>NC_143197.1:17587500-17910000 GCF_051530095.1 Phoenix dactylifera
GATAAAATTATTTTTTAGTAGACTATTCAGCGAGAATTTTCTTTTCACTTTCTGGAGACATAGTTTCAACTACTAGGTTTTGGAAGATGAAAAAAACCATATGACTGGATTCTATCTGAAATGAGATGTGTGAAGGCTATACTTCTAAGAAAAACATGGGAGAGTTTTATATGGAAGCTTTCTAAAATTTAAAAGGAAAGGAAGAAGTAGTAACATGGAAGAGATTAGGGGCAAGTTAGAGAGAGACAGAATATATAAATTAGGGAGTGTTTGTGTTAAAAAATTTTTGGGATCGAGTTGTTGAAATATGGGTGGCAAGAGAGAGGTATTATGAACTGTGATGAGGTGTGCGGGTTGAAGTTTGTTGTGGAGTTTAGCTGAGATTTGACTCATTTTTTGCAGTGATTATATTAAAGAGTTTTTATATGACCAATTAATATTTCTTTAAAGGTCAGAGCTCTGAGGCTCTCTTTTATGTATGTGCTATAGATATATGGGGCCATAACCGAGGGCCTATTTTGGTTATAAAGTTTGATGTATCTTTTAATAGGTGAATCAGGCAGTGGATTGGGCTGCTTGGGAAGCACTCATTTATTAAAGCTGAAAATAAACTATGGGTATCTACATACCTGTGAGAGTTCACTAAATTGTAATCAGAGATATAGGTGCTGGTTTTAGGAGCTTGTAGTTAAATAAGCAGTAGCGGTTCCGACCCACACGCAGACAGGGAAAAGAGTTAGCTATTAAACTTTGTTTTTGGAAGGCAGTTGATTGTTATCTCTTGGATTAGAATGGAGGAGCTCCGATGGCTATCTTCGCCTTCTTTAAGATATTCTGGCTCTTAGTTGATAGCATTTGAGGTTACGTAATGCTCATACTCATGGAAAAGCAAATTGTGTTGTGGACTAGTTTCCAGGATTTGAAGTAGAAAATGTTGGATTCAGATCTTGGTCCTCAACAGTGCCTCGATCTGCTGTAGATTTAGTTAGTGCTGATTTAGAGTGATGTCTGTTTAAAGTGGTTGGCAGCAGTAAAAATGATAACATGCAAGGCATTGTAATTCCGAAGTCTGTACTTAATTATAGATTTTAATGCATTTTTTGCTTCAGATTTCAAGAGGTGATGTTAGCCTTTCCAGGTTATTTGATTGTAATCTGAATTTTCTAAATGTAGCTTTCTGTTCCTTGATATTTTCTAGTAAAGACGTGTGAAGCATATTATCTCGACTATATTGAAAAATGACAGATTTAACATTAAAAAAATATTCTTTCTAGATTCTATCTATCTTTTTCTTTTATACCTAAATCATCCATCCATTTTTCTTAAAATGTGTAACTTATGCCTGAAAACTCTTCACTAAACCTGATTCCTAATAAGCAGTTCCACTTACCTAAAATACTTCTCTTGCCAACTAAAGTCCTATAATTAGAGTTGGAAGTGGGCTCGTTCCAGCCCAAGGCCCATTGGGGTGGGCTGACTTCTAATTGTGCTACAGGCTAGGCCTAAGTATTTTTGGATTGGGTTTGGGTTTACAATTAGGGCCCATATACATCTTTGGCTAGGCTCAGTAGTTATTTGGCCCGACTTGGGCTTGGCCTGAGCATGAACTAAATGAGGCTTGTGGCACTAGGCTGAGCTCGTAGCACACAACCACAATACCAGGCTGAACTTGAACCAGGCCCGTAGTGCCATTCGCTTCCTCGGCATCCGACATACCAGAAGCACCTCTAAGCGAAGGCAGGGTCGACTACCCAAGGAAGAAAACCAGACTTGGAGGTCTGGGAGGAGGAGGGGGAGCTCTTTCCGGGGGTGGGTGGGGGTGGACGGTAACTTGGTAGGGCCATGATTAATACATTAAGAGGGGAGCTGGAACCCTAACCCTAGGCGGGGAATGGTGCCGCCGCCCATGAGACTAAGAAGAGGAGAGGAGGGGAACTGAGGGGAATGAGGCGGACAAGATGACCCCTCTGTCCTTGTTTGTGTGTCTGTGTTTCTTTTCATTGCCTTTTGCCAGTGAGCCTAAGCCCAATTCAGTTTTGGGCCAGGCCCAAGCCTAGGCTCAAGTTGGGCTTGAGCTTGGATTTTTGAAAATTTTTGGGCCTAAGCCTAGCCCGAAGCCTGACAAAAAATTTGGGCCGGGTTCGGTAGGGGCGTGCAATAACTCTTTTCCAACCCTACCTATAATTGGCAATCCCTTTTGAATATGGAAAATCAATCTATTGAAAATATGGAAGGACTTTGGGTTGCTTTTGAATTTTGACCTAACAAAAATGTGGAAAATTTCTTCCAAATAAAATGTTGCTTGTTGGAAGTTAATTTTTTAAAACTATTTTTTAAAGAAGGAAACTTGATCTAATAAACATATGGAAAGATTTTGTGTTGTTTCTAAAAATGTGATGTGACTAGATTATGCAGTGATTTCTTCCAAATCAAATCCTATTTATTGCTGATTTTTTTTTTAAATATAATATTCTTTTTTTATTTTAATCATATATTTTTTATAATTTCTATGTGATCTAACTTTCAGATTTTATTCTATTTTCCCTCAATCTTGTAATATAATAATGGAAAGCGATATGATTGGGTCTATAGAGAGTTGAGGTGTAGTTACTATTGTATTGAAAACCCTTATGTGGATTTTTTTTTCAAACTTGGAGACTTGCAAGCAAGGTTCAAGGTATTGGTGCTAGTATTGGTACCTTGTACTCATATTTGTACCTTACCGATATGGTATGGACCAGTACACTATCGTATCATACATGGTAGAACTTTATGCCAGGATAGAGAAAATAGAGGTGAAAAACCACATATTAGTACAGTACGACTATAGAGGGTAAGGTTCGCCGTCTTGGTACTGGACCCTGTATCGGTGCTACACTAGCACATTGCCGGTATGGTACGGTATGAATTTTTTTTTGGCCTGACACTCGGTATGCCACCTGTCGGTATGCCACCTGTACTAGACATCAGTACCGAACCGAACCGATACGGTACGTCTTGTACCATCCGGTTCGGGCCGGTAAAGTGAACCATGATGGAGGGTGTACCAATACCTTATTGAGACTGTCTAGTATGGCCAAATACGATATTTAAATCCTTGCCGATAAGGAGGCTTTCATGAGATAAAGAGCAAAAACCAATTTTAGTTAGCCATTAATGGGGATATATGAAGCTACAGAGATTGTTATACTCAATTAAACATTAGATGGGACTCTTGATTGCATTCAGTTTATCAGAAAGTATCTCTACTCTGTTTACATATATAATGTATGAATTGAATAGAACCAGTCAAGTTGATACATTTATTTTGGAAGGCAGACATGATATATTAATAGTTCTATTTCCAAGGCATCATCTCTATCCATATGACATTGCTGCCCTCCCATTAGCATACAAGATGGCACTATCTAGGCTATAGATATAGTCATAATACAAAATTCAGTAAAATACTTGTCAATTCTGCATGAAACATATTTTCTTTAACTAATCATGAACATGCTTATCTTTTGTGGGAACATATAATCAAAGTCCAGAAATACCAACATCACACATCATATATTAGAGGGAGTATGTAGTCTAAATGGCACTGTTGTAGGAACCATCTAAAATTGTGACCATTGTCACATGTTTGATTTGATTTTTCTTAAGTTCAATAAACTTTGCCCATGACATGGATCATGGGCAGCACAATAGGCAATAATCTTGTTAGGGTGCTTTCTTGATTATTACAGACAATTTTATCCTCATTACGGCTACCTTTGGTGGGAGAATTGTTAATTTCATATTGCTGGAGTCTGAGTTTAGAACCAATGGCCATTAGGGGTTTCTCTGGACATGCAGTGTGCCAGTGTCTAAATAATCTTGTGGTTGGGATGCCTTAAGGTAAATGTGTTGCTGCTTAGACACTTGGCATGAATGCCAAGAATACAGGTGTCCCAAAATGTCCTGAGTCCTGACACTTCAACATCTATGTACATGTATATTATAAATATTTGGAAATGTGTTTTTCAATATATTAAAAGATACTACTGGACTAAATCAACTTGTTAATTTTAATGCTTGTAAACACTGTATTTTATGCTATACTACATTTATGGGTCCAGAGGACACTGCCAAAATTTTTTTGCACCTTTGGGTTGACATAAGTAGGACTTAAATTTCTGGATGGCCTGGCTGGCTCAATTGGCCTGAAAAAGTCTTCAGTTCGGGCTCATAAACTAGCCCAAGGATTTTGCTTGGGCTCGAAGAATTTGAAGCCTGAATTATTTCATCGCAGCTCTATTTCCATATTTTTAGAATATCCAACTAGGTCCTGTTCTAAGCTTCGCTCAGCCTGACTTAGGATGAATTCAGGTCTGTTTTTGGCCGGGACAGGCTTGGTGGTTTCAGCTTTATGGGAGGCATAAGCATATGTCAGCCTGCTGACATCCTGTTTACACCACTTAACAGGATGTTCCATTTTTGGGGAATCTAGGACTCCTGTTGTGTCCGAGTGGTTGGAACTGTTGGCACTCCATAAATCCTGCACATTGTACTATATATCCAGCGTTCATAAATTGATAATGAGCTACAATTTCAAGAACACGATTCATGATAAAACTTCCTCTTTAAAATAAAGGAGGTAATCACAAAAGTACATACAGTTTTAGTAATTTAAATCGCTACATTTCTAAGAAATTTCTTATTAATGTTACCAGAGATGGATTATTGGATCATTCGTCAGGGTCCTGTTTGTAACAAATTATTGGACCATTTGCTGACATCTATGGTTGCATAGGCCGCATAAAATATTTTTGATTTCATCTGTTTGTGTTCTATCAAGAATGGATTTGGTTTGAGTTTTAGTTTCTGTTTTATAATATTGGGAGAATGTCTATTATGTTTCAGATCATTCATGAATGAGTGCTGATACACTCTCCAAATCTCATTCCCAAGTAGTTTAAACCACAATAAGATCTGATTCTTGCATGTGGGGGTGTCTAGTGAGGGTGAAAATTCCCCTTTGCCCTCTCATAACCAGTTTTCATGTTGGTTTTGACTATCTGGGGATACATTCATGGAGTGATGATGCAGTTGTACCAAATTTGTGAATGGCCAAGGTGATTTTTTACAACTTTTCCCTGCAACTAATTTCTGTTGACTACCACGGGCTGTAAGTTGTTATTCTTAAGAAGGAAACAATATAACTAGTTCTTTTGGTGAACACCTGAAGCTGATGGAAACATGAAAATGATAAAAAAATATAGGTTTGGTGGATGAACTTCCTGAATTTTGAAGTCAGAAACTATTTCTTTGTGAACATCTGAATCTGATGCAAAGTGGAGCTCTATGGTTTTTGACATGATAAATTTGTGCTCCTTGTGATTGCACTAATGTGGACATGTCATCTCAGACCTTCACATTATGTACACTAAGTTTCACTAGATCTTGGCTCATGCCATGCATGTTAGAAAAAGATGGACAACCATGAACCCTCCATCAAATTAAAGATTATTTTCTATTCTTGTTTCTCCTTGGTAACACACACACACACACACACACACACACACACACACAGAGAGAGAGAGAGAGAGAGAGAGAGAGAGAGAGAGAGAGAGAGGCCAGCTCAACTGGACTTTGGGAATTTTGGTTTCTGGAGAATCTTTTTCTTTTTCTCTCTATATAGTTTCCTTCTTGGCTGAGTGCCCATGGGACAGCGGAACAACCGATGACCATCCAAGGAGAGATTGTTTTATATAGCATATGCACTTGTGCTTCTAAATTATTATCATTAAGATCAAGTTCTTTAAATTCCAATGTTTGTTATGTTCTTGATATACTTCAAAACATGACATCTACATGCCGTGATGAAAATTGACTGCTTTTTCTAGACCAGAAATGAAAATTACTGTTGTTGCTGCTGCCGCCGCTGCCGCTTCTAGACCAGAAATGGAAGTTGTTGTTATTCTTGTTGCTGCTCCTGTCGTCGTCGTTGTTGTTATTGTTCTTGTTGCTGCGTTGGTGGTAGCGGTGGTGGTCAAATGCCTTAATAGCTAATGGCAGACTGCACCTATTTAGATCCAGCATTCCGCTAGTTTCTAAAAGGAGCTGGTTGAACCATGCGTTCTAATTTGTTCAGTTATGTATTTTGCAGAGTGGGATGACAAGGAAGGAGGTAAAGAAGCCTTGCAGCAGTGGGAGGATGATTGGGACGACGATGATACCAATGATGACTTCTCTCTGCAGCTGAGGAGGGAGCTGGAGAACAACTCAGAGAAGAGTTGAATTTTCTCTTCATGTACGGACGCTAGCAGACGTGAAATACATGGTGGTAAATTCGGATTCATATCATTAAAACATATTATACATCACAATTTTTAATATATAGCATGTTTCCATTCTGAAATTTTCATATCATTTTTGCTTTTGTATTTTATATGACTGAATATTCACCAAAAAAAAAGAAAAAGACTGAACCATGGGTGCAGGCTTGCACAGGTTTCAAGCACCTAGTTTGTTGCCCCGGTGGCACAAAATTGAGTGTTTGTGTAACAACAAATTCAGATGCAACAAACAGGGAGGATGCCCTATTGGTTCATCATGGCATCCAGGGATTATGATTGTTGGTAATACTATCTGGGGTGGGCTTGTTCGGTTTCAGACAAATTTAATTATAAGATTCAATAATGTTAAAAACTGAATTCAAAGAGGTGTTGGATAGTTCCAAAGATGTTAATAAGGATCTTCATATCAGGTTCATGTTACTTGGAAACCTGTAGAGAGCTCAAGGTCGCTTGTCAGTGGTTTTTCTCCTACCTCTGTTGACCAGTTGGCCTGCCCCTGGATGCAGTATGCCTGGCTGGTTCCGGTGAACTGCAGGGGCTGTCGGACAAGTATCCAGTGACTGCCCTGATCAATACCTTCCTTGATTTCTGTTAAGCACCCATGCGAGTCATAGGTATCGTATTGGACTGTCATGCAGGTTCCTGTGGTTCACTAGAACCTGTAAGGTGAACCATGTCCCCTTCGAAGTAACCCAACCAAATCATGTTAGGCTGAGGAATAGGTTCGCTTCGCTGCTGGCAAGTGCAACCCAAGATGAATGGTGATTGGGGCTGTTTGTGAGATTCGTAACACTGGTTACTTCAGCACTGCTTGAGGGTGTGCTTGCACTAGCGGCAAGGCAAACCGATTTCTTTTTGGCCAATGATACTACACACCAATTGCCTCTAAGCAGCTTGCTAGACTCAGTTTGGATCAAACTTGTTTATCTTAGAGATTGGGAGGGATGGATTCCTGCCCTTCTATTCTAAAGTTGACCGCAACTGGAATTGAACCCCCGCCCTCTTACCTAGGTGGCAAGGGTGATATCATCCGAGCAAGTGGTTGGTGCTTTTATCAGACATGTATTGAAATGAGATAAGTTTGCTGCATCCAACAACCTAATCAAACTTGGGTTTCGGGATGTTGCTCCACTCTAACGTGCTGGTAGTGGCTATACTCGTGTATCTATTTGATTTCTCTTTAATACAAATATTCTCGCTTGTAATATAACACGTGAAAGGACCGCGAAGTATATCAAGCGTAACGCCCCCCCTCCCCAAATGAGTCAATGCAATAACCAAGATACTTGATATGGCGGGAATTGAACCCATGATATCTAGCAAATATGGTGGGAATTAGACCCATGATATCTAGCAAACCTGAGCTCCGATACCATGTTGGCTAATCAACTGACAACAAAAAATTGAGCTAATAGGGGATGGGTCAATAATATATCTCAGGCTTAACACTCTCAATCGTATGTGGCGTGGATGATGCACATGGAGGCAAATCAAATTATGATATCATTTGATAAGGGGATAAATGGGGAGTTTGAGTCCCACTTGGAGAGGCTTGATAGACAAGTTGAAACCTAATTCAATTTTAAAAACTCAATCTATCTACTTTTCACTAATTGTTCTATGTGGGACTAAATTTCATGCATGATCCTTGTGAGTCAATTTAACTATCTCGAGTCCAATTTGTTATTGCTCGCCAATCAAGTTTCGTACCTAATTACTTTTTTCCCAAGACCTTACTCTCTAAGACCTAAGATACACAGCATCTCGTGTGTTACCGCTCTAGCCTATTAGTCTCATTTTTCAAGAGCCATATTTTACCACACTATTAAATGAGTCCACTTGCTGCACTCACTTGGCATTCCATAGCCACCATAGCTTAGATCTACCATTTCTGATGTTAAGAGTTTTTCATAAGAGCTACCAATTTGAGTGCCTTTGTAGCTTCTCTAAGGGGTGTTAGCCATCAGCTCTAATATCATTTGATGTGAAGAAACATGACTAAATCATGTAGGACTAAACCTCAATCCATCTATCTCTCACTAATGATTCCATGTGGGACTTAACCTCACACATGATCCTTAACAAAGGCCTTGAAAATCTATTAATGTTTTCTATCAGTTGATTTGGACCAAACTACTATGGTGGCTAGGTTCCTTTTATGAAATAGTAGGGGCTTTTTATCTAACCCTAAATGGATTAGAGGGCTTGTTCCTTTCCTCTCTGAATCAAACTATAAGCAAAACCTTCTTTCTCCAAGTATATTGCCTACTCTATTTTCTTTCTCTAAGTATTTTATTAATAGGAGGAGGAAGAGACCTAGATCGTATAATGACATATCCATCACTATAAAATCTAGCGGTGGTGCCTCCTCCATCCATGCGAGATCTAGTGGCCTTGGCTCCAACCTTATGAGGTTGAGCAACCTCCCCTTCATTCTTGCTAGATTTGGATGGCATTGCCTCCTATGCCTTAGTTATCATGAGACCTTGCAATCCCTTCTCCATCCATGTGAGATCTAGCCACACTTCCATCTCTCTTATCGAAATCTGATCTCCTGCACCTCAATTTGCATGAAATTTTGTAGCTTGGATGGGCAAATAGAATGGATATGGTAAAATTTTAGTTTTTTGTCCGACCCAAAATGCTTGTGGGTGACGGGTTGGATATTGCGGATCAAGCACATTCAGGATATTGAAATTTACACTTTAAAAACTTATGAAAGAACAAAAAGAAAGAATATTAAATACAAGAATTATTGAAACACTTACATACTTGCTATTCAAAGCAGCTAGCTCACTTCCATCATAATTTAACAAATGACAACAAAGAATATACATAGAAATAACTTATTGAGATGAATATTAGAGGATTTTAATTATTTTCTGCCAAAAGTATAATTCCAGTAATGAAACTATCTCTACTGCAATCCTTCATCTATTTAAGCTATCTGAAAATGGTAGAGAGGACAAGATCTGCTCATCTTGAGCCATCCAAAGATACACTTCTAATGGTGCTTGTGAGTGTAGTTCAAAGCTGTGGCCTCGCTTCCCACCTCAAACTGCTTGAGACAAACCATGCAGAACTCCGACATCAATTTTGACTTGAACTTAATTTCCCAAGACCCTACTCTCTATGAGCCATTGTACACCTCACCTCATGTGTTACCGTCTAGACCATGAGTTCTATTTTTTGAGAGCCATATTTTACCACACTCTTACAAGAGTCCACTTGCTGTACTCTCTCGGCATACCATAGCCACCATGGCTCAGATCTACCATCTTTCAAGTTAGAGTTTTTCATAGGAGCTGACAATTTGAGGGGTGTCAGCCATCCGCTCTAATATCATTTGATATGAAGAAATAAGACTAAACCATGTAGGACTAAACCTCAATCTATTTACTTCTCACTAATGATTCCATGTGGGATTAAACCTCACACATGGTCCTCAACAAAGGCCTTGAAGTCTATTAATGTTTTCAACTGGATGATTTGGACCAAACTATATGGTGGCTAGATTCCTTTGATGAAATAGTAGGGGCTTTCTATCTAACCCTAAATGAATTGGAGGGCTCCTTCCTTTGCTCTCTAGATCAATTATAAGCAAAACCTTCTTTCTCCGAGTACATTGCCTACTCTGTTTCCTTCCCTCCAACCCTACCCTTGCTCCCTTCCCCACATCACAACTATAACTGATTAGTAGGAGGAAGAAGAGGCTTAGGTCGTACAATAACATATCTATCCCTACAAAATCTAGTGGTGATGCCTCCATCCTTGCGAGATCCAGTGGCCTTGGCTCTAACCTAGTAAGGTTGAGTAGCCTCACCCCCATCCTTACTAGATTTGGTTGTTGTTGCCTTCTTCCCCTCAAGTTTTGACCTCCCATGCCTTAGTTATCATGAGATGATAAGATCTTGCAACCTCTTCTCCATCAAATGTGATATCTAGCCACACTTCCGTTCTTGTTGAAATCTGATCGCCTGCACCTCAATTTACATGCAATTTGGTAGCTTGGATGGGCAAATCGAACAGATTTGGTAAAATTCTAGTTTTTTGTCCAACCCACCAGCAAATTTCTGGTGGGTGACGGGTTGGACATTACGGATCAAGAAGGTTGAGGACATTAAAATTTATACTATAACAACTCACACAAAAATAAAAGAAAAAATATTAAGCAGTAGGACTATTAAAATACTTACATTCTTGATATTCAAAGGAGCCAGCTCACTTCCATCATAATTTAACAAATGACAACAAAACATATGCATAGAAATAACTTATTGAGATGAATACTAGACAAGTTTAATTATTTTCTACTAAAAGCATAACTTTAGTAATGTAACCATCTCTGCCGCAATCTTTCATCGATTCAAGCTACCTGGAAACGGCATAGGGGACAAGATCTGCTCATCTTAAGCCATCCAAAGATACATTTCTTATGGAATTTGTGAGTGCAATTAAGCTCCGTGGCCTCGGTTCCCACCTCAAATTGCTCAAGACAAATTGCACAGGACTCGGACATCGATTTGGACTCGATCACAATTTTCTTCACCCTCCTCCTTGCAACAATCATCTGGTATTGTGGAACGAGAAAGTCCATAACACAAATGATGAACTTTCCGACCACAAGACCGACCGACAGGGATGCCACAGCGATGTGCACGTGGGGCAGATACTCTTTAATCACTTCCTCAAACACTTTGTCAGCCATTGCTCGTACCGCTCTCTCCATTTGCGTATCACTTCCACAGGCACTCTTCCTCGAATTGGAAGTTTTATCTGTCAAGAAGCAATGTACGAGTGGTATTGGGAATATGGCAGGGGAGAGAGAAAGGGGAGACGAGGATGGAGGTGAGAGAGAGAGAGACCGACAAATTCTAGTACCGCCCTTTATCTTTTTCTCTTTTCTGTTTTCTTTTTGGTAAGAAATAATGCCCTCTAGCTTTTAGCTATTTTTCATTAGCTTGAGTTCAACTTGAAACTAAATAAGCCGGCTTGCACCATAATTTGTATAGCAGCAAAATGAATCAAGCTTAAACTAGGCTTGGCTTGTTCTAATTGAGCATATTTAGTCACTTAAAAATTATAATGTAAAAATAAATTTTTATTGATAAATATTTAAAATGATACAATATACTAATTATTTGTTTAATTCTATTTCAAGCTTAACTAAGCCAAGTTTGAGCAAGCAAGCTTAGTTCTAGCTTGATTCGTTTAGTAATTAAGTAGAGTTAAAAAATTGTAGGAAAAAACAAAACATGGTGTCTTTTGCCCTAGCATGCATATAATAAATTACACGTGGCTTCTCCATTACTTCTAAAGTAGCCATTGTAAAAGATGTAACTGATAAATCAAGAAAAATCTTTGTTCCGACGCAAACGAGAAACAACATGTGGCTTCCTCTTTCGCTCTGATGCAACCACGTATCTCATTATGTTCGTTCACATAAAAACTATCTTTTCTTTCTTTTCCTTTTTCTTTAGAGAAAAACTGCAATATGCTCCAGATTTGGAAGAAGAAAATGGAAAGCCTTTTGATGGAAAAGATAATTGAAATTATTAAGCTAATTTTAGTGTATTAAGAGAAGGTTTCATTTGAATATGCTTCTACATAATTTACTACTTTATTATATTTTCTTCCTTGAGTTATTAGATTATAAACAAAGTAATTTTGATATCATCAAATAGTTTCTAAGGCAAAGTTTTTAGTTATATAAAACAATTTTGGATTAGAATTTTTGATGGGGACATCAGAGCCCTTCATTCAGATGATCTTGAGCCACTGGATTGAGTCAGACCTAGATTGGGTCCATTTGAATCTAAGTCACTTTTATTTTATTGCATTATTTGCTTTTGTCTTACTCAAGTCAATTCGGTCAGTTGTTTTGTTATTAGACTAGTCAATTGGATTTATGTAATTGGGTTAATTTAGTGGACCAATTTTGGTAAGGGACTAATTGATGTAGGGGTCTAAATTTGGTTAGTGTCAATTGATTGATTTAGTCAATTGATTACTTGACTTGGTCAAGATGTAAGGTCTATATAAAGACCATCCCTCTCATGTATGAGGCAATTGATAATTGAATAAAAAAATCCAATTGATAATTGAATAAAAAAATCCTAGCCTCCTTCTTGTTCTTCCTCCTCCTCTTCTCTTCTTCCTGCATCTCTATAACCTCTGTTGACCCCCTAATAGATTTTGATGAATACAAAACACTAGAGTAAAATTCCATTATATCTTAACAATTTAATTGAGGAATTCATGTGTCTTATTAAGAATATTGTTAAGAAATGTCTAGGCAAGTTTCCATAATTTTTATGAATTTATTGAAGAATATTTTGAGTTAAAGAAAACAGATCAGGGACAGCCGAGACGTCTCCGGATAGTTTCAGAGACGTCTCTGGCACAAACAGGAAGAACCGGCACACTTGGAGACGTCTCCGACACCTGCCGAGTCGTCCCCGCGTTAGTGGAGTCGACTCTCTCAGTAGCGGAGTCGACTCTCTCAGTGGCGGCAGAAAGGCAGTTTTCAAGAGATATGTGCGAGACGTCCCCACAGTAAGCCGAGTCGTCCCCGCAAGTAAAAAGGAGACTTCCCGAGTCGTCCCCAAGATTGCGGAGACGGCTCTCTCAGGGTTTTCCAGAGAATGGTTTTTTGGGTGATAAGGAAGCGGAGTCGACCCTGAGACAGCGGAGTCGTCCCCATGCATAAAGTGCAGACAACCCGAGACGTCCCCTGAAGGAGCGGAGTCGACTCTCTCAGGAAATACCAGAGGACATGTTCTTCGGAGATAAAGAAGCGGAGTCGTCCCCAGATCAGCGGAGTCGTCCCCATTCAAAAAGTGCAAACAAGCCGAGACGTCCCCTGAAAGTGCCGAGTCGACCCCAGACAACGGAAAAAGTAAAATCTTGTAGCCGAGACGTCTCCCGTTGAAGCGGAGACGTCCCCGGAGTGACTGGGACGCGACTGACAGCTTTTCAGGTTTGGTTTGAATTTCAAATCCTTCTTTCTTTGTCTCTAACGGCTATATTTGCTTTTTGGGCTATAAAAGGGACCTCTTAAGTGCTTCTCAACAACTCTTCACCAACCCAAAGCTAGATCATTCAAGAGAGAAGTAAGAAAGAAAAGTTCAAGGGAGTGAGTGCATTCAAGTGAAGAAATCAAGTGTTTTCAAGCTTCCCAAGTGATTTCAAGCTCAATCACTCTCGTGCGCTTGGGATTCAAAGCTCACACTCAATCCTACGCGCTCCACATCGGAAGAATCAATATCTCCCACGCTTCCAACGGCAAAAGGATTCTTCCGGGTTCTATTGTTCATAATTGCAATATTTGCTTTTTAGAGCTTTTCCTTTCTTTTGTAAACTCTTTCGTTGTGGTGGTTGTTCCAGTCAAGGGACTTGGAACAAGGGAAAGGCGTCCCAAGCCTAAGTGAAATTGGGGGTTTTAGGGTTTGTTGTGAGCCCGGTGTAAAACAACGAGTTGGGTAGTAAACTCGCAAAACTACCGTACTGTAATCGTGGATTATAGTGGAAATTCCCAAAGGTGATTTGGGGAGTGGATGTAGGAGCAGTGGAAGCTCCGAACCACTATAAAACCTTGTGTTTGCGATTGACCTTTCTCATTCCTCCTTCTTTACTTTAGTGCATATATTCGTGTGTTTTATTTTTAATTAGTCAAAAGTTTTTAAAACACCCAATTCACCCCCCTCTTGGGTGACCATCTCTGGGCAACAAGTGGTATCAGAGCTGGTGCTCTGTGTATTTCTTGAAAGACCTAACCGTCTTAGCCAAAGATCTAGATGGCAACACCCTTTAACAATGTCCCTGCCGAGGGGCAAGCAACCAATAGACCTCCACTCTTCAATGGGACAAATTATACCTATTGGAAGACTAGAATGAGAATCTTCATTCAAGCACAAGACTATGCCTTGTGGAGGGTTATAGTCAAGGGACCACAAGAACCATCACATGTGGTTAATGGCATTCGAGTTCCCAAACCTGAGGAGGATTGGGATGAGAATGATGATAGGATGGCTCAACTCAATTCTAGAGCCATGAACTCACTATTTTGTTCTTTAGATGTAAATGAGTTCAATAGAGTCTCTACATGTAGTTCCGCTAAGGAAGTATGGGATAGGCTTGAAGTTACCCACGAGGGTACAAATCAAGTCAAAGAGTCCAAAGTGAACATTCTAGTTCACAAATATGAATTGTTTAAGATGGAACCTAATGAAACCATCACATGCATGTTTACACGTTTTACCGAAATTATTAATGGCCTAAAAAGCTTGGGCAAATCTTACACTAACCCCGAACTTGTGAGTAAAATTCTCAGGTCACTGCCAAAAGCATGGGAAGCAAAGGTCACGGCGATTGTAGAAGTGTTGCCCAGAGATGGTCACCCAAGAGGGGGGTGAATTGGGTGTTTTAAAACTTTTTGGCTAATTTAAAAGTAAAACACACAAATATATGAACTAAAGCAAAGATAAAGGGATAAGAAGAGACAACCACAAACACACGGTTTTATAGTGGTTCGGAGCCTTCACCGCTCCTACATCCACTCCCCAAAGCGCCTTTGGGAATTTCCACTATAATCCAAGATTACAGTACGGTAGTTTTGCGAGTTCACTACCCAACTCGTTGTTTTACACCGGGCTCACAACAAACCCTAAACCCCCAATTTCTCTTAGGCTTGGGACGCCTTTCCCTTGTTCCAAGTCCCTTGACTTGAACAAGCACTACAATCAAAGAGTTTACAAAAGAGAATAAAAGCTCTAAAAAGCAAATATATCAATTATGAACAATTTAACCCGGAAGAATCTTTTTGCCGTTGGAAGCGTGGGAGATGTTGATTCTTCCGATGTGGAGCGCGTAGGATCGAGTGTGAGCTTTGAATCCCGAGCGCACGAGAGTGGTTGAGCTTGAAATCGCTTGGGAAACTTAAAAGCACTTGATTTCCTTTCTTGAATGCACTCACTCCCTTGAGCTTTCCTTTCTAACTTCTCTCTTGAATGATCTTGCTTTTTGGTTGGTGAAGAGTTGTTGAGAACCACTTGAGAGGTCCCTTTTATAGCCCAAAAAGCAAATATAGCCGTTAGAAACAAAAAGAGAAGGATTTGAAATTCAAAACCAAACCTGAAAAGCTGTCAGTCGCGTCCCAGACGCTCCGGGGACGTCTCCGCTATAACGAGAGACGTCCCGCCTACAGGATTTTACTTTTTACTTTATCTGGGGTCGACTCGGCACTTTACGGGGACGTCTCGGCGTGTTAGCGCTTTTTGAGTGGGGACGACTCCGCTGCTTTGGGGACGACTCCGCTTCTTTATCTCCGAAAATCATATCCTCTGGAATTCCCTGAGAGAGTCGACTCCGCTCTTTCAGGGGACGTCTCCGCTTGTCTGCACTTTATGCGTGGGGACGACTCCGCTTTCTCAGGGTCGACTCCGCTTCCTTATCACCGAAAAAACCATTCTCTGGAAAACCCTGAGAGAGCCGTCTCCGCCATCTTGGGGACGACTCGGGAAGTCACCTTTTTACTTGCGGGGACGACTCCGCGTATAGCGGGGACGTCTCGCGCATATCCCTTGAAAAACGCCTTTCTGCCGCCACTGAGAGAGTCGACTCCGCTACTGAGAGAGTCGACTCCGCTAACGCGGGGACGACTCGGCAGGTGCCGGGGACGCCTCGGCTTGTGCTAGTTCTTCCTGTTTGTGCCAGAGACGTCTCTGAAACTATCAGGAGACGTCTCGGCTATCCCTGAACTTTTTCTTTAGCTCAAAATAATCTTCAATAAATTCATAAAAATTATGGGAACTTGCCTAGACATTTCTTAGCAATATTCTTAATAAAACACATGAATTCCTCAATTAAATAGATGAGATATAATGGAATTTTACTCTAGTGTTTTGCATTCAACAAAATCCATTAGGGGGTCAACAATCTCCCCCTTTTTGATGATGACAAAACACTGAGTATATGCAAAATTTGAAAATTAACATACACACAGTATTTGCTCAGTTTTACAATGTGCATTAATTCAGAATATTCAATTTTCAGTTCTTTCCTTATGCATAAGATTGATCTTAATAGCTCTTAAGTAAATTTAGCATATCAACTTAAATTGAATCAAGTTAAAATAAAATATTGATGCTAAATATAATTGAGAGCAAAATTTAGCAATTATCTTAAAGCCAATAAGTATGAATTTTAAATTTTGCATTTCATATTCAATAGTCATATTTAAAATTCTATTTCCCCTTTCAATATCCATATTCAAAATTCTACTCCCCCTTTCAATATCCATATTCAATATTCTACTCCCCCTTTTTGTCATCAACAATGAAGGGGACAAATTATCCTTAGGTGCTTAAAACTCAATTCATAGTAGAATTCATTCATTTTACTCCCCCTTTGATATTCAGGTTGTGCTCCCCCTGTTTCATATGCTTTGATAAGTTGTGCCAAATTTAAATACTTAATGTATGTTTTGAGATTCTTATGACATATCAAGAGGCACATTCATATTCACAGAAATACATCCACAAAATTGACAATGTACACATATTTTTCAAAAGAGATTGTATTCATGTATCATTGTGAACCTTTGAAGTCAGTACATAGTCAAAGAGAAGAAATCATTACAAGTATTGATTTCTAATACAAAAGTGTTTCAAAATAGCCTAGGATTTACAAAAAGAAGATCCTACAAGATATCCATCATCGGCGACGTTGCTCATGGGGCTTACTAGTTGTACTTTGTGCATAAGCCTTACAAGCTGCATCTATGAATGCATTGATGGAATCCATGAGGGTCTTGAAGTGATCTCCCTGTGACTTGTGGAATCCTGCCACAAGTGCCTCAAACTCTATAGTTGCCATTTCAATTCTTCCTCTGAGTTGGGCAACTAAGGTGCTCACATTGCCATCTGGCTTTGTTAGCTCTTGAAGACTTTTGGAAATGCTCTTCAAGCTGTCCTTGAGCTCTAATGATATGATGGTTTGGGTGGCACCCACACCAATTATTTCTTGTGTTGTAGCTTCAATTTGACTTCTAATATCCTTCATCTCTTGTAGAAGCCCTTCATGTGAAGCTCTGATGGGGGCCAGCTCGTGGAGATCATGGATCTCATCTCCTCCCTCATCTGCTGGCAAATGGCAGATGCTAAGGTGCGCATCTGATCCTCTGATAGGAAGGAGGGCCCACTGACTGGAGGAGGTGGTGGCATGGATGTGGAAGGTCCAGCTGAGCTGGATGGAATATCAGGGATGTCCATGTGGCTAGGTGGAGGAGAGTGATGGTCAGACTCATGATGTGGGATTTCAGGCTCTATGGTTTGTGCTTTTCTTTTTGGAACCTTGACCTACGACCCATCTACCTTTTGAAACTCCATTCTTCTCATTGTGCCCTCATTATAGTAGTCGGTGTTTCTCAAGGCCTTTGCAGGTTCATTTGATGGAATGGAAACTTTGAAGTGTTTAAACACTAAGGTAAAGATCATGCCATAGGGTATACTAAACCTAGAGTACCTATGACATAGGGCAATGTAGTTTAGCATGAGTCTAGGGAGGTTTAGAGGGATCCCTAGTAGGATATGGTGCATTATAACTAAATCTCGCTCCGAAACAAAATCGAAGCGACCGGTTTTAGGGAATAGGACCCGATTGACAATGCTTAAAAGAAGTCTCATTTCTGCATTTAGGTCCTGGGAGTAGACAACATCAAGAGGGCCGCAGTCCTCTCTTCCTAGAATCAAGTTTAGGGCTATTTCCCTTTGGGGATGTGAGGTTGGAGCCTCGCCGTCCCTAGGGATTTGCAAAACAGTGGATAAGATGTCCTCATTAATTTCTACTAATGTCCCTCGGACATGTGCGGTGAACCCTAAGTCCCCTAAAGCCATATCACTAAACATTTCTCTAACAAGGCCGGGGTAGGTCGAGGTATTGAGGGTGCAAAGATGCTCCCACCCTTGGGCTCGGAGTCTCTCTCCAATAGAGAACCCCTCATGATCTAAAAATGCAAAATCTATGTACCTACCGGTTGTGACTGTGCGATTTGCACAGGAAATCGTTGTGGTTGGCGGAGCAACCGGAGGAGAAGGCGCGGAGGGTTCTTCCCGCCGTTCCTCACCATCGCCTGCTACTCTAGGTCGCCTCCCACGGGTCGTCCTAGCTTTCTTTGGTGCCATGGATGCTAGGGTTTGTGATTTAGGGAAAACCGAGGCTAGGATTTGAGGTGGAGAGCAAATGGAGGCTAGGGCTTTCCGTTTTGGTCGGGAATGAGGGAGAAAGCTCGAGTCGGCTCGAGCGATTTCGACCTATTTAAAAAGTCCTCATTCGGTCCCCGAGACGTCTCGGCGACTAAGGCGAGACGTCTCCCCCTGGGGGGACGTCTCGGCGACTTGCCAGAGACGTCTCCGGCACAAAAAAAAATTTCAGACTGCATTTCCAAAATTTTTGTTTAATCACCCTGATCAATCATGATTTCTTTTGATAAACATAGAGTGAATTTGTTTGTGATCCTCCCCCTTAATATTACATCTTATAATGATTTTTAACTTATTAATGTTGAAATGAGGAATGTTTGACCAAATTTCGAATACCCATGATATAGGCTCTGAAAATATCTCTATGAAGAGTCCAAGGGAGGGTAACCATCCTCCGGAAAGTCAAGCAGTTCGTCATTTAGCTTAGATGAATTTATGTTTTCACTTATGTTTGCCTTGAGGTGGATTACTAGTTCGAGTAGCAAAGCAATGCAATACAAGTTCAATTCATTTGCTAGGATCATACAAGCTCAAAGCATTCCTTAAGAAATTGAATTTATCTTTACAAAGGGGCTTTGTAAAGATATCAGCTAATTGATTTTCAGTACATACATATTCAATCACCACATCATTTTTCAGCACATGATCCCTAATAAAATGATGCCTAATCTCTATATGCTTTGACTTAGAGTGTTGGACAGGATTTTTTGTTAAGTTGATTGCACTTGTATTATCACACTTAATTGGTATATTGTCCATTTTAATACCGAAGTCTTCAAGTTGTTGCTTAATCCAAAGAACTTGGGCACAACAGCTTCCGGCTGCAATGTACTCAGCTTCAGCTGTGGACAAGGCAACTGAATTTTGTTTCTTGCTAAACCAAGAAACCAAGTTGGCACCCAAGAATTGACATGTGCCACTTGTGCTTTTTCTGTCGAGTTTGCACCCGGCAAAATCAGCATCGGAATATGCAATTAAGTTTATATCAGATTGTTTAGAGTACCATAAGCCTACATTGGATGTCCCTACTAGATATCTAAAAATTCTTTTAACAGCTTGCAAGTGTGATTCCTTAGGACATGCTTGGTATCTAGCACACATACAAACACTGAATAATATATCTGGTCTACTAGCAGTAAGGTAAAGTAAAGAGCCTATCATACCTCTGTACAATTTGCAGTCTATACTTTTACCTTTTTCATCTTTGTCAAGCTTGCAACTTGAGCCCATGGGTGTGCTGATTTCCTTTGCATCCTTCATCTTGAATTTTTCCAGCATTTCCTTGATGTATTTGGACTGACTGATGAAGATGCCTTCCTCTGATTGTTTTATTTGTAGCCCAAGGAAGAAGTTGAGCTCACCCATCATGCTCATTTCAAATTCTCCCTGCATAAGCTTGGCAAACTCTTGACAGAGACTATCATTAGTAGCACCAAAAATTATATCATCCACATAAATTTGTACAAGCAATAAGTCATTTCTTTTTCTTTTAATAAAGAGGGTTTTGTCTACATTTCCTCTCTTAAATTTGTTCTCAATTAGGAAATTACTTAATCTTTCATACCATGCCCTAGGAGCTTGCTTAAGTCCATACAATGCTTTATGCAATTTATACACAGAATCTGGATGTAAGTGATTTTCGAAACCTGGAGGTTGTCCTACATAAACTTTCTCCATTATATAGCCATTTAAGAATGCACTTTTTACATCCATTTGATAGAGTTTAAAATCCATGAAGCATGCATATGCTAAAAGCAGTCTAATAGCCTCTAACCTAGCAACAGGAGCAAAAGTTTCATCAAAATCTATTCCTTCCTCCTGATTATATCCTTTGGCCACTAACCTAGCTTTGTTTCTTATTACTATTCCATCTTCATCTAGTTTATTTCTATACACCCACTTGGTGCCTATAATTGAAACATTAGGGGGTCTTTTCATTAGAGTCCAAACTTCATTTCTTTCAAATTGGTTTAATTCCTCTTGCATAGCATTCATCCAATTATCATCTTTTTCAGCTTCTTCTAGTGATTTAGGCTCTATTTGTGAAACGAAAGCAAGATAATTACTAGTGTTTCTTAAAGAGGATCTAGTTCTTATACCTTGTGAAGGATCACCGAGGATTAGATCCTTTGGATGACCATGTGCATACCTCCATTCTTTAGGAAGATCTTGATTTCTTGATGGAGGTTGATCTTCTTCATCTTGCTGATTTGTATCCTCTTTGATCTCATCCTCATGTTGTTTGTCTTGTATGGAGAATTCCTTGATCCCGTCTTCAAGTATACCTGCATCACCATCTTCTTCTTTTCTAGAAGAATCTCCATTAGTTTCATCAAAAACAACATGAATGGATTCTTCAACAACGAGAGTTCTCTTGTTGAAGACCCTGTATGCTCTACTAGATGAGGAATAACCTAAGAAGATCCCCTCATCTGATTTAGCACTAAATTTACTGAGATTGTCCTTTCCATTGTTCAAAATAAAGCATCGACAACCGAAAACATGAAAATAACTTATATTTGGTTTCTTACCTTTCATCAATTCATACGGTGTTTTCTTTAAGATGGATCTAACTAAAGCACGATTTAAAATATAACATGAGGTATTTATTGCTTCAGCCCAAAAATACTTTGGTAGATCCGATTCGCACAACATGGTACGAGCCATATCTGCTAGTGTGCGATTCTTCCTTTCTACCACCCCGTTTTGTTGATGTGTCCTAGGTGCCGAGAAGTTGTGATTGATACCATTTTCTTCACAGAATTTTTCAAAATACTGATTTTCAAACTCGGTACCATGATCACTCCTAATTGCTTTTAGTTTAAGATTGAGTTCATTCGAAACTCTATTATGAAACTTAATAAAAGCGGGAAAGGACTCATCTTTATGTGCAAGAAATGAAACCCATGTAAAACGTGAAAAATCATCAACAATTACAAGACCAAATTTCTTACCCCCTAGACTAGCAGTTCTAGTGGGTCCAAACAAATCCATGTGAATTAGTTCTAAGGGTTTTGATGTTGAAACTATGTTTTTAGACTTAAAGGAACTTCTTGTTTGTTTCCCTAATTGACATGCAGCACAAATTTTATTCTTTTCAAAGTCTATTTTTGGTAGCCCTTTGACTAGATCCTTTGTAATTAATTTAGAGATTAAATCCATGCTAGCATGCCCTAACCTACGATGCCATAACCAACTAGTCTCATTGACTTTGGGATTCATGGCTACAAGACATTGGCCATCCTTCATGGTGAGATCATCAAGATCTACCATGTAAACATTTCCATGCCTATGTCCTGTGAGTATGATCTCATTATCAATTGGACTACTAATTATGCATAGTGACGATTCAAATGACACTTTAAAGCCCTTGTCACAAAATTGACTTATACTTAATAAATTATGTTTTAGTCCATTAACTAACAATACATTATCAATAAATGAGGAGGGTGATATGGAGATTTTACCAACACCAATAATCCGTCCTTTAGCATTGTCTCCAAATGTGACTAATCCTCCTTCTTTTGATTCCAAGGTGACGAGGAGACTCTTGTCACCGGTCATATGCCTTGAGCAACCGCTATCAAGATACCACATTCTCTTTTTATTTTCGGCTGCAAGGCATACCTGCAAAATGATCATGTGAAGCTCTTAGGTACCCAAGTTTTCTTGGGTCCTTCGTGGTTAGTGTGGTTGGTTCCCTTAGGCACCCATACTTTAGTTATGTTTTTGGCTTTCACAAATGTACTCTTGTTAGTTTGGATTTTTCTTTGAATACAAGAGTAGGCTTTATGTCCATTCTTTCCACAATAAAAACATGTAGGTTTTTCAGTTTTTACATCTTTTACTTTTACAAAGAAATTCTTTAGATACTTTTGTTGTTTATTAGTTTTATATCCTAATCCGGCTTTATTGAAAACAGCTCTTTGATTTGAAAGAATGAGATTTAATTTTTCAGAGCTTTGTGTGAATTTTTCAACAATTGGTTTGTACTTATGTACCTCATTCTTGAGATTCAAATTTTCTTTAACTAGTTCTTCCTTATCTTTTTTAAGAGATTCAACATTTTGTGCAAGTGAGGTATTATTATCGAATAGGGATTTTACTTGTAGATTTAATTCCTTAATTAGTGTATTTGTCTTTTCATTTTCAATGTTAAGTTTTGAGTTTTTGATTTCTAGGTCAATAGTGTTAATATTTTTAATGCTCTCCTTTTTATTTAATAGATTTTCAATATCTTCCTTTAGTTTTTGATTAGAGGCTTTTAATTCTTTATTCTTTGCTCCTAACATACCACAATCACCCATAAGTTCTTGAAAAGCCTCATATAATTCTTCTAAAGTAAAATTTATAGTTGGGTTTTGATATACCTCATCGTCTTCAAACGCCATGAAGCACAAATTGGCGGTCTCTTCCTTTTCTTCCTCGGAGGATGATGTGTCACTATCATCCCATGTTGCCTTTAATGCCTTCTTCTTCTCCTTTCCAAAATACTTCTTTTGTTGAGGGCATTTGGAACGAACGTGTCCCGGTCTCTTGCAATCATAGCATATGATTGGGTCTCTTTCTTTTTCCTTTTCTTTTTCCCAATCATTTCTCCCTCCAAATTTCTTTCTTGGGAAAGGTTTCTTTCTTCTCATGAATTTCTTAAATTTTCTTACTATCAAACCCAAGTCCTCATCTTGGCTTTCTTCTTCACTCTCACTACTCTCTTCTTCACACACACTTGAAGTAGCTTTGAGTGCGATTGTCCTTTTCTTCGGCAACTCTTCTTCATGTTGCTTCATTGTGAGCTCATGCGTCATCAATGAGCCCAGTAGTTGTTCTAATCCCAAAGTGTTGAGGTCTTTGGCTTCTACGATTGCCGTGACCTTTGCTTCCCATGCTTTCGGCAAAGACCTGAGAATTTTACTCACAAGTTTCGGGTTAGTATAAGATTTACCCAAATTCTTTAGACCATTAATTATATCGGTAAAGCGAGTAAACATGCATGTGATGGTTTCATTAGGTTCCATCTTAAACAATTCATATTTGTGAACTAGAATGTTCACTTTGGACTCTATGACTTGATTTGTACCCTCATGGGTAACTTCAAGCCTATCCCATATTTCCTTGGCGGAACTACATGTAGAGACTCTATTGAACTCATTTACATCTAAAGAACAAAATAGTGAGTTCATGGCTCTAGAATTGAGTTGAGCCATCCTATCATCATTCTCATCCCAATCCTCCTCAGGTTTGGGAACTCGAATGCCATTAACCACATGTGATGGTTCTTGTGGTCCCTTGACTATAACCCTCCACAAGGCATAGTCTTGTGCTTGAATGAAGATTTTCATTCTAGTCTTCCAATAGGTATAATTTGTCCCATTGAAGAGTGGAGGTCTATTGGTTGCTTGCCCCTCGGCAGGAACATTGTTAAAGGGTGTTCCCATCTAGATCTTTGGCTAAGACGGTTAGGTCTTTCAAGAAATACACAGAGCACCTGCTCTGATACCACTTGTTGCCCAGAGATGGTCACCCAAGAGGGGGGTGAATTGGGTGTTTTAAAACTTTTTGGCTAATTTAAAAGTAAAACACACAAATATATGAACTAAAGCAAAGATAAAGGGATAAGAAGAGACAACCACAAACACACGGTTTTATAGTGGTTCGGAGCCTTCACCGCTCCTACATCCACTCCCCAAAGCGCCTTTGGGAATTTCCACTATAATCCAAGATTACAGTACGGTAGTTTTGCGAGTTCACTACCCAACTCGTTGTTTTACACCGGGCTCACAACAAACCCTAAACCCCCAATTTCTCTTAGGCTTGGGACGCCTTTCCCTTGTTCCAAGTCCCTTGACTTGAACAAGCACTACAATCAAAGAGTTTACAAAAGAGAATAAAAGCTCTAAAAAGCAAATATATCAATTATGAACAATTTAACCCGGAAGAATCTTTTTGCCGTTGGAAGCGTGGGAGATGTTGATTCTTCCGATGTGGAGCGCGTAGGATCGAGTGTGAGCTTTGAATCCCGAGCGCACGAGAGTGGTTGAGCTTGAAATCGCTTGGGAAACTTAAAAGCACTTGATTTCCTTTCTTGAATGCACTCACTCCCTTGAGCTTTCCTTTCTAACTTCTCTCTTGAATGATCTTGCTTTTTGGTTGGTGAAGAGTTGTTGAGAACCACTTGAGAGGTCCCTTTTATAGCCCAAAAAGCAAATATAGCCGTTAGAAACAAAAAGAGAAGGATTTGAAATTCAAAACCAAACCTGAAAAGCTGTCAGTCGCGTCCCAGACGCTCCGGGGACGTCTCCGCTATAACGAGAGACGTCTCGCCTATAGGATTTTACTTTTTACTTTATCTGGGGTCGACTCGGCACTTTACGGGGACGTCTCGGCGTGTTAGCGCTTTTTGAGTGGGGACGACTCCGCTGCTTTGGGGACGACTCCGCTTCTTTATCTCCGAAAATCATATCCTCTGGAATTCCCTGAGAGAGTCGACTCCGCTCTTTCAGGGGACGTCTCCGCTTGTCTGCACTTTATGCGTGGGGACGACTCCGCTTTCTCAGGGTCGACTCCGCTTCCTTATCACCGAAAAAACCATTCTCTGGAAAACCCTGAGAGAGCCGTCTCCGCCATCTTGGGGACGACTCGGGAAGTCACCTTTTTACTTGCGGGGACGACTCCGCGTACAGCGGGGACGTCTCGCGCATATCCCTTGAAAAACGCCTTTCTGCCGCCACTGAGAGAGTCGACTCCGCTACTGAGAGAGTCGACTCCGCTAACGCGGGGACGACTCGGCAGGTGCCGGGGACGCCTCGGCTTGTGCTAGTTCTTCCTGTTTGTGCCAGAGACGTCTCTGAAACTATCAGGAGACGTCTCGGCTATCCCTGAACTTTTTCTTTAGCTCAAAATAATCTTCAATAAATTCATAAAAATTATGGAAACTTGCCTAGACATTTCTTAGCAATATTCTTAATAAAACACATGAATTCCTCAATTAAATAGATGAGATATAATGGAATTTTACTCTAGTGTTTTGCATTCAACAAAATCCATTAGGGGGTCAACAATTGGTATCAGGATACCAATTGTCAGGATCAAGCGCTACCATTACACCAAAACCCGCAGGTGTTAGTGAAGGCGCAACTTTATTTCCTTAAACTAGCGCAGGGGCCCATAGCGCCACGAGTCGACTCCGACCAAGCCTCGCCCAACTCCGGACTCCGACAGGGCCTCGCCAGTGGGTTCAGGGACCCCCTAGTGGTATAACCCACCCTACTCCTCCAGCGCATCCACGTTGGCAGGCGGCAGGACTGACTCGGCCCTCCAGGCCTCCGCCAACGTTGACTCGGCCCCTCAGGCCTCCGCCAACAATCCCCCCCCAACGTGATGCCTGGGTTTCGAACTCGAGACCTATGGCTCTGATACCAATTGTCAGGATCAAGCGCTACCATTACACCAAAACCCGCAGGTGTTAGTGAAGGTGCAACTTTATTTTCTTAAACTAGCGCAGGGGCCCATAGCGCCACGAGTCGACTCCGACCAAGCCTCGCCCAACTCCGGACTCCGACAGGGCCTCGCCAGTGGGTTCAGGGACCCCCTAGTGGTATAACCCACCCTACTCCTCCAGCGCATCCACGTTGGCAGGCGGCAGGACTGACTCGGCCCTCCAGGCCTCCGCCAACGTTGACTCGGCCCCTCAGGCCTCCGCCAACAAGAAGCCAAAGACCTCAACACTTTGGGGCTAGAACAACTCTTGGGCTCATTGATGACGCATGAGCTCACGATGAAGCAGCATGAAGAAGAGTTGCCAAAGAAAAAGACAATCGCACTCAAGGCTACCTCAAGTGTATGTGAAGAAGAGAGCAGTGAGAGTGAAGAAGAAAGTCAAGATGAGGACTTGGGTTTGATAGTAAGGAAGTTTAAAAAATTCATGAGAAGAAAGAAACCCTTCCCAAGAAAGAAATTTGGAGGGAGAAATGATTGGGAAAAAGAAAAGAAAAAAGAAAGAGACCCAATCGTATGCTATGATTGCAAGAGACCGGGACATATTCGTTCCGAATGCCCTCAACAAAAGAAGTATTTTGGAAAGAAGAAGAAGAAGGCATTGAAGGCAACATGGGATGATAGTGACACATCATCCTCCGAGGAAGAGAAGGAAGAGACCGCCAATCTATGCTTCATGGCGTTCGAAGACGACGAGGTATGTCAAAACCCAACCATAAATTTTACTTTAGAAGAATTATATGAGGCTTTTCAAGAACTTATGGGTGATTGTAGTATGTTAGGAGCAAAGAATAAAGAATTAAAAGCCTCCAATCAAAAACTAAAGGAAAATATTGAAAACTTATTAATTGAAAAGGAGAGCATTAAAAATATTAACACTACTAACCTAGAAATCAAAAATTAAAAACTGAGCATTGAAAATGAAAAGGCAAAAACACTAATTAAGGAATTAAATCTAAAAGTAAAATCCCTACTCGATAATAATACCTCACTTGCACAAAATGTTGAATCTCTTAAAAAGGATAAGGAAGAACTAGTCAAAGAAAATTTGAATCTTAAGAATGAGGTACATAAATACAAACTAATTGTTGAAAAATTTACGCAAAGCTCCGAAAAATTAAATCTTATTCTTTCAAATCAAAGAGCTGTTTTTAATAAAGCCGGATTAGGATATAAAACTAATGAGCAACAAAAGTATCTAAAGAATTTCTTTGTAAAAGCAAAAGACGTAAAAACTGAAAAACCAACATGCTTTCTTTGTGGAAAGAATGGACATAAAGCCTACTCTTGTATTAAAAAAAAAATCCAAACTAACAAGAATACATTTGTAAAAGCTAAAAGCATAACTAAAGTATGGGTGCCTAAGGGAACCAACTACACTAACCACGAAGGACCCAAGAAAACTTGGGTACCTAAGAGCTTCACATGATCATTTTGCAGGTATGCCTTGCAGCCGGGAATAAAAAGAGAATGTGGTATCTTGATAGTGGTTGCTCAAGGCATATGACCGGTGACAAGAGTCTCTTCGTCACCTTGGAATCAAAAGAAGGAGGAGTAGTCACATTTGGAGATAATGCTAAAGGCCGAATTATTGGTATGGGTAAAATCTCCATATCACCCTCCTCATTTATTGATAATGTATTGTTAGTTAATGGACTAAAACATAATTTATTAAGTATAAGTCAATTTTGTGACAAGGGCTTTAAAGTGTCATTTGAATCATCACTATGCATAATTAGTAGTCCAAATGATAATGAGATCATACTCTCAGGACATAGGCATGGAAATGTTTACATGGTAGATCTTGATGATCTCACCATGAAGGATGGCCAATGTCTTGTAGCCATGAATCCCAAAGTCAATGAGACTAGTTGGTTATGGCATCGTAGGTTAGGGCATGCTAGCATGGACTTAATCTCCAAATTAATTACAAAAGATCTAGTCAAAGGACTACCAAAAATAGACTTTGAGAAGAATAAAATTTGCGCTGCATGTCAATTAGGGAAACAAACAAGAAGTTCCTTCAAGTCTAAGAATATAGTCTCAACAACAAAACCCTTAGAACTAATTCACATGGATTTGTTTGGACCCACTAGAACTGCTAGTCTAGGGGGTAAGAAATTTGGTCTTGTAATTGTTGATGATTTTTCACGTTTTACATGGGTTTCATTTCTTGCACATAAAGATGAGTCCTTTCCTGCTTTTATCAAGTTTCATAATAGGGTTTCGAATGAACTCAATCTTAAACTAAAAGCAATTAGGAGTGATCATGGTACCGAGTTTGAAAATCAGCACTTTGAAAAGTTTTGTGACGAAAATGGTATCAATCACAATTTCTCGGCACCTAGGACACCCCAACAAAATGGGGTGGTAGAAAGGAAGAATCGCACACTAGCAGATATGGCTCGTACCATGTTGTGCGAATCGGATCTACCAAAGTATTTTTGGGCTGAAGCAATAAATACTTCATGTTATATCTTAAATCGTGCTTTAGTTAGATCCATCTTAAAGAAAACACCGTATGAGTTGATAAAAGGTAAGAAACCAAATATAAGTTATTTTCATGTTTTCGGTTGTCGATGCTTTATTTTGAACAATAGAAAGGACAATCTCAGTAAATTTAGTGCTAAATCAGATGAGGGGATCTTCTTAGGTTACTCCTCATCTAGTAGAGCATACAGGGTCTTCAACAAGAGAACTCTCGTTGTTGAAGAATCCATTCATGTTGTTTTTGATGAAACTAATGGAGATTCTTCTAGAAAAGAAGAAGATGGTGATGTAGGTATACTTGAAGACCAAATGAAGGAACTCTCCACTCAAGACAAACAACATGAGGATGAGATCAAAGAAGATACAAATCAGCGAGATGAAGAAGATCAACCTCCATCAAGAAATCAAGATCTTCCTAAAGAATGGAGGTATGCACATGGTCATCCAAAGGATCTAATCCTTG
The DNA here is from genome assembly GCF_051530095.1 of Phoenix dactylifera. Lineage (NCBI taxonomy): Eukaryota > Viridiplantae > Streptophyta > Magnoliopsida > Arecales > Arecaceae > Phoenix > Phoenix dactylifera. The sequence goes on from NC_143197.1 coordinate 17,616,531, forward strand.
GTGATCCTTCACAAGGTATAAGAACTAGATCCTCTTTAAGAAACACTAGTAATTATCTTGCCTTCGTTTCGCAAATAGAGCCTAAATCACTAGAAGAAGCTGAAAAAGATGATAATTGGATGAATGCTATGCAAGAGGAATTAAACCAATTCGAAAGAAATGAAGTTTGGACTCTAATGAAAAGACCCCCTAATGTTTCAATTATAGGCACCAAGTTGGTGTATAGAAATAAACTAGATGAAGATGGAATAGTAATAAGAAACAAAGCTAGGCTAGTGGCCAAAGGATATAATCAGGAGGAAGGAATAGATTTTGATGAAACTTTTGCTCCTGTTGCTAGGTTAGAGGCTATTAGACTGCTTTTAGCATATGCATGCTTCATGGATTTTAAACTCTATCAAATGGATGTAAAAAGTGCATTCTTAAATGGCTATATAATGGAGGAAGTTTATGTAGGACAACCTCCAGGTTTTGAAAATCACTTACATCTAGATTATGTGTATAAATTGTATAAAGCATTGTATGGACTTAAGCAAGCTCCTAGGGCATGGTATGAAAGATTAAGCAATTTCCTAATTGAGAACAAATTTAAGAGAGGAAATGTAGACAAAACCCTCTTTATTAAAAGAAAAGGAAATGACTTATTGCTTGTACAAATTTATGTGGATGATATAATTTTTGGTGCTACTAATGATAGTCTTTGTCAAGAGTTTGCCAAGCTTATGCAGGGAGAATTTGAAATGAGCATGATGGGTGAGCTCAATTTCTTCCTTGGGCTACAAATAAAACAATCAGAGGAAGGCATCTTCATCAGTCAGTCCAAATACATCAAGGAAATGCTGGAAAAATTCAAGATGAAGGATGCAAAGGAAATCAGCACACCCATGAGCTCAAGTTGCAAGCTTGACAAAGATGAAAAAGGTAAAAGTATAGACTGCAAATTGTACAGAGGTATGATAGGCTCTCTACTTTACCTTACTGCTAGTAGACCAGATATATTATTCAGTGTTTGTATGTGTGCTAGATACCAAGCATGTCCTAAGGAATCACACTTGCAAGCTGTTAAAAGAATATTTAGATATCTAGTAGGGACATCTAATGTAGGTTTATGGTATTCTAAACAATCTGACATAAACTTAATTGCTTATTCCGATGCTGATTTTGCCGGGTGCAAACTCGACAAAAAAGCACAAGTGGCACATGTCAACTCTTGGGTGCCAATTTGGTTTCTTGGTTTAGCAAGAAACAAAATTCAGTTGCCTTGTCCACAGCTGAGGCTGAGTACATTGCAGCTGGAAGCTGTTGTGCCCAAGTTCTTTGGATTAAGCAACAACTTGAAGACTTCGGTATCAAAATGGATAATATACCAATTAAATGTGATAATACAAGTGCAATTAACTTAACAAAAAATCCTGTCCAACACTCTAAGTCAAAGCATATAGAGATTAGGCATCATTTTATTAGGAATCATGTGCTGAAAAATGATGTGATGATTGAATATGTATGTACTGAAAATCAATTAGCTGATATCTTTACAAAGCCCCTTTGTAAAGAAAGATTCAATTCTTAAGGAATGCCTTGAGCTTGTATGATCCTAGCAAATGAGTTGAATTTGTATTGCATTGCTTTGCTACTCAAACTAATAATCAACCTCAAGGTAAACATAAGTGAAAACATGAATTCATCTAAGCTAAATGACGAACTGTTTGACTTTCCGGAGGATGGTTACCCTCCCTTGGACTCTTCATGGAGATATTTTCAGAGCCTATTTCATAGGTATTCGAAATTTGGTCAAACACTCCTCATTTCAATATTAATAATTCAAAAATCATTATCAAATTATTATAGGATGTATCATTAAGGGGGAGGATCACAAACAAATTCACTCTAAGTTTATCAAAAAAAAATCATGTTGATTAGGGTGATTAAACAAAAATTGGTAGAAGATAGAATTCAGTCTGAAATTTTTCAGTGCCGGAGACGTCTCTGGCAAATCGCAGAGACGTCCCCCCAGGGGAGACGTCTCGCCTTAGTCGCGGAGACGTCTCGGGGACCGAAGGAGGGCTTTTTAAATAGGTCGAAATCGCTCGAGCCGACTCGAGCTTTCTCCTTCATTCCCGACCAAAACAAAAAACCCTAGCCTCCATTTGCTCTCCACCTCAAATTCTAGCCTCCGTTTGCTCTACATCACAAACCCTAGCATCCATGGCACCAAAGAAGGCTAGGACGACCCGTGGAAGGCGACCTAGGGTAGCGGCCGACGGTGAGGAACGACGGGAAGAACCCTCCGCGCCGTCTCCTCCGGTTGCTCCGCCAACCACGACTATTTCCTGTGCAAATCGCACAGTCACGACAGGAAGGTACATAGATTTCTCCTTTTTAGATCATGAGGGGTTCTCTATTGGAGAGAGACTCCGAGCCCAAGGGTGGGAACACTTTTGTACCCTCAATACCTCGACCTACCCCGGCCTAGTTAGAGAACTTTTTAGCAATATGGCCTTAGGGGACCTAGGGTACACTGGATATGTCCAAGGGACATTAGTAGAAGTCAATGAAGATGTCCTATCCACTGTCTTACAAATTCCTAGGGACGGTGAGGCTCCAACCTCACATCCCCAAAGGGAGTCAGCCCTAAATTTACTTTTAGGAAGAGAGGACTGCGGCCCTCTTGATGTTGTCAATTCCCAGGACCTAAATGCAGAGATGAGACTTCTCTTAAGTATTGTCAACCGGGTCCTATTTCCTAAAACCGGTCGCTTCGATTTTGTTTCGGAGCGAGACTTAGTTATAATGCACCACATCCTACTAGGGATCCCTCTAAACCTCCCTAGACTCATGGTAAATTACATTGCCCTATGTCATAGGTATTCTAGGTTTAGTATACCCTATGGCATGATCTTTACCTTAATCTTTAAACACTTCAAGGTTCCCATTCCAACAAATGAACCTGCAAAGCCCTTGAGAAACACCGACTATTACAATGAGGGCACAATGAGAAGAATGGAATTTCATAAGATAGATGGATCGTGGGTCAAGGTACCAAAGAGAAAAACCCAAATCCTAGAGCCTGAGATCCCACATCATGAGTCTGACCATCACTCTCCTCCACCTAGCCACATGGATATCCCTGATATTCCCTCCAGCTCAGCTAGACCTTCCACATCCATGCCACCACCTCCTCCAGTTAGTGGGCCCTCCTTTCTGTCAGAGGATCAGATGCGCACCTTAGCATCTGCCATTTGCCAGCAGATGAGGGAGGAGATGAGATCCATGATCTCCACAGAGTTGGCCCCCATCAGAGCTTCACATGAAGGGCTTCTACAAGAGATGAAGGATATTAGAAGTCAAATTGAAGCTACAACACAAGAAATAATTGGTGTGGGTGCCACCCAAACCATCAGATCATTAAAGCTCAAGGACAGCTTGAAGAGCATTTCCAAGAGTCTTAAAGAGCTAACAAAACCAGATGGCAATGTGAGCACCTTAGTTGCCCAACTCAGAGGAAGAATTGAAATGGCAACTATAGAGTTTGAGGCACTTGTGGCAGGTTTCCACAAGTCACAGGGAGATCAATTTAAGACCCTCATGGATTCCATCAACACATTCATAGATGCAGCTTGTAAGGTTTATGAACAAAATACAGCTGGTAGGGCCCATGAGCAACGTCGCCGATGATGGATATCTTGTAGGATCTTCTTTTTGTAAATCCTAGGCTATTTTTGAAACACTTTTGTATTAGAAATCAATACTTGTAATGATTTCTTCTTTTTGACTATGTACTGACTTCAAAGGTTCACAATGATACATGAATACAATCCCTTTTGAAAACTGTGTACATTGCCAACTCTATGTATGTGTTTCTATGAATGTGAATGTGCCTCTTGATGTGTCATAAGAATCTCATAACATACATTAAGTATTCAGATTTGGCACAACGTATCAAAGCATATGAAACAGGGGGAGCACAACCTGAATATCAAAGGGGGAGTAAAATAAACACTGAATATATTGAATATAGAGATAATTTGTCCCCTTCATTGTTGATGACAAAAAGGGGGAGTAGATATTGAATGTAGAGATAGTGAAAGGGGGGAGCAGTTATATATATGGATATTGAATATGGAATGCAAAATTTATAATCATACTCCAAAGTTGATTTAGAAAAGATAAAATTGAAGAATATTGACCTTAAGATAATTGCCCTTCTGGAAAAGAAAGGGGGAGTCAAAAAGAATCTAGCTTTCAATTATCCTCAGCATCAATACTTCATTTTAACTTGATTCAAATTCAGTTGATATGCTAAAATTATTTAAGAACTATAAAGATCAATCTTATGCACAAGGAAAGAACTGAAAATTGAATACTTTGAGTGATGCACATTGTATCTAGTTCTAATCAAAACATTATACTTGTACATCTGATCAAATACTGTGTATATGTTTAAATCTCAAATTTTGCATATACTCAGTGTTTTGTCATCATCAAAAAGGGGGAGATTGTTGACCCCCTAATAGATTTTGATGAATACAAAACACTAGAGTAAAATTCCATTATATCTTAACAATTTAATTGAGGAATTCATGTGTCTTATTAAGAATATTGTTAAGAAATGTCTAGGCAAGTTCCCATAATTTTTATGAATTTATTGAAGAATATTTTGAGTTAAAGAAAACAGATCAGGGACAGCCGAGACGTCTCCGGATAGTTTCAGAGACGTCTCTGGCACAAACAGGAAGAACCGGCACACTTGGAGACGTCCCCGACACCTGCCGAGTCGTCCCCGCGTTAGCGGAGTCGACTCTCTCAGTAGCGGAGTCGACTCTCTCAGTGGCGGCAGAAAGGCAGTTTTCAAGAGATATGTGCGAGACGTCCCCACAGTAAGCCGAGTCGTCCCCGCAAGTAAAAAGGAGACTTCCCGAGTCGTCCCCAAGATTGCGGAGACGGCTCTCTCAGGGTTTTCCAGAGAATGGTTTTTTGGGTGATAAGGAAGCGGAGTCGACCCTGAGACAGCGGAGTCGTCCCTATGCATAAAGTGCAGACAACCCGAGACGTCCCCTGAAGGAGCGGAGTCGACTCTCTCAGGAAATACCAGAGGACATGTTCTTCGGAGATAAAGAAGCGGAGTCGTCCCCAGATCAGCGGAGTCGTCCCCATTCAAAAAGTGCAAACAAGCCGAGACGTCCCCTGAAAGTGCCGAGTCGACCCCAGACAACGGAAAAAGTAAAATCTTGTAGCCGAGACGTCTCCCGTTGAAGCGGAGACGTCCCCGGAGTGACTGGGACGCGACTGACAGCTTTTCAGGTTTGGTTTGAATTTCAAATCCTTCTTTCTTTGTCTCTAACGGCTATATTTGCTTTTTGGGCTATAAAAGGGACCTCTTAAGTGCTTCTCAACAACTCTTCACCAACCCAAAGCTAGATCATTCAAGAGAGAAGTAAGAAAGAAAAGTTCAAGGGAGTGAGTGCATTCAAGTGAAGAAATCAAGTGTTTTCAAGCTTCCCAAGTGATTTCAAGCTCAATCATTCTCGTGCGCTTGGGATTCAAAGCTCACACTCAATCCTACGCGCTCCACATCGGAAGAATCAATATCTCCCACGCTTCCAACGGCAAAAGGATTCTTCCGGGTTCTATTGTTCATAATTGCAATATTTGCTTTTTAGAGCTTTTCCTTTCTTTTGTAAACTCTTTCGTTGTGGTGCTTGTTCCAGTCAAGGAACTTGGAACAAGGGAAAGGCGTCCCAAGCCTAAGTGAAATTGGGGGTTTTAGGGTTTGTTGTGAGCCCGGTGTAAAACAACGAGTTGGGTAGTAAACTCGCAAAACTACCGTACTGTAATCGTGGATTATAGTGGAAATTCCCAAAGGTGATTTGGGGAGTGGATGTAGGAGCAGTGGAAGCTCCGAACCACTATAAAACCTTGTGTTTGCGATTGACCTTTCTCATTCCTCCTTCTTTACTTTAGTGCATATATTCGTGTGTTTTATTTTTAATTAGTCAAAAGTTTTTAAAACACCCAATTCACCCCCCTCTTGGGTGACCATCTCTGGGCAACAACCTCTTCTTCCTTCTCCTTCCCTTCTTCTTCCTCTTTCTCTCTTCCTCCCTGCAGCGGTCCGCCATCATCTTGGTATTAGAGCAGGCCGGCTTTGCCTCTATTGCCAAAGTTCTGGGATCTTGTTTATGGACGGACCACCTCCGATACCTTTGCCATATCTGCCACATGAGTTCTTCACTGAATCTATTGTGTCGCGAACCTCGGAACGCGCTAAAGTACGACGTACAGCGCACGTTGCAAAGAGGAAGGGAAGCCTGATTTCCCTTCTCTCTTCTCTCTCCCTCGGTGCTCACTAGAAAGACGGGTCCATTTCTCCCTCTTGATTTTCATCGGAATAGAAAGGGAAGGCCCCCGCCACCGGATCCTCCCCACCTGCCGTCACACCTACGGCCACCCTCACCCTCGATCTTCGATGCCACCCCCCTCCTTCGGCCAAACCGCAACCGCCGCCCTCCCCTCTCCTCCGTAGCCGCCGCGAGGGTAGGCAAACCCTTCCGAAACTGTTGGGAGGTTGGGATCAAGTTAACGGCTAAGTGCCGAATCCGTTAACCGACAACACGCTAACTTGAATCCAACCGGGTTACAAAAAAACAAGAAAAAAAAGAAAAGTCCCCCGCACGTGCGTGCCCAAAAAAAAAAAGTTGAAAAAAGTACCTATTTGTCTTCTCCCTCCCTGCGACTGCCTTGCTCCGCCGCCGCCTCATTCGTGCTGCTGAGCTCCCTCCGCATCGCGCCGTCTCCGCTTCGCCACTGCCGCCATCGCCGAGTGCCGATCTCTTCCTGTGGCCTCCCCACTGTGTGCCACCTCCTTCGGCCGTCTCCTTCCCATGGTCGACCGCAGAGGACTGAAGCCGATTGCCGCCGAGCCCCGATGAGCTCCACAATCGAGCGTCGTCGCCTCCTCCATCCTCCACTTGCGCCGTCGAGAACCGCCACCTCGGCCTCCCCCACCGCCACTACTTTCCAACTACTGCACCGAGCCATCGCCGCTCGGTTCCTTGCCGCCACTGAGTCCCATATGCCACTCCACGTCCCCTTCCGGCCGTACCCACATCTCGTCCCTCATCTCCCTCGGCACCGACCTCCCATCTCTCCCTCATCTATCTTTCCCTTCGTCCCCCTCCCAAAGCGTAGCTCCCTAGGGTTTCGGTCAAAGCCCTTTCACTGCCCCCTTCCATCCACCATCGGCCTCACATGCCCCATCAACCGAGCCGGGCCCCTCAGGGCCCAAAAGACCGCAACTCACTCCTGCGCCCAATCCACAGGCCGCGCCCATGCCCACGGTCGATCCAAGGCCCACCGCATCACCTGCGGCCCAGCTGACTGCAGGGCCTGCCCACTGCTTCAAAAGCCAATTCATAGGCCTCCCCTTCCTTTACAGGCCCGCCAGCCACACCACACAGCACACCCCATAATTCGCAGGTCCCTCAGGCCCATAAGCTGCTTCGACCACCCAATTCACGCCTTCGACAAGCCTACTTGTTGCGCCGTGTCCCCGATCGTCGCCCCAGCCTACAAGCGAACGATTCTGATTGACTGCTCCATGACAGGTAATAAGGTTTCTACTTTTTTTGGGCTTATTCATTTAATTATGTTTTAGTTCTCTTGCATGATAGCCATATTTTGAAAACTTATATTGCCGTCAAAATTTAGAACATTGAACCTTTCACTTCCGAACCCGTCCTATTACTCATTAAATCTTGATATTAAATTAGCACACCCTAGTAACAGGACGCTTCTTAACATTATTCGATCAGTTTACTTTAGGATCAGAATAACTAGAACAACTGTACTATTCTTAATTCCAAATAACCGAAGTAAAAATCAGCAAATTTAAATTTTAAGTTATTTTTGTGAAAACTTGCTGATCTCTGAAATCATAATAGATTGTATTAGTAGGTTGTCCTGCATCCTATTTATTAGAGTTTCATTAGTAACATGTCATTTCACACCATCATCAAGTATTGTCATTGCATGCCAACCCGTAGCGGTAGGAAGTACTATCTCAATCAACCTAAAACCCCCGTAGCTACTATGAATTCTGACGCTTTGAAGTCTCTTTTGGAACAGTTCGCTACCATGCGAGCTGCAAATGAAGAATTCAAACAAGAGGTCCATGAGTTAGTGCGAAACATTAGGACCCCAGACCCACCTACACCTGGTGCAATACAATCGAAATTCGGTTTGGCTGCACCGTATGTAGCCCTTCCCTATCCTTCTAGGAACCAACCACCTCTCGATCACCAGCGCAATCTAGATGAGAGGCTGTTGCGTACCGTAAGAGTAGAGGCCCCTAACTTTGTTGGTCAATTTGAGCCAAGCGTGTATCTCGATTGGAGAGCTACCATGGACAATTACTTTTAGTAGTATGAGATGACTGATGATTGGAAAGTGAGATTTGCCAAAATGAAGCTTATTAGACAAGATCGCTGGTACTGGCATAATGTTGAACATATACGTGAGACCCAAAGGCTTCCTTGTATCACCACATGGGAGGATATGAAGAAAAAGCTGAATGAGAAGTATCTACCATTTTCTTATCGACAACGCCTTATGAATTGGTGGCAAAAACTAACTCAAGGGACATCGACAGTTGCTGATTACATCGCACGATTTGAGGAGTTTTATATGAGGTGCAGTGTAATAGAAGAGGAGACTGTTACCCTCTCTAGGTTTCGGACAGGACTCCGCGAGGAGATCCAGAAAGAGCTAATCCTTCGAGAGATTACCATCCTTAGCAAAGCATATCAGTTGGCTCAAGATGTGGATAGTTTCTTAAGATCACCTGTGGTGAGGCGCATCGACCCTCGACCACTGGTCCTAGCAGCCTGACCTAACCAAAATTATCTTCTACAACCTAGACCGCTTCCCCATCCTCCCAATCAACCTTCCCAACCCAAGCACCGACTAGGGCCTCCCTGATGCCTATCCCGAATCCTTCGAATGATAAGAAAAAAATGAATATTAGGTTTCAACCCTCCTTTTCAAAACTAAACCCAATGCTTCAGGTGCCAAAAGTTCGGCCACATTGTGTCCCAATGCCCTGTCAAGACTTGCCTGATTACTGAACTAGAAGTTGAAAACCAAGAGGCCGAATATGTCGAAGAAGTCTATGAACCAAATATAGAAGATTATGTAGAAGACTTTGAAGACGAACCCACCAGATTAGAATTTGTCCAGAATGATCCCCAAAAGAAAACTGTCGATCTGAGTACAAACACACCACTTTACATCACTTTTTTCGAAAGAGGTAGTAAAAGATATCGAGAGCCAGTCTCCAATATTGGCACATGTGGCTAAGCTATCAATAAGGAATCTAACCCTGATCATTCTCTTGTGATAGCTCTCCTTCTAGAGGAGTTTCATTCTATAGTACTTGATGATCTTCCGGATGCACTTTCTTCGATGCGTGATATCCATCACACAATTGAGTTAGTCCCCCGAGCACCTCTGCATACCCTTCCTTATCATAGGCTCAGCCCAAATGCATGTGCTGAGTTGAAGCATCAAGTTGACGAACTCTTTGCAAGAGGGTATGATTGTGAGAGCCTAAGCCCCTATACTGTGTCTGCACTCCTCAACCCCGCAAAAGATAATTTCTGGAGGATGTGCGTTGATAGCCATGCCATCAACAAAGTCATAGTTAAGTATCGCTTTTCCATTCCTAGTTTAAATGACCTTTTAGATTCTATATCTAGTGCCACGATCCTGTCTAGGATTGATTTGAAGTGTTGGTACCATCAGATTCGGATTCGTCCCGAATGCCCATGGCCAGATGTCATTATGGATTGCGTGTTAGGACTTCCACATACTTCTACCAAGCATGATTTTATTTTTATGGTTGTGAACCGATTTTCAAAGATGGCTCATTTTCTTTTCTATTCTATGACTCTGATGCTTCTAGAATGGCCAAATTTTATGTCGATGAAGTCGTTAGACCCCCTGACCCTCCAAAATCTATTATGCCTGATAGGGATGTTAGATTCATGAGCTACTTTAGAAAAATCTTATTTCACCAAACTGAAATTTTTTTCTATCTATCATCCTCAAACCGGCGGCCAGATTGAAGTTGTCAACTGTAGCCTTAAAAATCTGTTAAAATGTCTGGTAGGTGAACATGCTGAAACCTAAAATTTAGTGTTACTGATATCTGAGTTTGCATATAATAGTTCGATCAATAAGTCCATAGGCATGAGTCCATTCGATGTGGTGCATGGTTGCGAACCTAGGTAACCCATAGACCTGATCTTCATATCTCATCAGTATAGAGTATCTGAGTCTGCACAATTATTCGCATTGCACCCACATTCATTGCATCAAGAAATCAGCAAATGTATTCACTTTAATAACTTAAAATATAACTCTCTTGTTGATTTACACGGATGTTATAAAGTGCTAAGTGAAAGAGGTTACATCATGATAAGATTTAGGTTTGAATGACTTTCTTCGAAAACATTCAAGATATTGCAAGCTCGTAGTACAATACCGTTCAAAGTCTTAAAGAAAATTAATTCGAATGCATATGTTGTGGATCTTTTTGATGACTATGGAATTCATGCGACATTTAATATTCAAGATTTAATCTCCTACAAAAAGACAACATTTATCCCTTCTGACCCCTTTGTTAACACACTTGCCCTTATTGATCACCCTGATCCGTTACCTGCTATTGAGCCGCCACCTTCAAAATGTCATGTACGCAGAAAGCAAATAGAACATATATTATATGAGCAGGTTATGTCAACCAGGAATGGTGGTTATCAACGTTATCTTGTTCGGTGGAAAGATCGACCAAAGTCTGATGTGACATAGATTTCCAGAGCCAAGTTGCAGCACCTTTGACTCCGATCTCCTAGAGCAGTACGATAGCCGGCCAGACCTGTACTCGACAGGATCGAGTTTTTTCCATCCAAAAAAAGTTGATGGGGACATCAGAGCCCTTCACTCAGATGATCTTGAGCCACCGGATTGAGTCAGACCTAGATTGGGTCTATTTGAGTCTGAGTCACTTTTATTTTATTGCATTATTTGCTTTTGTCTTAGTCAAGTCAATTTGGTCAGTTGTTTTATTATTAGACTAGTCAATTGGGTTTATGTAATTGGGTCAATTTAGTGGACCAATTTTGGTAAGGGATTAATTGATGTAAGGGTCCAAATTTGGTCAGTGTCAATTAATTGTTTTGGTCAATTGATTACTTGACTTGATCAAGATATAAGGTCTATATAAAGACCACCCCTCTCATGTATGAGGCAATTAATGGTTGAATGAAAAAACTCTAGCATTTTTCTTGTTCTTCTTCTTCTTCTTCCTCCTCCTCTTCTCTTCTTCCTGCGTCTCTATAACCTCTTCTTCCTTCTCATTCCCTTCTTCTTCCTCTTTCTCTCTTCCTCCCTATAGCGGTTCGCCATCAATTTGATATTCTGTCTTACCAGGTCTTCTATACCTTATCTAAAAATGACCAAGTTCTCCAGAGGTCAAATCTCAAGTAGAAGTCAAAGTTTACCGTATTTGATTAGTTTATTCATGTTGATTCAACTCTTTAGTGCTCTAACTTATTTTTTCAATTTAATATTTTCATCCAAATACCATAGGTTTCCCGTATTTTGCCTTTTATGCACGAGTCCGGCTTTATCCATATTTGCAACTTGGCACCAAAAAACCTCGAATGGTTTCTCAATGGCTACCTAGTTAAAATTCCACTAGTTGGTTGAGAAACAAATGTTATTTCCAACATTAGAGTGCAATTGTTATTATATTTGGACTAAACTACCCTTTGTTCTAAAATTAATCATCATAATTTAAGACAATGTAGATCCATCTTATTTTCCTTCCATTCTTTTGCCCAAATTCTCTCATGCTCTCTCCACTTGTTGTATTTGAACCCAACCCAACCTAGATACATCCTTCCCATTTTTTCACCCTTGACATGAGCATCAGCTCGACTAAGCCAGGTTTTGGCCAAGCCATGTTCAAAGCTGGCCTGGCTCAGCTTTGAACATGGGATAGCGTTATGTCTTCAACACAAGGGAAGATCATGGGGGACAGACAGAGCACGGAAGAGGCAGAGGGGAGAAGGCGGTGGTGCCTTATACAGCTTGTGACAATGTAAGGGATGGCATTAAGAGAGGATGGCCACCCCTTTGAGTTGGTAAGGGAGGGGAAGCAGTGATAGTCAATTTTAAAGACCACGCAATAGCACGTACCCTATAGGATACTGTTTACGGATATCGATCCACAGGAATTGGGGTACAATTATTTTCGTAAAAATATTTGAAAAAGAGAGTTTGTGAAGACTATTGAACTAAGCAATTTAATAAGAAATGCAATTAAAATGATATCAGTTGAGAGAACCTAGGGCAAGAAATTCACCACTAACATGGAAACAAGGATTAATTGTAATTTAATTTATTCTTGTATTAACATGCAAATTGGTTACAAGCCTAATAAGCATTCAAATAAAATTTCGCAAAAGTAATTTAGGAACATCCATCTTCGGTTGGTATGAAATGTCTACCCTAAACTAATGTGGCAGGACATTACATCATTCCTAAGCATGGATGATCTTAAATTTGTGCGGATTTTAAAGTTTACATGTCGTCGTAAGATGAATATGACTTAAGTCGTGTTCATACTATGCGGACTTTAAAGTCCATATGGCGTTGTAGGATGTATGCTCCCAATTAATTCTCCTAATGTGATTAGGAGTTAGCCTAAGTCCTAATGTGATTAGGAATTAGGGATTACTCAAGTTCTAATGTGATTAGGAATTGGAGATTAATCAAGTCCTAATGTGATTAGGAATTGGAAAATCCTAGGGCCCTCATCTATAAATAGGAGGCGTGTAAGAGCCTTCTTTATGAAATTCCTCCCCACGCCTCCACCCTCTTCCTCTCCTCCTTCTCCACGGCAGCAAGAGGAGACCTTCTCCTCTCTCACGATAGCAAGGTGAAGGCCCTTCTTCTTCCTCCAAGGTGTTGGAAAGAAAGGAAGAAGAAGCAAGGGAAGAGCACTCCACATGGCAGCAAGGAAGAAGGAGTTCTTCCTCACGCCAAGCCCCTTTCTTTCTTCTTCCCACAGCAGCAGGAGGGTCCTTTGGATCCTCTTCTTCCACGGCATCAAAGCAAGGAAGATCCACGATTAAAGCTACCTCCATCTCTCCCTTAATTGCGAGCAAGGTTGAAGAAGAAAGCGTTCTTCTTCAAAGATGTATGCTGCAGATTTTTATCTTCCAATATTATGATAGTCATGAGAGGTCTTTGCAAGGAGCTAGCACTCCGGTAAGACCCTATCTCAGATGATTAGATCATCGTGTGGATACCTGTAGAGGCCGGACACATGTGCAACTTAACCAGGTACCTAGAAAGATCATCAGGCTGCGATGTTCTACACCTGTAGAATTTTTGAAGATGAGATCTTCAAATTTATAACTTCTGATTTTTATTTTAGTTTTATGAATCTTAATCAAACTTTCTCAGATCCTAATCTTTCCTTCCTAATGAGTTCAAAGATCTGCTGAATTTGGATCCAGAAATTTTTTTAAATTCTACGATCTGAGGCGCGTTCATACGATGAACGACGTCCCGTTCGAATTCCGCTGCGAACGTTACATTGAACGGGACGTATCTCAACAGTGGTATCAGAGCCATGGTTCTAAGAAGCATGATTAGGACTTAAGGATTAATTACCATATTTTCAATCTGATTTTTAAAAGAATTATGCTTGCTGGATTTTCTGCAAGCTGAAATTTCAGGTTGTCGAAATTTTCAGCATGCAGATTTTTATTTGCTTTGATCTTGCAAATTATTTTTGAATTACAATTAGATTACAATGTTTAAAATCAATTAACGCATGATCTAAAATTTAGAGAAAGCATAATAGATTAAAAGTTACAGATCTAAAAAATTATGCATAAGATGCATGTGGTAATCATAATGTTCATACTTGTTTAAGGTTATGTTTAAAACAATGTATGCATGAGATGTATGTATTAGTTAAACAATTTTTTTTGCATGAGATGTAAATAAAACCCTTAAACAATAGGACATTTACATAAGATGTAATCATATAATATATGAAAGGGTTTCATAATTACATAGGATGTAAACTTGAACCAATGTGACATTTACATAAGATCTAAATCAAATGACATATGGTATGGGGTAGATGGTTACATTAGATGTAAATCCCAAGAGACCTAAAACCTTTCTAAATCAATCGAGAGTGAACGATATATTAAGCTAGCCATATTTGATTAATTGATCTAATTGGTATTTAGGAAAGCTCAAAGGTGGTTATTTAATTAGGACCTTACTCTCTGAGTAAGGGGAGCCTCCCACCTGCTTACCTGGCCAATTGATCGATTACCTTATATGGAAAGCTCAAAATTGAAATCACTAAGATCTGATTACCCAATATTAAGTCGATTGGTCTTCCACCATAGTAGAGTTGCTAAGATCTTTCCGGAGTTGATTAGTCTCAGCTGGATATAGTGGGCTAGTTGCATCGGAGGATTGGACCTCTCTATTGACATGAGATGTTGTAGGGTAAAGATAGGGTTGGGCTTCAATAACTATTAGGTGAGAATCCAATCACAGCTTTATTTCTGTGGGATATACGGTGGGTCTGACTTAACCAAGGAACGGATCCAATAACTGTTAGGTGAGGTCCTTATGACTTGGAGACCAGGTTAGCTCAATTTGCTTATGAAGCATTGTACAAGAGTTGTACACTCATCATATATGTGTCTCCAATAGCTGTTAGGTGAGATGACATGTAGATTGGTGGGACTGCAGCACCCCACTTGAAATCCTAAGTCGTAGGTTTCCGTATCTTTACTAGGGGAGTGTGAGAGATTCGAGAAATAGTGGAAGAATTTGATCCAATTTTATTTTAAAAGTTTCTAAAATAAATTAATATCAAATACAAATTTCTAATTAGAATCTTTACTCTCTGTAGATGTCAATGGCTTCCAACCCAATAGCTCGAATCCTAGATAACAATAGGTTGACCGGACCAAACTACAAAGATTGGTTCCAAACTTGAAGATTGTCTTGAGTTGTGAAAAAATAGCTTATATTCTTGACCATGAACTTCCGGTGTTACCAGCCCGTGCAACCAATGAGCAGCGTGAGACGCATGCAAAATGGTTGGATGACGACAATAAGGTTAGGTGCTACATTTTGGCATCCATGTCTATGAAAGAGTAGATGCCCTACAAGCCAATCGCAATATGTATTGTGAAGGGTTTTCTTTTGATTTTCCAAATTATGTACATGACATTTAAATATAAATAAAGGCATTGTGTTTTATCATATGCTGTTGATTATATTTGTGATAAACCCCTTAGATTAGGGCAATGGTTTTGAGGCTATGATGAGATCATACTAGTGAGACCTAAAACCCTAAAATCCTAATCTTAAATATTCCAAGTCATTGGTACATTGAGTCGGGGATCAATGTTTACCAGAAAGACCGGCACATCTTATGTATGCTCGATGCAGAGGGTGATTGATCTCACAATCACTTGTGTGGAGACACTAATACAAAGATGTGGGTGCTCATTAGAAGAATGAGTTCACTGAATTGACCTACAAAGAGAAATCTTATGAAGTCTTACTTACATGTCAAAAGATGATTCTCTTAGTGGGAGTTGTGCAACTGATCCTATGACCTGAGATCACCATGGTATCTTGTGCACATGAACCCATGTTTTGGTTTACACTCATTCATGACAATAAGTTGTGTACGAGGTCTTCTGGATATGGTGAATTGTGTACGAAGATTATGAGTAGGTCAACAAGGAATTAATCACTTCTAGTAAGAGAAGATAGCATCCTATTTATTCTAATCATATGATAATTCAGAAAGCCTTTGATCAAAGCAGAATAAAAATTAGAAAGAGTTTCTAATGTTTCATTATTTGAATTATCATTAAAAGATTGAGAAAGATATGAATATGAAATTGAGTTTGACATATATTCATACTCATATACATATTCGGGATGCAGTTTGATTAAAGGATTGAATTGCACGGTAACTTGCCACTGAAGGGTATTTTTGGTATTTCCATCAAATTCCATATTTTTTGGGTAGATATGACACGTTGCTAGACGTCAATCTTGTCTTATAGGTTTGATCGAATAAAAGAGTTTAATTCGATCACCAATTAGAAAGGATTCTAATTGTTAAGTTCGGGTTCGCGCAGTTTGGACTTAAATCGATTAGAAGAGTTCTAATCAAGTTGGGTCAACTCGCACTCACACCTATTGCTGGCTAAGTATGGAACCCAATGGGTCACACACAAGAAAACTTATTAAGGGTCTAATTGGATTAGATCATGTTTGCAAGATAAACATCCTAGCAGGTGTTGCAAATCCTTAGTTCCTGATTCGAATTGAATTCGAATTTGATTCTTAATTGATCTAATTTGATTAGATCATGTTCTAATATGGGTTAGCCAAGAGTTGGCACCTAATTGACTTGGTTTGAGTCTAATTGGATTAGGTTTGATAAATCATTCAATCTAGACCGTTAGATCTTGATCTACCGTTGGATGAAGACATAATGGAGAGTTGGTTTAACCCAATTGGATTGGGTTAGAGGATGACTATCATAATTAAAAATTGGATCTTAATCCCACCATTGGATGAAGACATAATGGGTCAAGTGAATGGCGCCTTGCATTGGAGCCCTTGGATCATCATCATGAAAGATCAAGAGGTGAGGCATGATGGACATGTGATTGACATGTGCTGTTGACTTGGTCAAAATATGGCACTACATGAAAGGACATATCATTTGATACACCTCCTCACTTGATCTGTGCCTCCTCTTATTTGATATGGCCCTTTAGATGATGCCTTTTCATGAAAGGATGTGTGGATGGGATGCATCCCTTGGAGATGCATCCCTACGCCTATTATAAATAGGCTAGCGCTCCATGGGTTTCATTCATTCCAACTCCACCGCATTCTCTCTCCCTTATCCCTTCTTTCTTACAAGGCTTTGTCTCTTTCTAGCATTGCTTCTAGGGTGTCCTAATCCAAGACAAGGTGGTCTTCTTTAGGACAAAAGGATTAGAAGTGATTTTAGAAGGTGAAAGAAAAATAGAAAGGAAGGAAAGCAAGCCATTAGAGTTCTTTAGAAAAATTCTGCATTAAGGATCAAAGTTTTTGAAGCTTAAGACTTGAATTAAGTTTTCGTGTGGATCACCGTTGGAGGGCGGACACTTGGACGCCTCGTGGAGATTCTACAAACTTGGATTTAGCGTTAGAGGTATTCTTCTATTCCTATATTTATATTTATATGTTATTTGATTGTTACCATTAAGGTGATCTAGGCTAATAAGGGTTTCATGTTAAGGGACTTTATTAAGAAATTTTTTAAAATTCCTAGCTTCCGCTGCGCATTATAACATGCTAAAACCCTACAGTGGTATCAGAGCCACCCTTAATTGGTTCAATCAGGTGATTATACATGATGTATGATTGTTAAATTACTATGAGATAGTAATGTCATATGTTTAGAGGAATGCTGAATTATATAATTCATATATAATATGATATGTAATAAAATGTCATGATATGAAATTTTCCATGTGAAGATATGTTGAAGCATGTTAATTAATTGCTTATGATTTATACATGCTATGAGATAGCCATGATGCATGATAGTTTATTTTAGACATGTTAAATATATGTTACAATTAAAGAATGTGCTAGAGACTAGTAAGCCCTCAATAAAAATTATATTAAGTCATAGTGTTGAAAAACTTTAGGCTAACCCATTCTAGAACAATTAATCTAATTGGTGTCTAAGGAAAGCACTAATGGTGGTTCTCTAATTAGGACCTTACTCTCTGAGTAAGAGGAGCCTCCCACCTGCTTACCTGGCCAATTGTTTGATTGCCTATTATGGATAAGCTTAATATTGATATAACACTATTGATAGCCTTCCTTCATGCCTCGACATTATTATGTCAAGATCCATGCTAGTTTGTTGTGCTAACACAAGGCTTGCTATGGGGACTGATTTTATATTATCTTGGTGCATTAAGATGCTTATGGCATATTTTAATATATTGCTTTGTTGTGCAACCACAAGGGCAATATTATTCGAATATGACTATATGGAAATGAAGGGTTTGACTTAACTAAAATATTATTGTTTGTTGTGCTAACACAAGGCAATAAGTGTTTTAAGAGGACAAGATAAAGTTGAGAATTGCATGAGATGCAATTGGAAAGAGTTTCCTACCTTTGAACTCATAAGGGTTTGTTGTGTAACCACAAGGCTTTTTATGATGAATTAGGATCTCAACCCTACTAAGAAAAATTATATTTTCAAGTTTATCATAGGAGAGGGCTATGATATTCGATAAAAATAGTAGGAGACAAATTAGATTAAAGTCCTTATCTAGTTGCAAACATGTCATCATGATTGGTCTGCTTATGTTAGTTTTGTTCTTGCATATGTAGAATTATTAAATGGCTTCTTCACTTTCACTAAGAGGCATCTTAGATGCCAACAAGTTGACCGGTCCAAACTATGTGGACTGGTTGAGGAATTTAAAGATAGTACTCACTCAGGAGAAAATTTTCTATATACTTGAAACCCCTGATCTTGAAGATCTAGGGGATAATGCTACAGAAGAGGAGGTTGCCACACATAAGATGTGGAAAAATGACAGTTTGACTGTCAAATGTATCATACTTGCCTCTATGAGCAATGAATTACAGAGGCAACATGAAAGCATGGACACTCAATCCATACTTCTCAATTTAAAAGAGTTGTATGGAGAACAAAGCAGGACTGCTAGGTATGAGATATCTAAGCAGTTGTTCCGTGCTAGAATGAATGAAGGAACTCCAGTGCAAAACCATGTTCTTATGGTTATAGACTTAATCACCAGATTAAGTCAATTAGGTTCTGCTATGGATAGTGAGCTCAGTCAGGATTTGATCCTGCAATCACTGCCTGATTCATTCTTTCAGTTTGTTATGAACTTTCACATGAACAAGCTAAACACCTCCCTGCCCGAGCTGTTAAATATGCTCAAAACAGCTGAAGGCCATATTAAGAAGGATAAAGGTCCACTCCTTCTTATAGATAGCACTTCTAAGAGGAAATCGAAAAATAAGGGTTCTAAGAAAAGATTGAACCCTAAGAGTAGCATCAAAAAGAAAAATAGGAAAGAAAAACTCCGGATCAAGTACCTGTTTTCATTGCGGCAAAGCTGGCCACTGGAAAAGGAATTGCAAGAGTTTTCTTGCAAGTATGAAGACCGATGCAAGAGTTGCATCGAAAGGTATGTTTATGTTACATGCCAACTTGTCATTAAGTTCTTCAAATTCAAATTCATGGGTATTGGATACCGGCTGTGGTTCTCATATTTGCAAATCTTTGCATGGACTACAGAAAATTAGAAGTTTGAAGAAAGGTGATTTCGAGCTATATGGCGCTGGAGGAGAGTCCATTCAGGCTGAAGCTGTTGGAATCTACCATTTGGAGGTATGTTTATGTTACATGCCAACTTGTCATTAAGTTCTTCAAATTCAAATTCATGGGTATTGGATACCGGCTGTGGTTCTCATATTTGCAAATCTTTGCATGGACTACAGAAAATTAGAAGTTTGAAGAAAGGTGATTTCGAGCTATATGGCGCTGGAGGAGAGTCCATTCAGGCTGAAGCTGTTGGAATCTACCATTTGGAGTTGCCCTCGGGAGAGCTCCTGGAATTAGAAGATTGTTATTATATGCCTAAAATTATTAGAAATGTAATTTTCATTCCTTTGTTGTTAAAGAAAGGATATGAAATTAATGTAAAGAGTAATGGTTGCTCAATTTCTTTTTCTAATAAAGTCTATTGCAATGGCATTATGGAAAATGGTCTTCTTGTTCTATTACTTAATGACAATGCCTTTCATATTGATAAAAGCAATAAAAGAAAGAGAGAAGAAGTAAATAACACCCTTCTTTGGCATTGCCGACTTGGTCACATAAGCGAATCAAGAATCAACAAGTTGTACAAAGAAGAGTTCTTTGATCCTTATGATTATGAATCATTAGGAACTTGTGAATCTTGTCTTATGGGTAAAATGACTAAGTCTCCATTCATTGGATATGGAGAAAGGGCAAGTGAGTTATTAGGACTTGTGCATACAGATGTATGTGGTCCTATGACAACTCCAGCTAAAGGTGGATACTCTTACTTCATCACATTCACTGATGATTTATCAAGGTTCGGATATGTGTATCTTATGAAACATAAATTCGAAGCCTTTGATAAGTTTAAAGAGTATCAAAGTATGGTTGAAAAACAAACCGGAAAGTGTATTAAAATCCTTCGATCTGATCGAGGAGGTGAATACCTTTCTAGTGATTTTTTAAATCATCTTAAAGAAAAGGGCATTCTCTCTGAATGGACACCTTCGTATACGCCACAATTAAATGATGTAGCCGAACGGAGGAATCGTACTCTATTAGATATGGTACGGTCCATGATGTGCTTTACAGATCTTCCTATTTTCTTCTGGGGTTTTGCCCTAGAAACTGCTGCACTTGTATTAAATAGGGTACCATCAAAATCTATATCTAGTACTCCATATGAGATATGGAGAGAAAAGAAGTCTAATCTTAAGTATCTTAAGATATGGGGCTGTAAAGCTTATGTCAAAAGAAATTTTGGACATAAGCTAAGTGCTAGATCAGATAAATGTACATTTGTAGGTTATTCCAAAGAAAGTATTGGATATTTCTTCTATCACCCTACTGAACAAAAGATATTTGTTAGTAGACATGCCACTTTCTTAGAGAAAGAGTTTATCTTAGAAAAAGGCAAGGATAGGAGAATTGAACTTGAAGAAGTTCAAGACCTACAAATGGAAACACAAGATATTCCTCAACCAGATGTACCCATTGATGAAGTACAACCACAACACACATCTCCTCTCCAAAGGTCAAATAGAGTGCGAAATGCACCTAAGAGGTATGGGTTTATCATTGAGAATGATGAAGCCCACATCGTTGAAAATGATGATCCTCTGACCTATTCGGAAGCTATCATGAGTAATGACTCTAACAAATGGTTAGAAGCTATGAAATCCGAAATAGACTCTATGTATACCAACCAAGTATGGACTTTGGTTGATGCACCAGAAGGTATAAACCCTATAGGTTGCAAATGGGTCTATAAGAAGAAGATTGGAGCAGATGGCCAAGTAGAAACCTACAAGGCTAGATTGGTGGCAAAAGGTTTCAGGCAAAAGCAAGGAATTGACTATGATGAAACTTTTTCACCAGTTGCCATGCTTAAATCTATTCGGATTTTGCTTGCAATAGCTGCATACTATGATTATGAAATCTGGCAGATGGATGTCAAAACCGCTTTTCTTAATGGTTATCTTGAGGAAGAGGTTTACATGACACAGCCAGAAGAATTTGTCTCAAGTGGGAGAGCAAATCAAGTATGCAAGCTTAAGAGATCTATTTATGGATTAAAGCAAGCATCGAGGAGTTGGAACATCCGTTTTGATACAACAGTAAAAGAGTTTGGTTTTATCAAAAATGTGGATGAACCATGTGTGTACAAGAAGACTAGTGGGAGTGCCATTGTCTTCTTAATATTGTATGTAGATGACATACTGATCATTAGAAATGATATTCCAATGTTACAATCGGTCAAGACTTGGCTGTCAAAAAGCTTTTCCATGAAAGACCTGGGAGAAGCATCCTATATACTTGGTATAAAGATCTATAGGGATAGATCTAAAAGGATGCTAGGCTTGTCCCAGTCTAGGTACATAGATCATGTGCTGAAAAGATTCAGCATGGAAGGAAGTAAAAGAGGTTACTTGCCTATGAGTAATGGCATACGTCTCTCTAAGAAGATGTCTCCTAAGACATCTGAAGAGAGAAATAGAATGAATTCTATTCCCTATGCTTCGGCAGTAGGATCGATTATGTATGCTATGCTATGTACTAGACCTGATGTTGCTTATGCCTTAGGCATAACAAGCAGATTCCAGGCTGATCCAGGAGAGGATCATTGGATAGCTGTGAAAAATATTCTTAAGTACTTGAGAAGGACTAAAGATATTTTTCTAGTTTATGGAGGATCTGAGTTGAAACTAGAAGGATTTTCTGATTCTAGTTTTCAGTCAGACCCAGATGATAGCAAGTCCACTTCAGGGTATGTCTTTACCCTAAATGCTGGTGCAGTGAGCTGGAAGAGTTCCAAACAGCAAACTATAGCTGACTCAACTACTAAGGCAGAATACATTGCTGTAAGTGAAGCCGCTAAGAAAGTTGTCTGGATGAAGAAGTTCATCTCTGAGTTAGGAGTAGTTCCTGAGATTGCTGGACCAGTCCCAGTTTATTGTGATAACACTGGAGCTGTTGCTCAAGCGAAGGAACCAAGGTCTCATCACAAATCCAAGCACATTCTAAGACGCTTCCCCCTCGTTCGAGAGATCGTCGAGAGACAAGACATAGTGATTGAACGAGTAGACACAAAGAACAATCTAGCAGATCCGTTCACTAAAGCTCTACCACAACAGCAGTTCGATCGCCACCTCGATTGTATGGGGATGAAATATAAGAGCGATTGGCTTTAGTGCAAGTGGGAGATTGAAAGAGTAGATGCCCTACAAGCCAATCGCAATATGTATTGTGAAGGGTTTTCTTTTGATTTTCCAAATTATGTACATGACATTTAAATATGAATAAAGGCATTGTGTTTTATCATATGCTGTTGATTATATTTGTGATAAACTCCTTAGATTAGGGCAATGGTTTTGAGGCTATGATGAGATCATACTAGTGAGACCTAAAACCCTAAAATCCTAATCTTAAATATTCCAAGTCATTGGTATATTGAGTCGGGGATCAATATTTACCAGAAAGACTGGCACATCTTATGTATGCTCGATGCAGAGGGTGATTGATCTCACAATCACTTGTGTGGAGACACTAATACAAAGATGTGGGTGCTCATTAGAAGAATGAGTTCATTGAATTGACCTACAAAGAGAAATCTTATGAAGTCTTACTTACATATCAAAAGATGATTCTCTTAGTGGGAGTTGTGCAACTGATCCTATGACCTGAGATCACCATGGTATCTTGTGCACATGAACCCATGTTTTGGTTTACACTCATTCATGACAATAAGTTGTGTACAAGGTCTTCTGGATATGGTGAATTGTGTACGAAGATTATGAGTAGGTCAACAAGGAATTAATCACTTCTAGTAAGAGAAGATAGCATCCTATTTATTCTAATCATATGATAATTCAGGAAGCCTTCGATCAAAGCAGAATGAAAATTAGAAAGAGTTTCTAATGTTTCATTATTTGAATTATCATTAAAAGATTGAGAAAGATATGAATATGAAATTGAGTTTGACATATATTCATACTCATATGCATATTCGGCATGCAGTTTGATTAAAGGATTGAACTGCACGGTAACTTGCCACTGAAGGGTATTTTTGGTATTTCCACCAAATTCCATATTTTCCGGATAGACATGACACGTTGCTAGACGTCAATCTTGTCTTATAGGTTTGATCGAATTAAAGAGTTTAATTCGATCACCAATTAGAAAGGATTCTAATTGTTAAGTTCGGGTTCGCGCAGTTTGGACTTAAATCGATTAGAAGAGTTCTAATCAAGTTGGGTCAACTCGCACTCACACCTATTGCTGGCTAAGTATGGAACCCAATGGGTCACACACAAGAAATCTTATCAAGGGTCTAATTGGATTAGATCATGTTTGCAAGATAAACATCCTAGCAGGTGTTGCAAACCCTTAGCTCCTGATTCGAATTGGATTCGAATCTGATTCGAATTGGATTCGAATTTGATTCTTAATTGATCTAATTTGATTAGATCATGTTCTAATATGGGTTAGCCAAGAGTTGGCACCTAATTGGCTTGGTTTGAGTTTAATTGGATTAGATTTGATAAATCATTCAATCTAGACCGTTAGATCTTGATCTACCGTTGGATGAAGACATAATGGAGAGTTGGTTTAACCCAATTGGATTGGGTTAGAGGATGGCTATCATAATTGACCATTGGATCTTAATCCCACCATTGGATGAAGACATAATGGGTCAAGTGAATGGCGCCTTGCATTGGAGCCCTTGGATCATCATCATGAAAGATCAAGAGGTGAGGCATGATGGACATGTGATTGGCATGTGCTATTGACTTGGTCAAAATATGGCACCACATGAAAGGACATATCATTTGATACACCTCCTCACTTGATCTGTGCCTCCTCTTATTTGATATGGCCCTTTAGATGATGCCCTTTCATGAAAGGATGTGTGGATGGGATGCATCCCTTGGAGATGCATCCCTACGCCTATTATAAATAGGCTAGCGCTCCATGGGTTTCATTCATTCCAACTCCACCGCATTCTCTCTCCCTTATCCCTTCTTTCTTACAAGGCTTTGTCTCTTTCTAGTATTGCTTCTAGGGTGTCCTAATCCAAGACAAGGTGGTCTTCTTTAGGACAAAAGGATTAGAAGTGATTTTAGAAGGTGAAAGAAAAATAGAAAGGAAGGAAAGCAAGCCATTAGAGTTCTTTAGAAGAATTCTGCATTAAGGATCAAAGTTTTTGAAGCTTAAGACATGAATTAAGTTTTCGTGTGGATCACCGTTGGAGGGCGGACACTTGGACGCCTCGTGGAGATTCTACAAACTTGAATTTAGCGTTAGAGGTATTCTTCTATTCCTATATTTATATTTATATGTTATTTGATTGTTACCATTAAGGTAATCTAGGCTAATAAGGATTTCATGTTAAGGGACTTTATTAAGAAATTTTTTAAAATCCCTAGCTTCCGCTGCGCATTATAACATGCTAAAACCCTACAGTCTAACGAATTGCAATGCCAGCATGAGAGCATGAAGACCGCCAAGGACATGCTTGATCACCTACAAGAGTTGTATGGTGAACAGAGTCGCGCAACAAGGTTTGAAGTATCCAAGCAGCTCTTCAAAGCCAAGATGCGCGATAGGCAGTCCGTCCATGAACATAGTTTGACCATGATCAAGGATCTTGAGGAGCTTGAAAAGCTTGGCATGACCATGTACAAGGATTTGAAAACGGATTTGATCCTACAATCGTTGCCATCTTCATATGGGCAATTTATTGTAAACTACCATATCAATAAAATTGAATGCACCAAGCTTAAATTGTTGAATATGTTGGTGACAACTGAGGGAGCCTTGAAAGGTTCAAGGGACACAGTTCTCGCTGCTGAGCTAGCTTCTCCTTCCAAGAGAAAATTTACTGAAAAGAAGAAGAAGCCTGCGAAAAAGCAGAAGACCGAAAAAGCCGAAGAAGGAAGTTTCTAAGAAGAAGGCCAAACCCAAAGAAAAATGTTTCCATTGCAATGATGACGGCCATTGTAAAAGGAACTGTCCTATATGTTGAGAATTGTATCCTAAGAGTCAATCGTCAGTGTGCTGATGATTGAATTTTGTAAATGAATTGACAAATTAATAAAGTGTTATTTGGCATTGTTCATCATTTTATTGTACATCTTCAAATGAACTCTTATATGATGAAGTCCTTAGGACTTGTTTTATGATAAAGGAGGATTTATCTTCAAGTCCTTAAACCTGTTCGCGACCAAATGATTTGCTGTTAATAGGACGATAGCATTGTCAAGATTAGGTCATTATGAGACATATACGTTGGTTGTCCTCTTAACCACGGAGTGTGGAGACACTGATATGTCGCACAGGTGAAGTGTAGGAGTACATTTCACTGAAGTGACCAATTCCGAAACACTCTACTGTCGATGGATGTTCCGAGTGGATATGGGTATAAGTATCCCTCAGACCTAAGATCACCATAGTGACTAGCAAGCAACTCACTGTACTTTGGTACCGGACTAGCAGAATTTCTAATTCTGGGACAGAAGGTTACTAGGTGCAGTCAAGTACTTGCGAAATCAGTGCATGAGTCAAGATGGAATTGACCCCTCTTGAAAAGAGGAGATAATGCTTTGTATTCAATTTAGCAAAATCTTGGCCAGGATAATCCTTGTGAGGAGTCACAGGATTTCTAAAGTTGATTACATAGAGGATGTACTTATTACAGAGTTGATAGAACTCTGAAGTCATCCTGGCATTAGGAGTCAAAGAGATGAATTATACATTAACCATAGTCTTGGATTCCAGAATATTTGTTTCGCATATATTCGGCCTATCCGGACGTCGGGTACCATTGCTAGATGGTCATTTCGATTAGTACAAGAAGTTGTTCTTATGCTACTGGCTTAGGTTCGAACCTATGGAGTCACACGCATAGAAGTTTCTGGGTTGATCAAATGGTTGATTGATGATTAAGAATCATTCAGGAGTAATTTGGTCAATTCGATTGACAAATTATCCTAAGCAAAAGTTGCATTAAAATAACTATTGAATTATTGGAGGGTTAATTAGTAATTGGATTACTAATAAATTCAATTTGATTGAATTATTGAACTTTAATTAAGCTAAATTGAATTAGATTCAATTTAGGCTAAATTAGGGTTTGACCTAATTTGATCGGGTTCGACCCGAGCCGATTGGGCATAACTTAATTGATCGAACTTGACCCAATTGGATTGGGCTTACCTCAAGTTAATTAAGAGTCCTTATTTGACGAGGATTAAGAGTCCAAATAATCAGAATTTATTATAGAGAAGAATTTCTAAAATTTAGAACCCTAGCTTTCTTTCTTGGAGAAGAAAGATACCTCATCCTTATCCCTAAAAGCAGTGGTGTCTATCCTCTTTATTTTTGGCCAATTTTTGGCGTGAGGAAACAGGAGGCATGGGGCTATTTTTCAAAAAAATATAGCACCTCAAATCTTCCTAAAAAGATAGGAATCAAATTCCTAATTTGTAGGGACTGCATGGCGCATCAAGGAGGGTGGCGTGCAGCTGAAGTTTGGGGCGTAATAACCCCCTGATTTTTAGGGATTCTTTGTGGGAGATCTAACGGATCTGATCCCAATATTACAGAAGATGAACCACCTCTTAAATAGCACCTGGAGACTTTTCTTGGCTGCTAGAGGCGTGGATCACTGGTTCTTTGATGGTGGAGGAGAACAAGATCCGAGCGGAAATAGGCTCTTCTTCCTTATGGCCTAGGGTTCTTAGGGACGGCGGCTTACGTGCATGAGAGGAAGAGAAAAGAAGAGAATAGGGATTTCAGGAAGAAAGAAGTCTCATATGATTTCATTCCATCCATACACAAAAGACGTGAGTGTATAATACATGGTTAATAATGACCCAAATCCAAAAACTCCCCTAAGCTAAACCACGTGAGAAAGCACTCAACCCAAGCCCATGTACACCCATTGACTTGCATGCTCTCTCTCCCTTTGAGCCTCAACCTAGCCCAATAACAGTTAGCCACCTCAAGACCCAAGTACTTGAGTCTCAAACAGGTAGAAGACCAAATTCCGTCTCTACCTAAATCTGAAACAGACCAGGAGTCGACTCTTTAACAGCATGAGCCGACTCTTGCTCTTCAGGAGTCGACTCTTTAACAGCATGAGCCGACTCTTGTTCTTCAGGAGTCGACTCTTTAATAGCATGAGCCGACTCTTGTTCTTCAGGAGTCGACTAATGAACAGCATGAGTCGACCCTTACACTGTTTCCACTGCAGTTTCTTGCATTCCTTGCTTTGGATGCACCACACTTTGCCCACATTCTCCACCTTGGTGCTCCAAAGCCTCTGCAAGCTCCACCTGGTTCGTCAACCCCATCAACCCCACACAAGAGAGAAAACTATCCTATGGAAGAATCTTCGTAAGTGCATCCGACTGGTTCTTCTTTGTATGTACTTTCACCAGCATCACTTCACCATCCTCCACCAACTTTCTGATCATGTGGTACCTCACGTCTATATGCTTTGTGTGAGCATGATAGACTGGATTCTGAACCAATTGCAGAGCACTCTGATTGTCGCTGTGCAGCACCACTGTACTCTACTTCACTCCCATCTTCTGAATGAGTCTCTTCAACCAAAGAGCCTCCTTGGCAGCCTCTATGATCCCTATGTACTCGGCCTCTGTGGTTGACAAGGCTGTGATAGGTTGAATGGTTGATCTCCATGAAATTGGTCCACTAAACATGTTGAACACATAACCTGTAGTAGACCTCCTCGTATCCAGATCACCTGCAAAATTTGAATTCACAAACCCTTCCAATGGACCTGAAAACTCCCTTGAGGAATTGGAGTTCCTCCCATGTCCATCTTGCTGCTCAAAAATCAGACCAAGCTTCCGAGTTCCTTGTAGATACCGAAATATCCACTTCAGTACCTGCTAGTGCTCCTTCCCCGGGTTTGCCATGTACTTGCTCGCCTGGCTTACTGCCTTTGCTATGTCTGGCCTACAACACACCATAGCATACATCACGCTACCTACAGCACTAGCATATGGAACTCTATCCATGTACTCTTTCTCTTCATCTGTCTGAGGGGACTGCAACTTTGAAAGAGACATGTGGCTTGCAAGCGGTGTTCCAACTGGTTTGGATTTATCCATCCCAAAACTCATCAAGACCTTTTGAATGTGTCCTCCCAATGACAAGTGGAGGACATCCTTGCTTCTATCTCTGCAAATCTCCATTCCAAGAATTTTCTTGGAAGGACCCAAATTCTTCATCTCAAATTCTTCAGACAATGCAGATTTTTGCTCATTCACTACATTGATACTCCTGCTGGCAATGAGCATATCATCCACATATAGAAGCAAATATAGAGCATTCTCCTCATCCACATCCTTCACATAGACACAATTATCATGCTCACATCTGGAAAATCCAAGGCCATTTCAACTCCATTCGACGCCATTCCACGCCATTCGACGCCCTTCAACGCCATTCGACGCCTCCTACGACAACACGCCCCGATCTGAGTGGGGGCACCCTGCTGAGTCGACCACAAGCCAAAGAAGGCTGCTGAAGTCGATCTCAGAGCAAAGTCGCTTAGCTCCGCTTGGACAGTTTGGCTTAAGGCCGTTAGCTCTGACTGCACGAGTGGTACACCCTACTTAGCACATACATCTCCATAGATATTTGGCTATATTACAGGATGATCGACGACTGGACTACTTCCTTTGCCCGAGCCAAAAAGCAGCTCGAACTCGAAAGTTGGAGGGTAGTGTTGGGGGAAAAAATGGACCACCCCATAAGTACAATTAAAGCACCCAAATCCGACAGCAAGTCTGACCTCATGCAGGTCGAGCTCATGCAGACCGAGCTCATGCAGGCCGAGCCAAGCTCATGCAGACCGAGCTCGTACAGGCCGAGCTTATGCAGGTCGAGCTCATCAGGCCGAGCCCAGAAGGCCGAGCTCATGCAGGCCGAGCTCAGAAGACCGAACTCGTCGTCCACATGCTGCGGCCATGCCCTGCAGCAATCTCACCGTACCATGCTTTGCTTGCCGGCAATGCCACGACACATCAACCAGGGACCATACTCTGCTACGACTGTCAACAATTAATGCGCATGGTCTCCACGGATCTCCGGGTTACTCAAAATTTCAGGCCATCCACGGTAACTCATCGACTCACTCAACTACGTCCGGTCATCCACAACAACTCATTGGCTCCAGTTCCGTCCTCCACGGCAACACATTAATTCAGATGACCACACTCAATCATGACGGTAACTCATTTAATTCGTCCGGTCACATCACAGGTAACCCTGTATCCCTCCTATAAAAGGGGCACTTCTTCCTCTTTACAAGGGGATTCTTCTTCTTGATCCGGAGACTCGGACTCCGATATACAGTTCATCTCCTTCTCCAAATTAAGCCCTTCTCTGACTTAAACATCGGAGGACCGGCGCCGGAAACCCCGGCCACCGAATTTTTTGCAGGTCCTCCGGAGGACACATCCCGCCGACGTACCGCCACCCGCCATCTCCGCACCGGAGCTCCTCCTTCTCAGCCAAGTGGCCGCCCTCGAGTCCAATTTCCAGCAACAGGACCCATTGTCATTCACCTTAATGGGAGGCTATAATCTAGTTATCTATATAACTTTATCATTTTAAGGACCTAATAATTTAGAGGATTTTAATTGATATGTGACACTGACCGATAATTCAAAATTCTTCCACTGACTTCATCAAGTCATACATAGGACTAGCTCTTATTGGTCTATTAGACACCTAAATCAGTCATACTAATTTTTCTTAATGGCATGGATGAGTGCCAAGTCTCAAGGTACCTTAATCAAAACTTGATCGACCAAATTGGCCCGGTAAGAGAGATCATGGGAGGGTTACGTCATTAACCTCTTTCCTAGACACCAACTATATTGGCCAGGTAAGAGGTAGCCCCAAGTAAAAACTATGATCAAATGCCGACTTACCTTAGACACCAATTGGTTTATCAAGTTAATTTAGGTTATCCTTGGAAACTCGGGCTCGACTACTGATCCACAATCAGATCCAATTGAAATGTTTGGATATGATAAACTACAACTATTGAGTTTGATTATTTTAGAAATCTTGATTTAGTCTAGTTCAATTATTGATTAGATTAAATCATGTTTCTTAAGTTAGTCCATTTCAATTTGATTTCATGATTAGGTCTAACCTAGTCAACTAATCTGATTGTGCTAACCCATGCCCCAAATCCCATGCTCAAATTTAAATTTTAATTCAAATTTCAAATTTTGAATTTTAAATCTTTATTTGAAATTCAAATTTTAAATTTTAAATTCAACATTTAATTCTTAATTAAATGTATTATGATCATGGATTTAAGGTGTCAATTTATTCCAAATATAAACAATTTATATTTAAATTTTGTGGTCATAATAAATTTAAAACTGAAATTTCATAAACATCAATTATGCATAATTTCACAAAAATAAACTATTTATTTTATGATACAAATTAATCTTAATCTTGTGCTAGGACAACCTTTTCACTATAAGAGGTTAATATTATAGTAGGACAACCTTATAATTCAGCACAAGATTGATATTTTATCATTAAATCTAGATCTAATCTAAATTTAAAAATTAAATCATGCATAATTCTAGATATTATAGGCCAATTCCATGGGCCAACCTGGCTCTGATACCAGTTGAAGGAAAAATATCCCGAGTTATTTGATAAAATCGAACGCCAGGCATGAAAATCAATTTTAAATTTTTTTATTTATTTTATTTATAACAATTATTAATATTAAATTTAACTTTTATATAAAATTACCTCAAACCCGTAGCGGAAGTTGGTCGAGGTAATCTGGATCCCTGAAGGTAGCTCTGCGAGGCCTAGATCTGCAAGCCCTCTACTTCGCACGCACGTCAAGCTTCGCAAGAAGGTTGGATGATGTCTTTACTTGTGCAAAACAATCTTTTGCAAAAGAACCCTTGGAAGAAAGGAAATTCAGAAAAAAAAAGGACCTCCTCTTTTCTGTTTCTTTCTTTCTTCTCTTTCTTTCTTTCTTCGGTTTCTTTTCTCCCGTTTCTTCATAGCACGCCTGAGAACAGACGCCCATCTCTTGATCCTGATCACAGAGGGAATGGAAGGGAGGAGAGGACACCAGATCTGGGCCAAACTCTAAACCACTAGAGAGAAAGGACTCCTTCCTCTCTCTTCTTCTTCTTCTTCACAAAATCAAATCTCCCTCTCTGTCTGACAATTTCTTCTCAAGAAAATTCTCTTCCTCATTTCTTCTTCAAGAGGATACGGTGGCCTACAAATAGGCCAACGTTGAGAGGAGTTAAGAGGCGTTATTGGCTGAGCATTAAAGAATTCATTCATGAATGAATTTCATAACGTTTGTTTCAAAAACAAACGGTGGAAAAAACTAGTGAATCCATGAAAACGTGCTAGATTTCAAAAATCTAAATGAACCGGAATGTAGCCGGTTCAAAACCGAACATTCCGGTCCAGACGGCAAGCCGAACAGAGTCCGGATGGTGGCACGGCGTGGCGTTGAACCAAGGACGGAGAAGACTCTGTTTTGCTCCCAGGCATTTCTTTTCTATCGCGGCTCACAAGCAGCTCTAAGGGTCCATGAGCTTAAGGGTCCATGGGTCCACAGAAGCTATTTAAATGGGATTTGGGTCAGCCGGTTCAATTAAATGGGTTAGCCTAATTGGTTCACTTGGTTCTAAACCAAATTGATGGCCCATTTAAATGATTTTTGACCAAAAAAAAATTCCACATGAGTCTGACTCATGGGAGGTTCAATTGGGTCCAGTCTTGGCTCGATCCAAGTCCGACTTAGATCAAAACAAATACGAAATTAAATCCTTATTAAATCATGATCTAGCCCAGTTACTCTAATTGAGACCCAATCAAATCCAATCTCAACAATTGAGTCCTGATCAAGTTCAATTGCATTAAATGAAACCTTATTGACCCTGTAGACTTAATTAGTTGTTCATCCATGAAATTTAGTATGTACCTCATGTTCAGTGCTATGAACATAGACAGAACCAAATTCTAAATGACCCACAATTTAATTCTTAATTAAATTGGGTCAAGATCTTCCTACTTAGCTTGATTAATGTGCGTGACTCCGATAGGTTCGAACATTAAGCCGGTAGTACATGGACTACTCCATGTACTAATCGAGGTGACCATCTAGCAATGGTACCCGACGTTCGGATAGGTCAAATATGCAAAGCAACATTCAAGAATCTAGACGTATGGTTATTGCATAATTCATCTCTATGACCTTCGATGCTCAAGATAACCTCAGAGTGGATTGTCAAACTCTGGATCCGGTCATCCATAGTGTATTTCAATTAATCAAATTAAGTGACCTATCACTTGGTTTACTTCTGGCCAAGGTTTTACTGAATTAAAATACAGCGAGACGTCAACTCCTATAATCTGGAGTGGTCAATCCCATCTTGACTCATACACAGACTTCGCGAGTACTTGACTGCACCCAGCATCCTTCCGATCCCTGAATTAGAAATTCAGGTCGTCCAGTGACTAAGTACAGTGAGTTGCTTGCAAGTCACCGTGACAGTCTCAGGTCTAAGGGGTACTTATGCCTTTAGTTGGTTGTGAACTAACTTCCGACAGTGGAGTGCTACGCAGGTGAGTTACTGTTCAGTGACAATGTACTCCTACATCTCACCTGTATGCCATACAGTATCTCCACACTTCTTGGTTTAAGAGGACAACCAACTAAATGGCACACAACGACTTATACTTGACATAGCTATCGTCCAATTGACGGCTCATCGATTGCGAACTGGTTTAAGGACTAAATGATAAAATCTCCTTTATCCACTAAATTAGTCCTAAGGACTTCATCACAATACACAGGAGTTCAATTTGAAGATGTAACACTTGTGATGAATAGAAAAATGGTAGAATAAATTTTTATTCATTTTAATAAAATATATACATACACCAATTTCTTACAATTAAAAAATTGGCTTTAGAACACAATTTTCAACAGAGGCTAGGGTTCCCTAGCCTTCAGCAGAGTCTGAGGACGAGGAGGAGAGGTTCTCCTTCTCCGTCTCAAAGAGGGGCTCTGCTCGATTATAAAGATGGAGTAGGCCTTCAGGCCTTGCTCCCGCTATAGGGCGAGGCCAAAGGGCTAGGCTTAATAGGTCGTCTCCCCGTCTGGATCAGCAAACATGTATTGCATTCACCCCACCTCAAATGGCCAACATCGCCTTGGGAGATAGAGCATTGGGACTTGTCCTTTGGGAGACGACCACCTAGGAGTTAATGCCCTCTTCAAATTAGCAAAGAGTCTGACAAGACGATTACTTCCTTTGCTCGGACCAAGGAAGTCGCTTCAGACTCGAAAGTGGAGGATCAATGATGGGGCAATGAATGACTAAGGTGATGTGGCATCATCCGATTCGTCTAGCTCATAATCTATATGGTGACTTAGGTACATTCGGAAATTCTCCAAAGAATTCTAGTTAGGACCCTCAAGCCAACTTGAAACCTGTGATGAGCGGACCAGAAGTAGCCGAGCTCTAGATTTGAAGTTTCTCAACTTGGCTTGGCTACCAATCAGCACGACAACTAACTAAAGCTGAGTAGAACCTTCTTGCATCAAAAGTAGCTCGCCTTGTTCACCCAGATGTGCACAAAGTTCTGGCAATTCTATCACATGTCAGACACTTATGGTATATTCCTGATTTATTACGTCACATCAGCAGATTGTTATAGTACAACTTGGAGTTTGTTAGGATATGATCCTCAAAAAATTTATGATCTCATCTATAAATACATCGACAGACCATGAGTGGGGGTAGTTCTATATACACCCCCCCTATTGCTCAGGACACCCCCCAAAAACCAAAAAAAAAAAACCCAAACTAACCTTTAGTGTAATTACCATATTGCCCTTGAAATTTTCTCATACACCCCCCCTTCCTCCTCCTCCGTTTCGTTTTGAAAAGAAAAAAAAACCCCCCCTCAAACCCCTCTTAAACCCCTCGATCCATTTACATCGTTTAGGCGATCTTTGAAGGAGATTTAAGCCCCATTCGAAGCATGGACAAGCAACTAGTGATTTGGGACGAAGAATCGGCCGCAAAGGTACGTGTTCCACCTTGTTTCGAAATTTTTTTTTTTTCACGGTTCGTGCTCCGTTCGGCACTGGATCGCCGAACAAAAGGCTTCTGTTCGGCTGAACAGTGCCGGACAGAAGCCTTCTGTTCGGCACTGTTCAGCCGAACAGATCTGTTCGGCTGCACAGTGCCGAACAGAAGGCTTCTGTCCGGCACTGTTCAGCCGAACAGAAGCCTTTTGTTCGGCGATCCAGTGCCGAACGGAGCACGAACCGTGAAAAAAAAAAATTTCGGGAGAAGCCGGCGAGGTGGTTCCGGGAGAAGCCGGCGAGGTGGTCGGAGATCGGGAGAATGCCGGCGACGAGAGGGAGAAGGGGGAACGGGGGGGTTTTGGGCGTTGGCGAGGTGTTTTGGAGGGGAAGAGCGGGGTGGGGGGGGGTTTGGGGGGTGTAGAGAGCAATTTAGGTGAGGGGGTGGGGAGGGTGGGGGATAATTTAGGAATTTTTAATTTTTTAGGGGTGTCCTTAGCAAATGGGGGGGTGTAGAGAGTATTTAATTTTTTTTTAATTTTTGGGGGGTGTCCTGAGCAATAGGGGGGGTGTATATAGAACTACCCCATGAGTGGTAATCTTTCAAGAACCAGAAAAATCCTAAATGATATTCTGTCTTTTTGATTCTTCCTCTTTCTTATCTCTTACTAAAAATCCTCATGACTTAGAAATCTAACTGAAACTAATTTGGTAGGCCTTTGGATCTTCTCCTGCTAGTCTTACAAATTTACGGAACCAACTCGTATCATCAATCCTAAATTGGCGGCAATCGCGACGTGGGTCGCCAGTCCCATGTGATAGCAAGGGGTCCGTGCAGCAGCATAGGGGTGTAGGTGAGGTGGACGTCATGCGGACAGGGTCCAATCTGCGTCGACATCACCGAAGGGAACCGGACAAAAGGATTAAGACACGAGATCCATGGAGGCGGGTGCGACCATGCCAGCCCTAAATTACACCAAACCTGTGGGATGGAAGTCAGTCTGCGGCCGTGGAAATAAAATATAAATGGTTTAACGAGGGTCGGGAAAGGTAATCCGCTGCACATTTTTCGCGAGCCCGTGATGCTCCTTGCATACCTTGGGCTAGAGGGCCGTCTTACCAACTTTTACGAGTCCGTCTTTTATGGGTCTCTTTTAAGCTTTTTGGGTCAATCAACGCCCAGGGCGAACGAGGGTGGTCTAGGGCCTGGGATAGTTTAGGTTCCATCATTACTTGAATTCTCCATCTTCGCCTCTGTCTTTACTTAGCATTGGTTAGTTTGGGATTTTGCACTTGGGAGTTGATTTTGCTTTCTGAAAAACTGCAGATCCAAGCTCCAGTCTGAAATGGGATTTCTTCGTGATGATGATTTAGAGTTGTTGTAAACTATTTGGTGAAGATACCGCTCATATAATCTGGAATTATTAGATCGAAGATCACAATTAGTTGCGGGATAAGTATAACCGGCCTCCCGTAGCAGCTGGGGTTCAATCATGGAGCCTGGAGTGCTGGTTCTGGTGTTTGTTTTGGTTTCAGGGCTTAATAATCTCGTCATCTGTGAGAGGCCTGCTGTTGTTAACGTTGGTGCTGTTTTAACTTATGATTCATTTATCGGTGGTGTCGCGAAGGCTGCAATCGAAGCTGCTGTGGCTGATGTCAATTCAAATAAGAGTGTTCTTGGTGGAACCCGACTGAACCTGATTATGGAGAACTCGAATTGTAGTGTTTTTGTTGGATCCCTTGGAGGTAATCATCATATCCTTTGCACAAAATTTTTATGTCTCTCTGGTCCTTAGATCTACATGGAACCTAGAAGGATTCGCAATATCAACCTAGATTGTTGGGGAAAAAAGCTTAATGTTTATGGTTTTGTATCATGGTATACCTTTTATGGCTTTTAAGGTTCTGTTTTATACAACTGCAAATTCTGGGGAAGTAATGTTATAAGAAGGTTTCATCCCAGAAACAAAAAAGGCTGTGTAAAGTATGATTGTTATAGGTGTTGCATCATTGTTGGAAATGGAAATAAACAATCCTTTGATTTGTTTGCTCTTTTATACTTCAGTTAACTTAAAGCTGATTCAATGGAAGCAAAGATCTTATCTCCATTTTCTTTTATTTTTTCTTTTTTTTTACTTTTGTGACATGTAATATTTTATTAATGACTTTTTGGAACATTTACTAGAACTCAAACAGACCAAGACATCTGTTTTCTGCTCCTAAGCATGGATTCAAGAACATTCTATATAGTCCTATACTGATTATTTTGATTTTTCCCTTTTCTCATTCATGTCGATCACGTAGTTTTTTCCACACTCTTCATGGCAAATAGTTTATACAACATCTAATGTTTTTCTCACAGTTTGATCCGTTGGGGTGGCCAATAACCATATTTCTCAATAGAATTTTTTTCTTGGTCTTCTTTTTTGGGACTTCATCTGGATGTTTATGACTTTATATAAAGTAGCCCCCTTGTTACATTTCTAGGGCTGAGAAAAGAGACTTTCCTCCGATCTGTTCTAGCTCTTTCTCTCTCCATTGCCTTCCAGCATTATTATACATTAAAACTCTGGCACCAAGAGTTGGAAAGATGCCATAATGCAATAACAAGCCACCAAAAGAGGATGATGGCGGTTATTGTTTTCTTCAGTTTTTTCCTGCCTTTCTTTTCTCTTTATCTCTCTCTCTTTTTCCTCTTTTTTTTTTTTGTTTGGTGGCGGTGGAGGGTGGGTTGAGCCTGAGTTTCATAACATAAAACATAGTAACTGATGGCATTTATGCATCAACAGAGCTAATATAGGATATTGTATACACAGTGCTTCTTGTTAATGCAATGCTCTGTGAAGAACTGTACATATATTACTAGAAATGAGCGAGAGAAAACCTGAATGGTGCTAAGAAGCATGGATACTTCAAATTGCATGTTAGGTCCATATCGGATACATATTAGACACTGGTACTCATTGGGTATTTCTAGGATATGTGTTACTTGTTTTAACAATCCTGTTTTTTAAAATTTAAGAAGGCTTTGGATACTTCTTGGACACTCCTGAGATACTTTCAGATACCGATTAAAATGTTTCTTTTTTCTTTTTTTGGTGAGTACATAGGGATTAGTTTTGGGTGCCCCAGTTGGCTTCATCTCTCTTTCTGTTTCTACTGTATACCTTCACAATCTAACAATCATATTATTGCATGGGCAGGAATACCAATTATAAGCTAAGCAGTATGTTGCTGATCTATAAATGTCACGCATAGTGATAGAGTGAATTGGGAAATGCCCCAGTTTTCACACCCCTCCTCCAATTGGAGGAGGTCTCAAGTTCGAAGCTTGGGAGGTCAGTTCCTAAGTATTTGAAACTGGGAAATTTATTCTAGGAGATCTTTCCTCCCTTTCTCTGTCTCTAAGAAAAGAGAAAAACAGAATTTATAAATAAAAATTACTCATGAAACTCTATTAAATGTATTTCATTAGCTTTTTCATATCAAAATTTTCCAATAAACAAAGAAATACAAGATAATGTATTAATGAATTTCGAGCCCACTGGCCTAGGTATTGAGTTATGTAATTACTGCCCTAAGTTTTTACTTGCCTCCTACATGTAGTTATGCAGTATTTGAAATCTTGAGGTATGACAAACTTGAATTCGATCGTACTCCTCTATGTGCAAGTCCTTGCCAAGCCCAAAAGTTCCTTGATCCTTTTGTGTGATGTGACTAAAAAAGGAAATACTGAAAAATTTGTAGAATTTTTAGAGCTTTGAGGTGCAATAAACCTCAAGACTACAAAGTCTAGATGCTTTGATTTTGTTCTCAGATAGCTTTGTGCCAAGGTTTTTGCGGATGTCTGCAAAGAAGCAAATGATCTCTCAAATCATTCTCCTTTATAGATTTCCTACAGAAGGCGTAGGCATGGCACACTTAGAATGGAGAATGTGCATTGTATTCAGTTTTTATTTTAAAGCCTAGTTACAAGTCCGAGAAAGGAAAGGAGGAAATGCAAAGATAAACACACAAATAGAACCATCATGCCTTCCTCTCTTGGGTTGGCTTTATGATGCCTCTTTTGCCAGTTATTCCTATTGAGGGCTACCAACACCCTTGCATTCATGAAGACTGAATTAGGATTAATTTTTAGAGTTTGATGTGCTTTTTACGACAGGCTGCAAGTGGCGTTATACACACACATGTACATATGTATATGTATACATATGTATGCGTACACACACAAACACAGTCACAATCAGGTATAATTTATGGGATAGAAAACTGAACGAAGAGCATAAAGTTTTTTATTCTTTACCATAACAAAAGGATTTGGTGTAGTGCGGAACCACAAAAGACCAACTTAACTTATCGTAGCATGTTAAGTATTGTATCATTCAGGTAGTATGGGGTGTTAGTGGTGCGGGACTTGGTACTGAGACATGAAACATTGACTGATTATATATATACAATGAAAAAATTAGCAGAAATAAACAATTCAACTCAACTCAACTCAACTCAACTAAGCCTTAATCCCAATTTATTTGGGGTTGGCCACATTAACCCTTTCCTTCATTCCTCTCGGTTAAGGGCAGGGAACACCCCAACATTTTTCCCTTTAGGATTCATGTTCAGGATGCGACTATAAATTTCTAACTATCAACCTACTGCAACCGTCCTCCTTTATCCAGTGCTGGGACTGGCTTTGTACAACATAAGTTTTGAGTTTGGCAGAAATCAACAAGATTCTAAAAATAAAACACTAAATTGCAACATCAGATACATGGTCTACTTAGTAGTAATCTTAGTATAGGTGCGAGTAAAAAATATGAGGTCCAATTTGGTGAGAAGGAGACAAAACTTGGGAACCTCCATAATACTTAAGCCATCGCATGACATTCAATGCTCATAGTGTAGGAAGTAGTGGAATCTCCTTTCTTACTCTTTCAAGAGATGAAAGCATCATATATTATAGAAGTAAATAATAGATGATCAGTAAGTACAATGGGCTAATCAACATTGTCAGAGTCACAAACCTCTAGTCAAGATGGAAGAGAAGGTGAGTTAGTGAATAATGATAGATCTGTCAAGGCATTGAAGAATTTTTGAATAATCCAAATAGTGAAAGGAGCAAGGAACACCTATTTTCATTTGTTTGAAATTGGAACCGTGCAACTATAAATTAACAAACATCATTTATATAAAAATGGTCACTTGTCCTCAGGGCAAAGATATTTCATTTTTCTTTTTTTAAACACTCCTTCCAGTCCCCCAAGTCTTGTCAGCAACATCAAACATTCAAGAGTTGAAAGTCCCTTCATATTCCTTCCACCAAGTTAGTAGCTCATCCACAAGAATTGTCCTTTCTTGTTAAATTGAAAAGATTGCTAAAAAAGTGCTACGAATGTCAAAGAGGGACATACTGAAATGCATGAGAGTCGGCCATTTGATCCGAGAATGATTTCTTTAGTGGAAACATTTGTAAGGGTACCACTTACTGTCCGATGGTGCTCCCCCCTCATCTTTAGTGGATTCTTTTGCTTTTTCAAAAAACTAGAAATTTATTTAATCATGATGAACAAACCAGTTGTTTTATTCCTTCCATGTTCTAGATAGTTAAATCTCATCAAGTCTGCAAAGAGATGGAATTATTGGCTCATTACATGGCAGAATAGGGTCAGCATTCTTGAAAATTTTCAGTTGAGTTCATTACTTCCATGACTACCCTTCAAGGCTTCAAATTTTTTTAGCACATTGAGCTTCACTTTATCCCATGTAACGTGCTTGTTTGTTTCAAAATAATTTTTCCAGGTAATATTTAAGTGTTCTTGCAGACCAGATCAAGGAAAAGACAGAAGTTCAATGAGCTTGTAGTTTAACAACTAGTCAATTTCACAAGAGCAGTGTGACATGAAAACAAAAGCGTTTAATGTTAACCATGCTAGTCCAATGCCTGCAGCAAACCAAGGATATCCTTGTAGATATCAACTGAAAACTCCTGCATCTAATAGCACAGAATCCTTCAAAGTTTTGAGCTTAAGTGTCAGGACATTCCAGGTAGAACTGTGGCTTAAGCATATCTAGCTCAAGGATTTATAAAATGTCTAAAAATGGACAAAGAACAGAATATCAAGAACAGTGAAATTATTCTCATCCTTTTTTGAACATATGGTCAGAAGCTGGCAAATAGTCACCTTTATTAAGCATAGTATTCAAGTAAACAATCTGCACATGGGCCTTACTTGTTATACTGTAATAGGTGTCACTATTTGTGAAATCTTGTCATTATGATTCAACTATAATGTAAACTGATTAGTGTTTGTTTCAATATAGCTTATGAAAAGATGCACATTTCAGTTACCATATGAAGTATTCCAGGGATGAA
The DNA here is from genome assembly GCF_051530095.1 of Phoenix dactylifera. Classification (NCBI taxonomy): domain Eukaryota; kingdom Viridiplantae; phylum Streptophyta; class Magnoliopsida; order Arecales; family Arecaceae; genus Phoenix; species Phoenix dactylifera. The sequence continues at coordinate 17,657,514 of NC_143197.1, forward strand.
CTACCAATGGATTAATAAGTTTTACATGAAGTGATGTCGCATATAGCTGCTAAAATATCTCTTCAAGACTAAATATGCTTTTTGTTGTACATAGCAATAGATAGATAAATTATATTCATTTTTTAAATTTAAAAGTTATATCTTACTTTAGGTACAATTTTAGAAGAATAAAATATTTACAACCACTATCTTGGGAAATTATGATAAATCATAAAACGAATGATCCTTAAAATTTCTTTCTTTTGACTTATAAGGTGATTCTTTTCTTCAGAGTAATTGCTGTAGGATATGTATCTTGAAACATGATGGTATTTGTATTTTCCTTCTTGCTGCAGCCTTTAGTGTTCTTGAGAAGCAAGCAATTGCAATAATTGGGCCACAAAGCTCTGCAGTAGCTCATATGATCTCATCCATATCTAATGGACTGCAAATACCACTCATATCCTTTGCTGCCACAGATCCAACTCTCTCTTCTCTTGAATATCCTTTCTTTCTTCGCACGACACATAGTGATTCTTACCAGATGGCTGCAGTGGCAGATGTAATTGATTATTATGGGTGGAGACGGGTCATTGCAATTTTTGTGGATGATGATTATGGAAGAAATGGAATATACTATCTAGATGACGAACTTGCAAAGAAAATGTCAAAGATATACAAAATTGCTCTGCCAGTAAAAGCCACCCGTGATAAGATTCTGGATGTGCTGCAAAAATCCAGAATGATTGGACCACGAGTTTATGTTGTACATGTTACTCCAGACTCTGGACTTGAGATTTTCTCTGCAGCTCGAGATCTTCAGATGTTGACGGAAGAATATGTATGGCTGGCAACTGACTGGCTTTCTACCACTCTAGATACATCTGAATCAATCAGCCGCAACTCGCTCGGTTATCTGCAAGGAGTAGTCGGTTTTCGTCAGTATGTTCCACAATCAAATGAAAAAGATGCTTTCGTGTCTAGATGGAATGAACTGAACAAAGAAGGGTTGGTAAATTTCAAACTAAATACATATGGGTTTTATGCATATGATACAGTCTGGGCAGTTGCTCATGCCATCAATGACTTCCTTAATGAATCTGGAAATGTAACTTTTTCTTCTAACAGCAAGCTTCCAACTTCAAAAGGAAAGATGCAGCTGGGAAAGCTTAAAACCTTTGATGGTGGTTCCCTGTTACATAAGAAATTATTAAGCTTGAAGTTTACTGGCTTATCTGGTCCAGTTCAGTTTGATAGTGATAACAACCTCATCAATGGTATTTATGAAATCATTAATGTTAATGGTTCAATGGTCCATACAGTTGGATACTGGTCTAATTATTTGGGTCTCTCCATTTCTATACCTGAAAGTTCTTATAGGAATGGACAGAGAAATTTAAGTTTCAATCAAGTTCTTGACAGAATTGTGTGGCCTGGTGGAAAAACAGAAAAGCCACAGGGATGGGTTGTTGCAAATAATGAGAAGCCACTGAGAATTGGAGTTCCTTTCAGAGCGAGTTATCTTGAATTTGTGACAGTAACGAACAAAAGCAATATTGTTAATGTTAGTGGATATTGTATTGATGTATTCAAGGCCATAATTAAGATAATTCCTTATGATGTTTCATATCAATTTGTGCCTTTTGGCTATGGTCGCTCCAATCCAAATTATGATGAACTTGTGGGCATGGTTGCAGAAGATGTAATTACCTACTGGCAACCTCTTTAATTTGTTCCATTTTTGTTGTTTTCATTTCACATTATTAGGATACTTACAATGAAATTTATGTTAGGTCATTGATGCAGCCATCGGGGATATTGCCATAGTTACAAATCGGACTAAAATAGTGGATTTCACCCAGCCTTATATCTCTACTGGCCTTGTAATACTGGCATCTATTAAAAGTATCAAGTCAAATGCTTGGGTTTTTCTCAGGCCTTTTACTATGGGAATGTGGTGCATGACTGGAGCATTTTTCTTCTTAATTGGGGTGGTTATCTGGATGCTTGAGCATCGGGTAAATAGTGCTTTTCGAGGTCCACCCAAGCGGCAGTGCATAACTATGTTCTTGTAAGCCTTTCTAGATGCTTAAATAAATGGTACAATTATATTATAATTGCAACTGATTTCTAATAATACTCTTGCCCTAGCAATCTCTTTTAAATGTTTACAATATTAGTTTTACTGATATTTGTAAGACACTATGTAGGGCCTTTCCTCTTGTGAATGTCATGCTCTATTGGAGTACGCACCTTGTTTAAGATAATAAACTGATTTGTGTTTAGTTGATTTGGGATTTCAGTAGTGGTGGTCCATGGGAAAATAATATATTCTTCTCACCCTCATTGACAAATAGTCTTATAGCTGGTAGACATTTGGTCTCATGTTACCTTAGCAGCACTGAATTCATTGTGAACTTGGAATTGCCTGTTGTTATCCATGACAGAAAGTATGATGGTAAGGAAAATCTTAAATGAAGAACTTGGTTTATCTACTCGAATTGATTATAGATAATGCAGTACTGCCGTAGATTTCCTCTCAAGGAAAAAGAGAAAAAACATAGCCATAGATAAAAAGAATGTACAGTATCTGCAGAATGTTTTAAAAAGGTCACCTTAAGTGACCTGATTTCTTTTTCCTTTCTTTTTTTTTTGGGAGGGGCAGGCGGGCGGGCCGGGGGGGGGGGGGGGGGGGGGGGTATCTAAAAAGGACCTGATTTTGTACCTGTGCCATGCAAGTAAATTATTGCATTAGTAGAAATTTCACTAAGAAACAATTCACTATCCTGACAAAAGTTGGCCCTAGTTTACGCATGGTAAAAGCATCACTAGAATTTCTGGAAGACTGGCAACATGACTATGTAGTAGAAACTGGTAATATTTCTTCATTAACTTTTGATGATTTGTTTGTTTTCCATTTTCATAATATTTAGAAACTAACACTTATCTGTTTCTGTTATGCAGGTTTAGTTTCTCAACACCTTTCCAGTCACAGCGTGAGTGACATTTTAACTCAAGCATTCTCAATAATTTAATATTTTATTTCTTTGCAGTAGCCATGGTCTTGCAACCAAATAACCTGGCACAAGTTTGTGTATATAACTAAAAAATGCTCTCTCTTGGGTCTCAGAAGAAGATACTTTGAGCACACTTGGGCGATTTGTGATGATGGTGTGGCTATTTCTGCTGATGGTGATAACATCAAGCTACACTGCAAGCTTGACATCTTTTCTTACTGTCCAGCAGCTTTCATCTCCAATAAAAGGGTTTGATAGCTTGATAGCTAGTAATCAGCCTATTGGTTATCAAGTAGGATCTTTTGCTCAGAGCTATCTGATCTATGGTCTTAATGTACATCCATCAAGGCTTGTTTCTCTTGGTTCTCCTGAAGCTTATGAAGTAGCACTGCAACGTGGGCCCAAAAATGGAGGTGTGGTCGCAATTGTAGATGAGCTTCCCTATGTTGAAATATTTCTGTCAAAAAGAAGTGGGTTTGGCATTGTTGGGCAGCCATTCACAAGGAGTGGATGGGGATTTGTAAGTATATTATTTGAATTCAAGCGCACGTTATTGTACTCATAATGTATAAAGTTAATATGCTATTGAAAAAATTATTAGTCTGAAAACAATTATCGGTGGTTTCTATGACATCCACACATTGTTGTTCTCCAAGTAATATTAAACTAAAAGATAATCTTTTTTTGAATCAAACTGTAGTTTCAACATAATGTGCATAACCTATTAGGAATAAAGGTAATGTAATTTTCTTATGATTCTCTCCACATCCGAAAGAGAATAATTGAAGTCCGATTGTAATATTTAATTAATTTGTTTATCTCTTCATTGTCTCTTCACATCAATGGCACCCACACCTTTGGTGCTCACACAACTCTCACATCGAAGTTATTTCAACATCTCCACAATTTATATAAAGTTGATTTTGCCTAAGGAATTTTGGCCCTCTATGATTGATTTATAGGCCATTTATGAAATGGTGTAGGGTGAGTAACATAGACATGTTGAACTCAACCACCATAGCTGTTCCACCTATGGTCGAGGCAGTGGTTCCTTGGACTCTAGTACAAAGCCTAGTTTGGTTGGTTGTATGTATGTATGTTTGCATGTAAGGGTGAGCTTTGGCGCAATGGTAAGGTTGCTCCATTGTGACCTAGTTGTCACATATTTGAAATATAGAAACAACCTCGGGTAAGGTTGTGTACTTCTGACCCTCCCCAAATACCGCAGTGGCGGAGACTCGTGCCTGGGCCACCCTCATGCATACTTGTATGTGTTTGTGTTTGTATAGAGGGCGAGATCATAGAACCCTATTGGCACCACCTTTTCCTTTTCCTTCCACTATCTTCATGCTATTTCTGATATGTCTTTATTTATGTAATGGTAACCTTGTAAAATTTTACATCATATCAAAATCTACGAATCACTGAATCATTTATTAACTTTTTTTTTCTATCACTTTCATTGTTCTTTACCTATATAAGATGTACTACTTTGCTAATCTTAAAAAATTGCTTGCTTTCTGAAGGTGCCCACTGGCTTAGTTGATAAAGTCACAGTGTGTTGAGACCAGTGACCCTGGTTCGAATCTCGACCTCATGCAATTTTACTGGTTTCATCCCTTTGTAGTTCTCAAAAAGGAAAAGAAATGATGGTTTTCTGGGCCAATATCATTTATTGCATGAGAATTGTAGACTTGTGGCCATGCCCTTAGAGTTCCTTGTTATGTTATCCTTATAAGTGTAGAGAAGTAAATGATTATATTTCAGAATTCTGCTGACAATAGCAAATCTGATAAGGGGTAACAAAATCATGAAGCTCTTTGAATTTTTTTGGTGTATAATACATGAAGAACATGCTTGGTCACTTTTCCTGGACCATATTTATGATCTACCATGCAATCTGATATGTACTCATTAGCTGCTATAAATCTAATTTTGGCATAATTTGTGATTTCAACAACTGTCTATTGTAGATTTATATTATTTGAGATTTTTGGCTAGTTAAGATATGCCTGCTAGAAGCAATGAGGATCAACTTGCAGTATGGACAATTTCCATTCAAAAACTAGGTAATGATAGAAAAAAGGAAAAGGAGGAACAGTGTAAATGATGCATTTGCATTCAATATTACTAATCCATTGATGCAAATGAATACATAAGCCTTACCAATATTTGGGAGTGGCAGAAATTTAGAAGACAAATATTCTTGGATTACAATGGTATATCTTATTGATATCCGATGGTTACTAGTCATAATAGTGAAGTCCCTACATATTTGAACAGAAATAACAGTCTATAATGAATATGCAATTAACTAGTTGAAAGAAATTTCTACTTACACCACTTCTGTTGATGTTGAAAATTTATACATCAGATATACTATTGATAGTGATGCTAGCATCGAAAGGAAGACTTGAAAAATTACCAACATTCTAGCGTATATGGAGTGCCCCAAAGAGCTGGGATACATAGAAAGGCACCTAGACCAACTAAATTACATAATGTATTTCTAGATGAACAGCGTACCATGGCATGTCACAATTTAGGAAAAAGTTAAGATGCAGTGGATGTTAAAGAAACAAATGTATGGTCTATGAGAAGATATTACCAATTCTACTGTAGTTGCATCTAAGTTTCCTGTTGGATAACAGGGAGTAAGAAATGGACTTGAAAGTACTGTGAATTAGAAGGAGTATGTCAATAACAAGTCAATTGATATGAAACAAACATGCTCATCCCATCCATATGATCAACTCAATCGACCAAACAAGAACAGTCAAATACTGAAAAGTGGCTTGAATAGCTTCCTACCCGAAACAACAACTCTGCAGGTTAGTTGGGGAACTGGCGGAAGTTACAACAGGTGAGTTTGCCACAAAACCTATAATACCATGGAATGAGAATCTGCCTTTTTGTTACAGTTATGCTCATGCAGCTGAACAAGAGCCCATGGTTCTTATGGCTTTGAAGGAGTCTAGATCAAGAGGGTTAGTAGTCAAGTTTACTTAAAGGAGTTGTATCCATCTCCACAGTGCAAAAAATAAGCCAAATTGCATGTTGAAAGGTAAAACCTTGAGATTATATTTTATTCACTGAATTAAAATTCTGAAGAAATAGCTTCATATGTTGATGTTCTTCTTTCTCTAAATAGAAAATTTTCTTCCTTTTCCTCTATCAGTAACTTTTAGTGAGTTAGGAAATAAATGAAAATAGAAACCTGTTCTGGAGACATCACCTTAGGCTTCTTGATTTCTGTTGTTTTATTTGTGCGTAAACTGACTGATGGCATGTCTGTTAAGCTACTGAGTTCCAGCGACATTCGGCAGCTATTCTGGTTACCCCTTGAGCAACAAGAGTGGTTGTTTGTGTTCATAGAGAGAAGAAACAAAATCATGTGACTACTGTCATTACTAAAGATAAATTATCGTACGCACATAAACACATGCTGATGGACACACACACACAGATATCCTTGATGAAACAGATGAAATGATTATGTAGATGAGATTTCTTATTATCATGTAATACATAGTTTGATACCTTTTCCTTTAAAATAAAAGATTATCTGTTTTATTATTTAACATTCCTTCTAGAACTTTAAATTACATCACAGAAATATCCTTGATGAAACAGATGAAACGATTATGTCGATAAGATTTATTATTAGCATGTAATACATAGTTTGATACTTGTTCTTTTGCAATAGCAAATTATCTGTTTTCTTATATGCTTCATGACAACTGCTTTGCATTGCTGACAAACTATGACAGGCATTTCCAAGAGATTCTCCCCTCGCGATTGACATGTCAAGAGCTATGCTAAACCTTTCGGAGAATGGAGAACTCCAGAAAATTCACAAGAAGTGGTTTTGCAAGACAAATTGTGTTACTCAGACAAGCACGAGCTCTGATCCTAACCAGCTTCATGTAAGCAGCTTTTGGGGACTATTTTTGGTTTGTGGGATTGCTACCTTTATTTCTCTTCTGCTATTTCTTATAAGGGCAATCCGCCAGTTCATTCAGTTCAATAGGAAGCAAAGAGATCCTGCATCTTCCTATGGACAGTCAAGCAAGGGCTGTTCTCATTCCATTTATAAATTCTTCAGTTTCATTGATGAGAAAGAAGAAGTAATAAAGAATATGTTTAAGAAGCAACAGAACTCTTCTCAGCCTCAGAATAGCTGATTGACGGTACTATTTGTTTCGTTATTTTCTGAATAACAATCAATTTGTACTAATTAACAAGATATATAGAACATAGTGCTTGTCTTTAAGGGTAATCATATAGCAAAGTCTTGCCCTCCATCTTTATATGGTGCTTATCAAAAAGCATATAATATATCGCCTGTTCAGTCATAATTTTATTTTATTCTTCTTGTCTCCCAAATAAGATAATACACAATATGAGCTTAGTAAGCCGCAAAAGGGTTGATTATTTTTCTTCAGAGAATAGATTTTGTTTAATAAATAATTCAAGTTTGGTTTACTTGAATTGAGAAAGAATATGTATCACTCTTTTAATTTTGTCCAACCTTGATTATAATCTCCATTTCTGAAATGTGCTTGTCCAACCTATCCACCTGTAAATTATATTTGACATAAATTATATTTTATGACAGAAAACCTTCAAAATATAGGTTGATAAATAATGGTACTGAACAGCTCATGAATTAAGCACTCTTCTCGCTGTACCCTGTTCTTCTTCGAGTTTGAAATATCAGCAGTCACATCTCTCGTTCTCACCATCGAGTATTATTCCTGCTGATCTTGCAGTAAGCTTCTATGTACAAATTTTTACATAATTATGATGCTAGATGATTAATGAATATATTTATCTTGGATTAGTACACAACTGGAAATATCTTGTACCTGAAGACGATGTTGCATGCTGTGGCATGTTTTACGATGATAGCTTGGCAGAGCATCAACCATAGTTCCCAACCCTGGCTGATATCGCGGTTTTGTCAAGTTGTTAGAAGTGGGGATATTCAATTTTTTGCCGCTGTTCCTTATTCAAATTTGAGTTATGAACTTCTACCAAAAAAATAAAAAGAGCTACGAACAACATAAAGTTTCTCAATCCGAACATTAATTCTTGTTTCTAATACTGTTCTTAGTCTTTGTTGCCTATGTTCATAGCAATATGAATGTATTGAGAACCCTACTTTTTGAGGTTAGTTCATCTAATTTCATCTCCATTGCCAGATTATGTCATCTTGCTCTATATGTACCTTTCTTAATGGATAATTTTTGAAACATCGTAAGACTTTAGCAATTTGAACGACATTCTGCGGCATTTAGTTGTTTCCAACAAAAGATTGTATGGGTTTTATTCGTGATGGATCATTGGACAATTGTCTTGAGTTCAGAGCTGAAACATAATGGAGGTTCACCGGTAGGACACCGGTAAGCTAATGGATTTTTCAGATAATCGAACCCCAGACGTGATGTTTCCGAATCTTTGTTCTAATCAGTAGTTATTTTTCCGCAGAAATGTGTTGTGAGTCTTGGCCCGGTCGACTCGAGTCAACTCGGCGTGGCCAGGCTAGGTTGAGCCTGTGGAAATCGACAGCCTGGCCATGAGCGAGAAGGCAGAGCTGTGAATCCGAATCCTACCTAGACCTGACCCGACGCGAATGACCCCTCGGGTCAAAATTTGTAGGCATGGACCCGACCTGACTCAATTTTCAACTGGGTCGGATTTGGGTCTAAAATTTGGACCCGAACAAGAAACCGGATCGGATCGGGATCACTTAGGATCCGACTCGACCCGACCCATTTGCAGCCCTATGCAGATCTAATCAATTCTGGGCTACTGGGCCCGCTAGCTAGCTGGCTTTCTTCTCTCTCTTATTTTATTTTTTTAACCACTGTCTTTCATTAATTAATTTTAATTTCCTGCTAGTATGATCATTTGATCAAGAAGTGGCGGTCCAGTGAGGAGGGGTCTATACCTAAATCCTTTGATTATGGGTAAAGATGTGATCTTCTCAATTATTTTAAGTTAGGTAAGTAGTTTGGGAAGAGTTTATTTTTTTGGATTTTGATAAGGATCATTAGTTTTTCAAATTTTATTAAATATAAGTATAAAATTGATTAGATATGTTAGGGGTACATGTGGACTATTAGACACCTTGCTTGAGTTTTATCGTTGGTGGAGATAACAATCCTCTTTGCATATTTCTTGTATGTTAATTTGATACATATATGTGTGATTTTGATATATGCATGCATGCTATAGAAATTAATGAATTAAATTGTGACAATATTTTGCATTCTATAGTGTGGGCATGTTAATATATTTAATTTATAAATTGAGATTTGCATAATTGGATTATCAGGTGGGTGCTTTGGATTGGTTATGTTATTATCGATTGCTTCATCATAGACCAAAAATGTGAGATTATAGGTTGCCATATCAAAGACGGAAATTGTGATTGTTGCTAAGTCCAAAACTGAAGATAATTTAATATAATTAATATGCAATTTTGAAATGAATGGGTGGGTGATAGCTCTAGATTAACCACATTAATTATGGATTGCTGGTCACGAGCTAAAGCAGGACATTGTGGATTGCCTCGCCACAAATGGCAATATGGTACTATTGATTGCTTCACTATAGGCAAGAAACATGGCACGAGCGATTGCCCCATCACGGGCAGAAAACATGATGGTGGTTAGTCTAAAACTGAAAATAAAATATTAGATATGTGCATGTGAACCTATTAGGTGAGAGTGGACTCTAGGCTGATCTCATTATTATTGATTGTCCTGTCATAGGCCGGTAATGTGGCATTATTGTTTCACTTGTTATTGATGAAAAATGTGATACTATTGATTGCCTTATCACGAGTGGAAAATGTGATTGGGATTGGCTCAAAATCAAGAAGATAAACTACATTGAAACCAGATCATTTGTTTGAAAATGGCAAATAAGCTATTTGAAAGCATTATTGGACAAATGGTTAAATTGATGATATATGGCATATTAAGAATGGAACGATTGTTTTGACATATGATGTATGAGTGTGTTTTCCAGTTTATTGGAGTTATGATGAATTGTTGATATGTGATATCATGATAATTGCACATAATGTTGGTATTGATCATTGGCTATTTATGTCTTCAAATTATTTATGTTGATGAGCGTACCCGAGAATTCTCATTGAGCCATTAGCTCATTTCATTTCTTCTTTTTCTTTATAGGGCAATACGGTGCTTAGCATTCGATTAAGGTATGAGGCTTGCCAATGAGAGGTGGAGAAAATTTAGAATATTTCTAAGTCCAATGGATGTTGGATATTGTGATCGTACTATTTCTATTTTCAAAAAAAAAGAATAATTGCTTGCTTCATTCCTTAAAATGGAGAATAATCTGGTTTATGTTTTAATTATTCATTATGCTTTACATGTTTCATAGAGTTATGCTTGTGGAATGCCGTGCCACGCACCAGCCTGAGTGTTTGGGGCCTAACATGCATCCTTCAATTTGAATAACAAAACATTTTTCATAATAGTCTTCTTTAGCACATGTACTATGGAAATAGATTATGTTTTTACTTACCACATTATGTACACAAACTTGCGATAGTAATTATTGTAGGTAATTAAAGAAGTCCAAGCAATAATCAAACATGTGAAAACTAAGTCAAATTGTTTTCATTTATACAAATCCAGTATTCAAAGCTACTTGACTAAATTGTTACTTTGTATGTACTTTCCATTCTTTTCTAACAATGTGAGCTCGGCGGATTTGACTAATTAATAGCCTCCATAAGAAATGCCAAGCATTATTGTTAAGGAAAGGGTTATAAAATGAATTGTATCGCCGCCGAATTTGGACCGAGGTCGGAGTTCAGTTCGGATGACCTTGAGATCGGCTAGAGACAAGTTGAGTAGGTTAGTGCTAGCGTAGGGCGTCAATCGATTTCGGAAATGGTATGCAAAAAGTTCACTTGCCGGAAAGTTTTCAGTGGAGGACCCTCTGATGCCTAAGTCAGAATAGATAGGCAACAGTGTGGAAGAGAGAACGTTTCAGTAGAGTGTAGTGCTTTGTGTGAAATGAATATATTCCCTGAGGTTCCCTAGGCCACCCTTTTATGTAGGAGAGTCGGATGTGTCATTATCTAGGCTAATATGGTGTGCGCTGATGGCCAGATAATGGCAGGTGGTACGGCCACGGCATGGAATCAGTCCGCGTGGGCGGCGTGCAGTGCTGGTCGGGCGCAGATTGTGATGTCACCATAATTGTGAGCTGTCAGGGCTGTCGGTTGTTGGATTTTGGCGGTGCTTGTCAACATATGTTGATGGGCTCTTCAGTCAGGGCTGAAGTCGCTCACCTCGGATGGTTGGATCCTCGGTTGGGGCTGAAATCGTTCACCTCGGTAGGGCCAGAATTGTATGAGGTCGAGGTTGGTCTCATTCGAGATTGAGGTGTCATTATTTTCTGCATCACTTGCCCCCCACTTTTGAGGCCAAATTGCATTTCGTATCGGGTGATGGAAGTCGAGCTGTCACCTCGGCTGAGAACAGAGTCATTGTTAGGGAGAAATAAATGTGCCGATCAATCTTCTTGAAGCATTGTCGTATTCGGAGTGTCTCGAGACGTCATCATGGTAGGATGACTTCAATGTGTCATTAATGCAGGAATATCTTGAGGCATCATTATTGCAGTAATCTTGGTGAATCGCCTGCGCCATACCCTGAGATGATGCATGGTTCAAACTGCTCGGGTAGTCAAACCGACACTTGGATCGGGGCCCCTATAAGGGTGGACCCTTCCTTCAGCTTATACTTCTTGTGTTACTTGCTTCGCCGCCCAAGTGCCCACGTGTCCAAGCTCTCGAGTGGTGCTCCGATGAAGTTCTTTATCTTTGGCTCTGGCGCTTTCTACATTCTTTGATTTCTGATGGGTTTTTGCTTCTTGGTTGCCCGACCACTCTCCTTCATCTTCTTTTCTGCTTTTATCTTCTTTTGCGTCCCTTTCTTGATTTTTTGTTGGTCTTTTCCTTCATCTTTTCCTTGCCACCATGAGTGGGGCTGAGGCCAATGCTCTAGAGGGGAGTCGATCATCTGAACACTCCTCTTGAGCGCGGCAGTTATCACCTCTAGGTGAGGCTGAGTCCAAGGTCCAGTCAGACTTGGATCATGAGGCATCCATCTTCACTCAAGAGAAAATAGATCTCATCTGAGTTCAGTATTTTGTGCCCTCCGAGTTCACCTTTGATCTCGCCAGTCCTAGTAATCAGGTGACAAACCCTCATCCTTTTCGGCTCGGCTTATATGAGGAGACTCAAAGAGCCAGGCTGAGACTTTCTCTCCATCCTTCTTTGTACAACTGATGAGGTCTTGTAGCCTCATTTCGAACTAGCTCATGTTGTGCTCTTGGCGGGTCTTAGTTAGTTTCCCTTCTTTTGTTCTATTTAGAATATCCGAGCCTCGATGTCTCTTTTTTGAGTATGCTTTACCTTGAGAAGCACCCTCGGGATAATAGCTGGTAGTATTTTTCTTCTTGAAAAGACCGTCAGTTGCTCCATGATAATCCCTCTTCCATTCATGGATGAAAAGGAAGGTTCTTCTTCGTTCACTTTAAGCAGCTACAGGAGTTTGAGACTGAGTGGAGGGCACCTTGGAGAGACCTAAATCAGCCTCCAAGGTTGTCTGGTAGCGATCAAAAGGCCTTGGATAGGCTTCTGGACTCTTGGTTCAAGATTTCTGTCTTGTGGGAGCTGTTGTTCGAGGAGACTCTAATTAATATCAATCCGAGCCTCGCAGACCCCCTTGGTAAGCTCCTCCTGAACTCTTCCTCTATCTTCCTCCATTGTTGCATTCTTTTCTGACATCATCCTTGGTTTTGCAGTTCTCGCCGCCATGAAGACTGACCTCACATTAATTCGTTAGAGAAGGAAAATGAAGAAGAGGTCAGCCACAGAAGCTGAGGTCAATGGCCCCTCAAGAGAAAAGGCCAAGGGGGGAGTCCTCCTCGACCGCTACCACCGAGGCTGCCATCGAGGTTCTATCCCCCGAGGTATCCCCCAAGCTGTCCGCACCTTAAAGGGAGACCGCGAGGCCTAACATCGAGGCCAACGCTGTGTTGCCTATCACGTCGGCCCCTCCGGAGGGGGTTGGCCCGACACAGCCCTCTGTTGCTGTTGTTCTCCACTTCGGTCACCCCCTGAGTCCCGTGGTTTGGCTTGGTCTGATCTAGGCTCATCCGCTTGTAAGGAGCGCCCTTCGGCTCTAGATCGGCCCCCTAGGTTTTACTCCCTAAGTTGGTCTGTCTGAGAGTTAGATTTGGCTCTCGCAAACCCTAAGGTGGTGAAGCAGGTGGTCCCGCCATGTAGCTCCCGGCTGACAAGGAGACTATGCACTCTGTTAATGCCATTGAGTTCTTCGACGAGACTTTCACCACGGTCATCTGGGTAGGCCTCTAACTTGTAAACTTTCATTAAGTCCTTACTTTGGTTACTGACTTTCATTCTCCATTCCAGCATGCCCATGCTATTAGCGAGGCATATTTGATGGCCAGGATGCTCTTGAAGCGCAGCTCGATGCTCCGGAAGAAGTGGGAAGCTGCCGAGGATCGAGCCGAGCTAGCCTAGGTGAAGGTGAAGTCGGCCGAGGATGAGATTAGTTCAGATCGGCAGAAGCCCGCACCTTGGCCACGTATACCCAAGCAAAAATGAAAGAGGCCCAACTATCTGCTGTCAGGGGGGCCTTCAAAGCTGCTGATCAGGGGGCAGTCATGCTTTCTACGAAGTTGGTCCAGCTTCACTGGAGGGCCCGTGAGGCGAAGCAGCGGGCTGCTGAGGCCGATCAGCGGGCTATCGAGGCCAAGGAATAGGTCATCCGTTCCGAGGCAAAGGTCGTGAAGGCAGTCGAGGATTATCGCACCTCGGATGAGTACCCAAAGGAGGCCTTGAAGAAAGCGACTGATGCCTTCAAGAAGGGCTTTGAGGTATGACGAGCTCAAGCTCAGCAGCTCTTTCTAAAGATGTTAGATGTATGCCCTAGAAGCCAATTTGGCTCACACATTGTTGATTCTAGGGACATAATTTTGTACTTGACTATTTATTATTGAATAAATAAAAGGCATCTTTTTCATTCATATTGTTTATGTGTCTATGAATCGTCCAAGAAATTAATAAGATGATGATACATATTCTCAAGAGTTGAGAATTTGAGCCATGTATCATTGGTGATTAATTTCTAAATGCTCCTGATCAAAGGATCATCACGAGGACGGTGATCGATCCGATCAGTGCACAGATCACTCTCCTTCTGGATGGACGAGACTTGAGTCCACAGTGTAGGGACACTGAAGTGATAGTGCAGGTGCTTGTTAGAGAACAAGGGTACTGAGCGTGACCAATACAAGAAGTCACTTGGATGTCTATCCACTCGTCAGTGACTTGCTTGATGTTGCAGTAGTGTGACTGGTCCTTTGACCTGCGGCGCTTCGGCTACTCACAGTAAGGTTATTGTAGTTTGACTGCACACATACATGGTCTCTAGCCATATGGGTCCATGCAGTGTAGATTGGCTGCAGTAAGTTCACTGTAGGAGTAGGGTATGCACCTATATGGAATCTATCGACCTTGATAGATAAGGAGAGATCCTATGTGATTTATAAGACTGAGTTCGTAAGACCTCGGCCGGGGCAGTATGCACAGTGGAGAAAGAGTTTTTCACTATCGAACTCGAGTCGAATAAATCTTGACATATGACAGACGATGGGGTTTGACGAGTTGTCCATGACCTCCGTCCTGTAGGGATCCACGATAGTAGGACTGTATCACATGTTTAACTGCACCTAGAGGTTCATCATTCCATTCTGCTGGGTAGCCACTACATGCTGCTAGGTGTCACTGGTGGATGGTGGGACTCATAGGGATTATCTTGATGATCGATAAACCCTAATGAGTTGAGTTGGAATCGTTCCAACCCATTGAAAGGAGTTTTCAATGATATAGTGATAGAGATCACAATATATCTCACTACCAGTCAGAATAGAACCTATGGGGTCACACACACTAGAAGTATTGACCGATCCGATGGTTGAAATCGTGATTAGGAATCACAAGAAATCAATTTGATTGATAAGAAGTTGAAGAAGGAAAAAGGAATTAATTAATTGGACTTGAAACAAGAATCCTACTTCGGGTAGGATAACTAGAGTTCTAATTGGATTAGGACTGGGATTCCTACTTGGAATAGGATTCCTCAATCCTAATGAGATTAGGAGTTTTGAATTGGATTCCTACTTGGAGTAGGATTTCTAGAAATCCTAATTGGATTAGGACTTCGGATTCAAGTAGAGTCCTAATTGGATCAGGACTAAAATTAAACAAATCCTAATTGGATTAGGATTCCTTAAGTCCAAATTAATTATTAATCTAATGAATCAACATGACTCCTAATTGGATTAGGATTGAAGAGTTCAATTGAGTCATGGTTCATTCAAGTCCTAATTGGATTAGGACTAGTATAGATTGAACCCAATTTGGCCAATCCTAATTAGATTAGGATTAAACCATGAGAGAGGCACCTAATCCTCTTTGGAAGAGGATTAGGTTAACCAAGTAAGAGGGGCATCAGCCCCTCTCATCTTGGATGGTGCGGATTGAAGGAGAGAGAGGGGCCGGCGCACCCCCCCTTTCTTTCTTTGGAAAACCATCTAGGGCTCCTACTTTGGAGGAGCCCTTGATGGCTATAAGAAGCACCATGAGGCCGGCGCCCTAGGTATTGGATTCATCCTCCTCTTGCTGCCGCCACCCTCCCCTCTCCTCTCTTGGTTCAGCCGCAAGCAAAGGAAAAGCAAGGTCCCAGTGTTGGCGTCTTCCTCTTCCTCCAATCCTTCTTCCAACGCAGGGAAAAGAAAGAAGGCTGCAGAAGCTGTGTTCTTCTTCCTTGAGTTCCTTCTTCTTCTTCCTCCTCTCAAGCACTTTCAAGAGTTGAAAGAAAGAGAAGAGATCAGCCATCAAAGGAGTCTTTGCAAGGGAGCTAGCACCCCGGGAAGACAAGAAAGCTTTGATCGGTTCTCTACTTCGTGTGGATACCCGTAGAGGCCGGACGTTTGAACGGCTTCAAACGAACCCTCTTCCAAAACCACGAATTCAGATTCGCGGTGATCATCTACCCGCGCAAGGTGAAGATTTGATCTTCCTATTAGTTCTAAAAGTTTTAATTCTTACCTAATTACGAAAGGTCTCGAAACAAGCGTTCATGCGATGAACGTCGAACCCGTGCATGCCGATTCCGCTGCCATCTGAAATTTTTGAAATATCAGCGGCATGGGCGGGTTCCCAACAAAAGATGCCTTCATTTTTGCCCTCCGAGTCTATCCTTTGAAGGCCTGAATCTGTCAGCCCATCTCCTCGATTCTCCTATCAAGGTTGGCATCCCGCTAGAGCGAGAACTCTACGAGGTGAATAAGCGAGAGGCTCTGGATGAAGTTCCTATCAGAATGGGGGCTTGGAGTACGTTGTTACCTATCTTGATGGGGATTGTTTTGCCGAGTATGCCGGCTTTGGCGAGACCGCTCTGCATCTTGGTGTTGAGAGTGGTGACTGGTTCAGGCACATGTGGTGCTTCAGTGATTGAGAGTGGTGGCTGGACTGGCCGAACTTTAGTTGGACCGGCTCCGACATGCTGTTGTCTGCTGCAGGTCTTGGATCACCACGGTCAGTGCCTGGACCTGTTAAATGAACAAGTCAAATTGCTTGTTTCCCACAAGTGCAGCGAGTTATTCTAGTGGGGCAGGTTCCAAGCTCTGCAATGAGCCTCAGAAGGTTGGAGTGCGGTGTTGCAAGGCATGTGATGCACTGCAGGCTTCTCATGACCTCATGCTGATTGTCTCTTCTTTCGTTAAATATTGAAGTAACTAGGATAGGGCCTTTCCTCTAGCGCCAATCTGTTGCTGCCGAATCCGAACTGAGGTCGGAGTTCTGCTCGGACAACCCTGAGGTTGACTGGAGACAAGCTGAGTAGGCTGGTAGTGGCGTCGATCTCCTTTGGGGATGGCCTGCAAAATGTCCACTTGCCAGAGAGTTTTCGGTGGGGGACCCTCTGATGCCTAAGTCAGAATAGAGATGCAACAATGTGGAAGGGAGAAAGTTTCAGTAGAGTGTAATGCTATGTATGAAATGAATATATTCCTTGAGGTCCCCCAGGTCGCCCCTTTATATAGGAGAGTCGGATTGTCGCTACCTAAGCTAATGTGGCGTTTACTGATGGCCAGGTAACGGCCACTGATACGATCATGGCGTGGAGTTTGTCTGCGTGGACGATGTGCAACGTTGGTCGGGTGTAGATTGTTGTCTCCACGACTGTGGATTGCCAGAGGTATCGTTTGTTGGGTTTTGTGAGTCCTTGTTGATACGTGCTGATGGACTCCTTGGTCGAGGCCGAAGTTACTCACCTCGAGTGGTCGGATCCTCGGCCGGGACCGAAGTCGCTCACCTCAGATGGTCGGATCCTCGGTCGGGGCCGAAGTCGCTCACCTTGGACGGTCGGCTCCTCGACCAAGGCCAACATTGTCTGAGGTCGAGGTTAGTCTCGTTCGAGGTCGAGGTGTCCAATATTTTTTCCATATAGATTTTTTTTGTCAAATGAAAAGTAGTCTTGATATCAAAATTAAAGAAAAGATTGCAGGTTTTTTTACTTAAAAAAAAAGAAGAAAGCAGTGGTGAAGGGAACATTTATGATGTTTTTCGGTCTTTTTATGTCTTAACATCAATCACCTGCATAAAAAGATTTATATGAAATCGATATACTTCACCATCATATACTTCACCATGTGAAGTATAAACACATTATAAACATTTACTGGGTTTTAGGAGTGTCTAGAGTTGCTGTTTATTTCTTGCTTAATACGCAAACAACTGAGGCATCGCAACATATATTGAATGGAGTTGTATCCACTATTCATAGAAGTGCAAAAGAACTGGCAGCTTTTGAAGCCGAACCCAAATAGCTCAACAAGACAATACGTGTGCATAACGTCCCGAATGCCTCTAACTCTAACCTATAAGCTTCCCTAAACAAATATAAATCCTAATTGCTTGTGCTGAGCCTGTATTTATATTTAGAGTATCTTGTCATTTGCCTCCACAACGCATATAAGTCATCAATAGACTAAATTCTACATTGATAGATATCTTAGTACTTTGTGATAAAACTGACCTTTGGCAGAAGAAACAATAGAGATTTTTGGCATGGGAGAGAGCCTAATGTGCATGAGATGAGCTAAATATTTTACGACCTTGAAAGACCTAAAATTTATTTAATTTGTTTTTGGTAGCAGGATAGTGAAAACCCCACTACAAACGAATGAAGGGGATATCCTCTGCACCCGCTCCAATAAATTTGGCTTGTGATTATTAAAGGGCGACAGTTCTCTGCTCCCTGATTTCGAAGCCCAGCCCAAATAGCTCCACAAGGTGATAGTTCAGCAATCAGCATAGCATCATTGATGCCTCCAACTCGAACCCGTGGGCTTCCCTAAATTGCTTTATCTCAGCCCGTTTTGATATTTAGAGTAGCTTCTTCTTTGCCTGCACAAGTCATATGAGTCAATTAACCGGCTAAATTTTCATAATGACAGATATGCTAATAATTTATGATAAAAATGACCATTTTTTTTGGGGTAAAAACGGCATTTTAATTACTCTAACATAAGTAGATCCTGCCAAAATAAAAGTGACCTTTGACAAAGAAACAATAGATATTTTTGGGGTAGAAAAGACCGTAATGCCAACAACTCTAATGGCTTAAAGACTTTTCAAGCTAGAAGACCTTGAGATATTAAATTTGGCTTCTGAGTGAGTTGTGACAGGGGAAAAGATAAAGGCCTCCTATTTTTGGCACGCAAACATGACATCTGGAATGACTGAACCTCTAAAGACCACCAACTCATATTTTTTGCACCAAAACCGTTACAGAAGACCACGGAACCGAGCAGGGCATAGAGTGGGGATCTTGGCTTGCCTAAGCTAATGATCTCGCATGTAAAGATGTTTTAGTTTAAAAAAAGAAGTCTACTAATTGGGGGCCCACTAGACGTTTTTGTTTTTTGTTTTTTTTGAGGTAAGGGGCCCACTAGAAGTTTTTTGTCGCCAGTGTTTGACGTCATGATCCTGATTGGAGCCAGACTGAAACTTGGAAAAATAATTATTGCTGTATTATCGTTGACATGGAAGCTAAACACTTTTTTTTTTGTTCTCCCTCTCTTCTTCTTCTTCTCCTTCTCTTTCCTTCTTTTTTTTTTTGCTTAGAAAAAGGGGAGGGGGAGGAAGGGACAAGCCCACCCCGCGTAGCAGCCCCAACCACTGGGCCCCCACCCCGCCAGAAGAATGTTCGATGCGGGTAGACCGAGTCGTGTGTTGGGCACCCCGACCTATTTTACTCATACCCTCCCCACCCGTGGGCCGGCTCAGTTACCCGACCCGACCCTCCGTATGAGTACGTCACACCTGGCACCACCCAGGCTACCAGCCGACCAGTAGCGCTTCCAGACCCCGTGTCCAGGCATGGGGCATCCGGTCCCCAAATTTAATCGACGCCCGCGCGTTTCGAACCTGGAACCACTTGGTTGGAAGCAAACGCTCCATTCCAACTGGGCTACCACCTTGGTGGTTCTCTTTCCTTCTTTCTTTCTTTCTTTTTTTCTTCTTCTTCTTCTTCTTCTTCTTCCTCTTCTTCTTCCTCATTCCTTCCTTCCTTCTTTCTTTCTTCTTTCTTCTTCTTCTTTTTTCTTTTCTTTTTTCTTTTTTTTTTCTTTTTTTTTCCTATAGCGAACATTTCATACAATACGGATACGAATACACCCAATCGAATCAGAAAACAAAAGGTCCCGAAAAGCTACGGACATCCCTCCCTCCCAGTCCATATAGTGCCTCCAGAGTGGCTCGTTACATATGTCGCCATCCAGTTAGCCGCCCCGTTAGCTTCGTAATATACGTGCGCAGTCTGAAATATAACATCCTCACTCACCATCATCCAAATATCGCAGAGCAAGGGGTGAACTCCACCGACACTGCTCCCGCCCTTTCGGACCCAACTGATAATCATGGCCGAGTTATCCTCTAGAATGACTGGGCTCGCCTGAAGCACCCATCTCGCGTAGCACATGCCCATCTAAGCCGCCCACAGCTCTGCTTCAGGAACCGAGGTATCGAAAATTTGACAGCTCCTTGCTGCTACTGCACTAGAGCTCAGGCCCCTGATGACGAATCCAGCTCTATCCCTTCTACCTCTCTCAATGACTTAGCCATCAAAATTGACCTTGAGGAAATTTGCAGGTGGGGGCTCTCAGGTAAAGAATACCCTATGTAAATTTATTTTCGGTGTACAAGAAGAAAGACATTGAATTTACCTGCGTAAGCAATCAAAAATCATGAAATATGTGCGGGGAGCGCACGACAGCAGCGTCGGAAGGGTGAATCGCGTCGTGCAAAGGTCACGTAACGATGTAGTTCTAACAGCCTTCCGATGGAAGGTGGATCAGCGTGTGCTTGGACAATAGTAACACTCAATCGCTATTGAAAAACAAGGGTCATATGTTTTATAGAGGATTTTATTAGCAGTTTTTAAGTGGTTCACTAGTTCAACTTCTTCGGAATTCAGGGGCTATATATCCCATGATGCAGGATTTTATATATATATATATATATATATATATATTGATGGATGTATCTATTCAAAGTTTTGAGATAAGGTATATTTTTAGAAAAGTTAATGGTACTATGAATTGGATGGCATCATATACCGTTGCTTACATAGAATCTACTTTGTGGTTGGTGGTGCCTAATTTTTCTTCTCAATTGTTAGACATTTTATTTTCTGATTTCTATTGTTGTATTTACACTAGATTGATTTAATAAATTCTGGTTTACCAAAAAAAAAAGTGAATATAAATCTTTCCCAAAAAGACAAACAAGTGAATAAACCCGGATATGGATTGTAACAACGAAGGACCTCACCCAAAATGGCTAGCTGGAAGGTATTATTTGGGTTCCTTGATCCTGTATAAGTATCCAAAATCTACCCAGCAAACAACCGATGTGGAATAAAACACACGCCCGCACGGATCCTTATATACTCTCCGTTCAAGCCCTGACGTCCTCGTCTGGCTAAAGGTTCAAATTTAATCATAAACACCACGATCAGCCTGTGGTCAGCTCCATTAATGGATCCATGCTGTAGTGCCCCCTAGCCCACATAGGTTATGGGCTAGTTCCGCACTGATATCATTTGTAACAACTTAGGACCTCATCCAAAATGGCTAGCCAAAAAATATTATTTATGATCCTCGATCTTATATAAGTATCCAAAATCTATCTAACGAATAATCGATGTGGGACTAAACATACGCTCGCACGGGTCCTCGTACGGGTATTTTTGTATGCGTATGCGTACGTGTGTGATCTACTCATATTCATTTGAAATGATTGACATTTATTCGTATTACATTATTGGAGAATATACTAGTTTAGGTTTCATCAGCCATTTTATGATTCAAATAGCCTTAATTTCTCTCTTCTTGAATATCTAAAAAAAATAAAAAATTAGACTATGTCCGACTCCGTATCTTCCTCGATTTTTCATGTACATAGTGCCCGTTGAAGGTCCAAAAATAGTTGCACTCTATTTAAATAAAATCTCTATTCATTCTTTATCCATAACTCCAAATGGTTCTACTCTTTTTTAAAATTAAAAACAAATAAAAATATTAGTATTCTTAATTTAATTCATATATTTAATGAATGCTTTTTTTATTAATTTATCTTTTAATGTGCATTGCAAGTATTTGTTGCTAATCTATTGCTAATTTCTCGAGAGAAGAGGGTAGCTACTCCGCTTGAGTTCAAAATTAATAATGAAACATTTAAATCAAAGATTCAAATCATTAGTCATGATTTATGTTATAAAAAATGTCTAGAAAAATGTTTAGAAACAAAATATCATTTTTTTTGTCCATATGATGTACATGTTAGATATATGCCCTAGAAGCCAATAAGGCTAACACATTATTAATTCTGGGACATAATTTTGTACTTGACTATTTATTATTGAATAAATAAAAGGCATCTTTTTCATTCATATTATTTATGTGTCTATGAATCGTTCAAGGAATTAATAAGATGATGATGTATATTCTCAAGAGTTGAGAATTTGAGCTATGTATCATTGGTGATTAATTTCTAAATGCTCCTGATCGATGGATCATCACGAGGACGGTGATCGATCCGATGAGATCAGTGCACACATCACTTTCATTACGGATGGACGAGACTCGAGTCCACAGTGTAGGGACACTGAAGTGATAGTGCAGGTGCTTGTTAGAGAACAAGGGTACTGAGCGTGACCAAGACAAGAAGTCACTTGGATGTCTATCCACTCGTCAGTGACTTGCTTGATGTTGCAGTAGTGTGACTAGTTCTTTGACCTGCGATGCTTCGGCTGCTCACAGTGAGGTTATTGTAGTTTGACTGCACACATACATGGACTATAGCCATATGGGTCCATGCAGTATAGATTGGCTGCAGTAGGTTCACTGTAGGAGTAGGGTATGCACCTATAAGGAATCTATCGACCTTGATAGATAAGGAGAGATCCTATGCGATTTATAAGACTGAGTTCGTAAGACCTCGGCCGAGGCAGATTGTACAGTGGAGAAAGAGTTTTCCACTCTCGAGCTTAAGTCGAATAAATCTTGACATATGACAGATGGTGGGGTTTGACGAGTTGTCCATGACCTCCGCCCTGTAGGGATCCACGATAGTAGGACTGTATCACACGATAACTGCACCTAGAGGTTCATTTTTCCATTCTGCTGGGTAGCCACTACATGCTGCTAGGTGTCACTGGTGGATGGTGAGACTCACAGGGAATATCTCGATGATCGATAAACCCTAATGAGTTGAGTTGGAATCGTTCCAACCCATTGAAAGGAGTTTTCAATGATATTGTGATAGGGATCGCAATATATTTCACTACCAGTCAGAATAGAACCTATGGGGTCACACACACTAGAAGTATTGACCGATCCGATGGTTAAAATGTGATTATGAATCACGAGTAATCAATTTGATTGATGATCAGTTGAAGAAAGAACAATGGAAATTAATTAAATGGACTTAAACACGAATCCTACTTGGAGTAGGATTTCGGGAGTCCTAATTGGATTAGGACTGAGAATCCTACTTGGAGTAGGACTGGGAGTCCTACTTAGAATAGGATTCCAACAATCCTAATTAGATTAGGATTTTGAATTCAATTTGGATTCCTACATAGAATAGAATTCCTAGAAGTCCTAATTGGATTAGGACTTTGGATTCAAATTAGAGTCCTAATTGGATTAGGATTAAAATTGAATAAATCCTAATTGGATTAGGATTTCTTAAGTCCTAATTAATTATTAATCTAATGAATTAACAAGACTCCTAATTGGATTAGGATTGAAGAGTTCAATTGAGTCAAAATTGATTTAAGTCCTAATTGGATTAGGACTTACCTAGATTAAACCCAAATTGGTTCACCCTTGGTCCAAGCCTAATTAGATTAGGACCTAACCATGAGTGACCTTCCTAATCCTCCTTAGAGGAGGATTAGGTTAACCATGAAGGAGGGGCACATGCCCCTCCTCCTTTTCCTTGCTTGGTGCGGCAAACAAGAGGGGCTGACGCCCCTCTTGGAAGGTTATCAAGGAGCTCCTAAAAGTTAGGAGCTCCACTTGCTTATAAAGGGCTATGGGAGGCACCTAGGGCATAGATTAGAAGCCCTCTTCCCTTTGTGCCGTGGCCTCCCTCTCCCCTTTCCTTGATTCAGCCGCAAGCAAGAAGAGGAGAAGAAAGAAGCTTGGCGGCCTCCTCCCTCCTCCTTTGCATCATCCAACGCAAGGGAAAGAAAAGGGTTTCAAAGGTGCTTTAATTCTTCTTCAATCTTCATCCTTCTTCTTCCTCCTCCCAAGCACATTCAAGAGTTGAAAGTGTTCGTCCTTTCCTGTCTACCTAAAAATATGCTAGACAGATCGTTGTTAAAACCGACGAACAAAAGTTAATTTAAATTTTACTCTTACCTTTCCTACTCGAAGAATAGCGGTTGTAAGAGGTCGATCCACAGGGAGGCGATTGGAGTTGCATAAAAATCAGAACGTTCACTCGGATTTGAAATCGATTTTTGAATGATTAAAGAAAAATATTATTTTGAGAATGTTGATGGATTCTCTAGTCTATCGGAGAATATTTTTTTATTTAAAAATAATAAAAAGATAAGTACTTAGAAATCAAAGAGTATTTATGAATTCATGAAATGTTTAACTATTCAAAGGAAAATTTTTGCATAAATTAAAATGGATGAAGACAAGTGCTAAGAAAGATTGAAGCCTGGAACATAAATTGCATAAAAGAAAATTTAATGTATTGCATCAAAGAAGAATTAAAAGTTGCATAAAAAAAAAAGAAATTAACTTGAACCTAGAACAAGGATTGCATGAAAATAAATGTACTGATTGCATAAAAAGGAAAATTACAAAAGAAATAAAATGAAGTTTGGAAGCCTAGTGCTTCCTCCTTCTACAAAATAAAACATAAAAACCAAGAAAGAAAAATAAGAAAACTCTCCTTCCTTCCTTCCCTAATTTTTTATTCTTTCTTTTTAACCCGAAACAGAGCCATGCACTGTTTCTTTTTTTCTTTTTCTCACAAACAGGGCCTTCCCCTGTTTCTTGGCCTCAACCGAGAGCTCATCGCCTTCCTCCCTCCCCCCTCCTGCCGAGAACTCCCCTATTTATAGATCAATCTTTGAAGCGTCGAGAGGGGGAGAGTGCGTGATTGCTGGGATCCGCTGGCTGGCGGGCTGAGATTCCGGGATCGATCGCGGAAGGAAGCTGGGCACGGTGCGGTTGGAGTGCGCTGGCAGTGACGCGGATGGTGCGGACGGAGGCTTGATTGCTGGAGAGACGCCGCGGGACCACTGCTAGCATCACGGAAGAGGGGAAAACGTGGTGCGGGATCGCCGGATCACGGAATGAAGGAGGCGTTGATGAAGCGGAAAGAGGCGTTGATGAAGCGGAAGGAAGGGCTGAAGCCGGAAGAGCTTGAGATGCGGACGGGCTAGAGACGCGATGGGGACGCGCTGAAGATGCGTTTGGGCTGATCGCGAGATCTCTGGGATGCGATCATTGCTGGCACGCTGAAGAAGAAGATCACAGACGGTGAACAGCTAGGGCACTGCGGATTGGGAAGAGGGGAACGCATGGAGGACGCCATTCACGAAAGCACGGAAGCGGAAGGTGGGGACGCGCAAGAGGCGGACGGGTGAGGGATTCCCTCTTCTCCCCTGTTCTTCGCACGGGTGACTTGGAGGACGCCGTGGAAGATGGATACGAGGCGCTGGGATCACGGAATGGGTGCACGGCTAGGATTGGGTCGCGGGGATCTCGAATCCGGGAGAGGGGGACGCCGGATCGCTGATGCGGATGGGAGCTGGAAGACACCAAGTTCCATCTAATCAGTCATAAAAAAAATAGTGTGATATGAAATTTGAATTGCAGACGGACGGACTTAATTCGTCACGGGTCATCTATTCTCACTGGGGGTTAATTGCAAGTCTTTCAAGTTATGGGTCACCCAGCACCTCATAGATATGATATGGCCAAATTGGATTTTCCCAAAATTCTTTCCCAAGAGCACAAACAAAATGGACCCGATTCGGATCCGAACCCGACTCGGACCCGATTTGAAGTCAAATTTGTAGTCAATGTGCAATTTATCTTATAATTTATACTAATCTATGTTAAATCCAAATATAATATTAATCTAGTGAATTTATTATTATCAGTTAACAATAACACTAATTTTAGTAACATGTAGGTCGCACTTTTGTGCTCTCATCACACCCCCCAACTAGCTTATTGCTAGTCTCTAGCAATTCAGTGCGAAAATGATAAAATGAGAGAGCAAAAGTGTTATTTATTATATAAATATCCTAAGATAAATACTCACTTTCGTAGAGCATTACGATTGCACTTAGCATGTGCAATAAGCCGTTAAACTCCTAGGTTATCCTAGCGGACGAGTGTTGTCTCGTGAGGGTTTGCAGTGAAGTTACCCACAAACTTCATGAGTCAGGAATTTCCAAATTTTAACTCGAAATTTGAACAAGTATTACTGTATAAAACTAGAATTGCAAGGACAATAGAGACTTGTTGTTATCATATTTAAACAGACTCTAACTCAAGTTTCATTACACCCCATCTATCTGCTAACAAGTCAAGAATGTAGTGAGGTGCAAGATAGTATCATATAAATGAGTGGCTTTCACTTACTTCCAACATGATCACTCCAATTTTCAAGACTTTCTAGAGTTAAATGGTAATGAACACCCCGGATTTATTTATTCTTTTTTTTTTCAGACTGAATGCTAAGAAGAATGACTTGTGCAATATCTAGCCTTATTAAGCTTTCTAGCTAACCCATGTAGCGAGTGTTAGGCCAATGACTCCGATCCAGATGGCTCAGGGCACTAGGTGTAGAGACACCCTAACAGGCTTAATAACTCAAGTTAACTAGGCTTCAAGGCCAAATTAGTCACTCAGAGTTTAATCTCAATGTCCTCACCTTTTTACGCGAACACTCGCTGCTTGCCAGGCAAGAGGCCCGGTTACTCAGTGAGGAGACTTAAATTAAACTCATTATTTTATTTTATCTCTTCTTTTTTTTTTTTGGTTAGGTTAGGGTGTTCATCACAAATATAACTCTAAATTATCCTGAAGATTAAAAGTATTCATATTAGTCGTAAGTTTACATACCCCACTATTCATGTGCTTATGTGTAGGTGCTAACTCATCTTGTATTATGTTAGCAGAAGATAGGTGGGACGACAACTCAAGCTAAAACTGCTATCATATTCCTTAACTCAAAGCTATTGTCAAAGCAATTCCTACTTATACAGCCAAAAAGATTAGATTTTGAGTTAAAAATTTGAAATCCCCTTTTTTTATTATTTTTTAATTTTAATATATATTTTTTTTAATTGCATCAAAAATATTCTCTCCCCCACACCTAAATCTAACATTGTCCTCAATGTGAAAGAAAATTTTAAAACAGTAATAGAATAGAGGAGAAGTTACCTGATATGGGTAGGTAAAGTGACAATAGGGGCAAAAATCACAAACCTGCAATTTTTTTTTTTTTTGAAAATATTTACATGTTGGGTTGCCTCCCCAAGAGCGCTAAGTTTTATGTCTTCAGCCAGACAAAATGTAAATCCCCATTTTTTCAACCATTATCTAAGAATGGTTTTGGAAGAGTCCAAGGAAGAACAGTTGGCTGGTGACGATCTATGCTTATAAGAGGAATAGAACTAGGGGGTGCATGCTCGACCACTTCCTCAGAATGGGCAAGGTAAGCTTCTAAAGGGTCCTTATTATAAGTTTGTAAGAAAGTCTCCTGAACCAGACTTTCAATCATGTCAACTTCATTGATTTCTTTGTCGTCTGGTGGTTGTTTACTTATATTAAAGACATTAAGTTCGACTTTCATATTGCCAAAAGATAACTTCAGCATCCCATTCCGACAATTGATCACAACATTTGCTGTGGCTAAGAAGGGTCTACCTAAAATTATAGGTGTGTGATTGTCTGGATGTATTACAGGTTCGGTCTCAAGGATAACGAAGTCCACAGGATAGTAAAACTCATTTACTTTCACTATTACATCCTCTACAATCCTCTTGGGGTACTTCACTGTCCTATCTGCTAAGGAAAGGGTAATATTTGTAGGTTTTAATTCCCCCAAACCTAACTTTTGGTACACATAGTAGGGAAGTAGATTTACACTGGCTCCTAAATCTAATAGAGCTCTTTGGATGATCGTCTCTCCTATTTTTATTTCAATAGTTGGGCAACCAGGGTCTTTGAATTTCGGGGCAATCTGTTGTTGAATGAGGGATGAGGCTTGTGCAGCCATAACAGCTTGCCTAGGAATACTTGTTTTTCTTTTGACCGTGGTGAGGTCTTTCAAGAATTTTGTATAGGAGGAAATTTGTCTTATTGCATCGAGAAAAGGTATAATTTTTTGAACAGTTTTAAAGACTTCCATGATTTCATCAAAGTTAGATTGTTTCTTGGAGTCCTGAAGTCTACTGGGAAAGGAAACCTTGGGTTTGTATGTTTCTATGGGTTCTTCCCTTTTTCCCGGTTTGTCCTGTTCTTGACCCCTCTTCTGAATAGGGTTCTTATCGGATTCAGTTTTATTTTCTTTTTCATTTTCAGGAAGTTGGACTTTATTGTCCACTTGCTTGCCAGACCTTAAAGTGGTAATTGCCTGGACTTCATAGGTCGGATTTCCATTAGAATTGATTTGATACTGACCTATCTGACCTTGATTTTGTTGTCTACTAGGGTTAGGCACTGGTTGACTAGGTAGTTCACCTTTCTTCCTATCCCCTAGAGAGTTAGCTATTTGGCTCAGACTAACCTCAAGTTTTGCAATTGCTTGCGCATGGAATTGGTTAGTCTGGGCTTGGGCTGTATTGGTCTGTTGTTGTTACTTGATAAAATCTTGTTGTTGTTTCATCATATTAGCCATCATGGTTTCTAATTGTGAAGGTTGCTGTGGGATAGGGGCATTATAAGGCGGTACAGATGGAACCAAAGGTTGGTTCATTTGTGGTGGACCTATCCTGGGGAAGTTGTTCTGAAAACCTGGTGGACCACCTTGATGCTGAATAGGTTCATTTTGCTTATATGAGAAATTTGGATGGAACCTATTATTAGGGTGGTAGACTGGGCTGAACGAGTTGGGAGTGGGCTTCTTAAAGGCACTATATGAATTTAGAGCATTTGCTTGCTCGGCCTTTATGTTAGGCAGACTAGGGCAGCACTCCACTAGATGCTCAGGACTGTTACACAAAACACACAAACTATATGACTCGTGATCCACTTTCATGACGGGATTTGTCTCTTTGTATGAACTTGAACTAGTGGAAACAGTGAAAGCATCAAACTTTTTACTCAAGTTGTTCATTCTAGCCACCGATTGGACATGATATTTTTGAGTTCTGGGTCTGCTTTCATTTCATAATTACCTGGTTTTCTAGACCCAAACTCATCTCTAATTACTTCCTCACCATAGCTACTCCAATTTTGGGCATTTTCAGCTAAGTCAACAAGAAATTCATAGGCTTGATCCGAGGTTTGGTTCATGAACCTACCCTTGTGCATGGACCCAATCATGTTTCTATGTGCTGGAGGTAGTCCTTTATAAAAGAAGTGGACCAGATCAGCCTTATCAAGCCCATGGTGTGGGCATTTGACCAACAAGTCATGGAATCTTTTCCAAAGTTGGAAAAATTCCTCTTCAGATTTTCCTCTAAAAGTTCTTATGGCATCCTTAATTTTTTCAGTCTTTACCATAGGATAGAACTTAGCCATAAACTTCTTAGATAGTTGTTCCCATGATGTGATGGAATTTGAAGCAAGGGAATACAGCCATGCAGCAGCACGATCCTCTAAAGTCATTGAAAACAACCTTAATATAATACCCTCTTCATCTAAGTTTTGATTTCTAAACGTTTGACAGATGGTCAAAAATTTAGATGAATGTAGGGTTGTTCACTCTCGAACCCATGAAACTTGGGTAACATGTTTATTGTTGCAGCCCGAATCTCGAATTGGGCTGCATTATTAATTGGTAATACTATGCAAGTAGGGGGACTAGCGGATGCGGGTGCAAACAATTCATTTAGGGTTCTAATATGTTCACCCATTGTAGAGATCGACGGTTGGTTTACAGTTCGCAGGTTGTGATGAAAAGTTCTTTCAATCTCAGGATCAAATGGGGTTAACTTATCCCTTAATGACCTTCTACCATGCATACATTTTCCACAACTTAATTAGATTCGACTCCTACAATGAACGAAATCCTAAAAGAAGAGAAGGGTTAGACACAGCTGACCACAACCAACACCACACAACAATTTGATCCTATTAGTCTTAGAACTAAGTGAGGTTTAGTAGCTTCTTAAATCTAGTTGCACAGAGACTTATCAGGTTAAAAAAGTTCCTGAAATTCTCTCTAGATTAGACAGCTCCTAATCTCCCTTTCAGATTAAGCTTGAGCTTACCAGTTAAGTGATCCAGTAACCAGTGACCAGGAAAGTCCCGGGGTGTGTGGTGGTGCCAGAAGAGATACACCGATACCACAATACCCGTAACAGTTCTCACTGTTGTAAAACTTTCCTAGACATCACTGTTGCCCAAGGTGACAAGCCAAGAGGGGGGGGGGGGTGAATTGGTTTCTTCTTTACTTTAGTGCTTTTAAAACTTTCTTAGTTAAATGCGATGGATGCTTTCTTAGGTTATTAGAGTGAGTTAAACTAATGCAAGAATAGAAAGTAAAGCAAGAGAGAATGAAAGCACAAACACAATCCAAACACAACAATATATAGTGGTTCGGTGCTCTCCTTAGCACCTACGTCCACTCCCCAAGCGTACCCTTGGGAATTCACTATAATCTCGCGGATTACAGTTGGATTGTTTTTCGGGCTCACAATCCAAAAACCTTGTTGGTTTTACGGGATCACCAACGAACCTATACAACTTTGGTTTTCCGGGTTCACCAAAAACCTTGTTGGTTTTGCGGGCTCACCAACGAACCTTTACAACTTTGGTTTTCCGGGTTTACCAAAAACCTTTGTTGGTTTTGCGGGCTCACCAACGAACCTTTACAAAGTATTCAAACAAATGAAAAGAAAAGATTTAAACTCCTAAATGAGCATATAGAACAATATGAGCAATGAAGAAGAGTTAGAAAGAAATTATCGCTTTGAAGTCGCTTGGCTCTTCTTTGTCAAGGAAGCTTCACTCTTCAATGGGGGAAGGAGATCTTGATGCCTCTTTGAATCTGCTCAATCCCTTTCTTTGATTTTTGAATGAAGCTCTTGATGAAGAAGATTAGGGCACTTTTGTATTCTTGTGTATTCTTTGATAGACCTCTCAAAAGATATTTTTCTCTGATGAATAGTGCCCCTTTAAATAGCCTCCCACCTTCTTTGGTCAAGCCCCAATGGTTAGAATTCAAAAACTAGCCGTTACTGACCTTGGGAAGGACAAAAAGTACATCTGCAGAACTATCCGTTACTGTTCAGCCCGTGTTTGGGTCGGCTCAACCTGTCCTTGGGTCGACCCAACTTGGCCTTGGGTCGACTCAAACATTCCTTGGGTCGACCCTCTCAGAGAACACAGAAACATGAATTTCAAACTTCCTTCACTTGGGTCGATCCAACCATTCTTTGGGTCGACTCAAAGTTTACTTGGGTCGACTCAACTTCTTCTTGGGTCGACCCTCTCAGTAATTCCAGAGAGCCATTTTCTGTCTGTCTTTCTGTCTTCCATTTGGGTCGACCCTCTCAGGGTTTGGGTCGACTCAAAGTTCACTTGGGTCGACTCAACTTCTTCTTGGGTCGACCCTCTCAGTAATTCCAGAGAACCATTTTCTGTCTGTCTTTCTGTCTTGCCTTTGGGTCGACCCTCTCAGGGTTTGGGTCGACTCAAGCTTGGGTCGACTCAACCACTGTGTGGGTCGACCCTCTCAGTAAATCCAGAGAGCATTTTTCCTTTGCATTTTGAGGTTCTTTGGAGGTTGGGTCGACTCATGCCTACCTTGGGTCGACCCAACGCACTGTTCATTTGTGCTGTTTTTGCAGGAGTGTGCCAGATGATTCCTTTAAGTCCCGGGGTCGACCCAATCAACCTATGGGTCGACTCAATTCACACTTTGCTGCATTCTCAAGATTAGATCCATCCAAATGAACAAGACCATATATATATTTTCAATTAAGCATATGTACTGAGAGTAATGAACTTATAAATGAAGTATCAATTTAACTTATAGCATGCTTTGGATAATTGTTTGTTAATCATCAAAATAACACTATCATCCTCAATCTCCCCCTTTTTGATGATTACAAAATAAAGAGTATAAGCCTATTGATACTTGTCTTTAAAATCAGTTTATAAGAGGGATTAAATTTCTGAATTTCAGCTTTTCATATATACTTGTGAAATCTCCCCCTTTATCATCCAAAAGTTGCCAATTTGACTTTTTGAATGACTCCCCCTTTCATTTATAATTCATTAGCAATGAAACTTCAAAAATTTATGAGTTTCAGCTTATGTATCGGGGTGCGAGAGGAGCGTGCCAAATTCTGAATTTATATGTGCCAAATTCTGAAACTTGATAGAAATTTTTGATTTTGTGATTTTCATTGTTGCAAATTGCTCCCTCTTAGATATATAAGCTTTCTTATATGATTTTCAATTTGTTTGCCCATTTATTTCTCTTTTCTTTTCATAACTTCTTTACTCACTCTTTCTCACAAAAGTAATACTCTTTCTTCTCAAATGAAATACTCTTTCTTTTCTTAGAGTGAATACTTTATCTTTTCGTCCCCCCCTTTATATACTCTTTCCTTCTCTTCTCCTTTATATACTCTTTCCTCTTCTCCCTTTATATACCCTTTCCTTCATAACTTCTTTTATATACTCTTTCCTCTTCTCTTCTCCCCCTTTTTGTCATCATCAAAAACATAGATATGGGAAAAGATGCAATAACGAACAAACTTCAAACTTCATTGATCAAAATAGGAACATTTTCATATATTAATGCTCTAAATGATGAAAAGTACAATGTTCCACAATCAAGATTTAAAGATATAAGGGAAAGACAAGATTCATAAGGAAAAAGCAAGATACATATGAGAAAAGGCAAGATACATACGAGAACTAGATTTCTAGCCTAGGCTCTAAATATAGATGCTAAGATCAGCCTAGGGAGAATCTAATGGCTGGGATCTAGTCCTCATCCGCCTAGCATAAGTGGCGAGGGGAGGTCGAGCCTGGTGAGACTGGGTCTGGCGTGGAGCACGTCGAGCTGGATGACTCTGTGCCGATATCTCTGACTCAGCAGCCTGTGGCACAGAAGGTCCATGTGTCTCTCTCTCTCTCCTGAGTGCTCCAATCTGCTGCCTCAGATCACTGATATCAGCAGACATGACATCCAAGCGGGCGTCCAATCGGCTCGTGAGCCCGTCAGTAATAGTCCTCGCCTGAGCTGACATGAGCTCTGTCATCCTGCTCCAGAAGTCATCCGTATCTGTCGGAGGAGCAGATGACGATGGTCCAGCCTCTGAGGGTGCAGTAGGATGATCCATAGGCTCCTCATCCTCACCCTCTGGTGCCTCTCCCTCTGGTGCCTCACCCTGAATGCCTGCACCAGTATGTATCCACTGCCCGTTCACTTTCTCATAACCCATGCGTATGAGTGACCGTGCAGTGTACGTGTCTGTGGGTTGCAGATTCTTGAATGCTTCCTCCTCGAGAGGTAACCCATGCTGACGGAAGATCAATGTAAGTATCATGCCATAAGGCAATGATACCCTGTTGCTGCTTATTACCTTTCTCATTTGCCTCAATATCATGGCCGGAAGATTTAGGGGAATCCCCCTAATCATGCACTCCATAACTGCAAGATCTCGTTCTGAGATGAGATCGAATCTCCCGGTCTTCGGAAATAAAATTCTATTTATCATATTAAGCAACAACCTCATCTCGGCGGAAAGAGAACTAGCTATTACCTTCTGAGAGAAATCGAAGTTCTCATTTCCCATGATCAGCTGAAGAGCTCTCATTTTGTTATCTGATCTTTCCGGAATAGCTCCCGTGCAAGGTAGGTGTAGAAGCTCACTCAAGCTCTCCTCGGATACACGGATCCGAACCCCTCTAACATCTGAAACAAGCCCTCCCATACCAGTCTTGAGGAAGGCGTAGAACTCTTGGACTAACCCGGGGTATATCACCACATCAAGGGAGCAAAGATACTCCCATCCTTGTCTTTGGATCCATTCCCAAATTCGAAATCCTTCTTGGTTGAAAAACTCCGAATGGATCCTTCTTCCGGTAGTAACCGGCCTCCCCGCAAATCTTGCAAGGAGCACTGAGGGGGAAGGAGGAGGAGGGACCTCCGCACGTGCCTCACGTGGTGGAGACACGGGAGAAGGCTCGGTAGGGCGCCTTTCCTCTTGTTGGACTCGGCTCACTCTTCCGGATCTTTTGGCTACGGCTCGTTTGGGACCCATTTCTCCAAGATCTTAAAGAAATCTACTGTTTGGAGGAGTCTAGTGGAGATTGGAGAGTGGGGACAAGGATTTTCGGAAGAAGACAAAGGGCAAACAGTGCCCTAGATGAGCTCTCGGGCCCCCTTTTAACAGTGGGGTCCCGACGTTGGGTCGACTCAAGAATTTTCTTGGGTCGACTCAACGTTGGGTCGACCCTTGTTCTGGGTTGGGTCGACCCAAGTGCAGAACTTGGTTTTCTCTCCCTTTTTGCTTCTAAAAAGTTTTCCTCGCTTTTAATCCTTATAAGCTCCTTATGGGACATTGATACATGAGTAAGAAATTTATAGACAACAAATTTGACTCATGTTTCATGGGATTTTTGAAGTTAGAAGAATGTATCATGAGACTACTAACTTCCTTTCATATTCATTCAATAAAAGGATCACATATACCTAATTCCCTTCTGAGCATACAGAATCTATCTTCACTCAGTGGTTTTGTGAATATATCGGCCAATTGTTTTTCCGTGCATATATGCTCAATGCATACATTTCCATTTTGCACATGATCCCTAATGAAATGGTACCTTATTTCTATGTGTTTGGCCTTAGAGTGCTGAACTGGATTTTTAGTGAGATTGATAGCACTCGTATTGTCACACTTAATAGGAATATTTTCTAGTTTAACACCATAGTCCTCTAGTTGTTGCTTGAGCCATAATACTTGAGCACAACAACTACCAGCAGCTATGTATTCAGCTTCGGCTATGGATAGTGCTACAGAATTCTGCTTTTTACTAAACCATGATACTAAATTGTTTCCTAAGAATTGGCATGTGCCACTTGTGCTCTTTCTATCTAATTTGCATCC
Organism: Phoenix dactylifera; assembly: GCF_051530095.1. Lineage (NCBI taxonomy): Eukaryota > Viridiplantae > Streptophyta > Magnoliopsida > Arecales > Arecaceae > Phoenix > Phoenix dactylifera. The sequence continues at coordinate 17,692,498 of NC_143197.1, forward strand.
GGCAAAATCTGCATCTGAGTATGCAAGCAAATCTAGACATGAGTCTCTCGAGTACCATAATCCAATGGTGGTGGTTCCTCTTAAATATCTAAGGATCCTCTTAACTGCACTTAAATGTGACTCCTTAGGATCCGATTGATATCTAGCACATATCCCTACACTAAATACAATGTCGGGTCTACTAGCCGTAAGATAGAGCAAGGATCCAATTAGTCCTCTATAGAGCTTAATATCTACACTTTTCCCTTTTTCATCCTTGTCTAGCTTATTAGTGGGATTCATTGGAGTGCCAATTCTCTTATGATTTTCATTACCAAACTTCTTCAGTATTTCCCTTGTATACTTAGTTTGATGAATGAAAATACCTTCTTTGGTTTGTTTGATTTGTAATCCTAAAAAGAAGCTTAATTCTCCCATCAAACTCATCTCAAATTCTCCATGCATTAAATCAGCAAATTCTTTGCATAGAGTATCGTTAGTGGCACCAAAGATTATGTCATCTACATATATTTGTACCACTAGTAGATTTTTGTCCTTTCTTTTGAGAAATAGAGTTTTATCTACATTTCCTCTACAAAAGTCATTATCAATGAGAAACTTACTTAGTCTATCATACCAAGCCCTAGGTGCTTGCTTTAATCCATATAATGCCTTATGCAATTTAAACACATGATTTGGCAATTCATGATTTTCAAATCCTGGAGGTTGTTCTACATATACTTCCTCTTCAATAATACCATTTAAAAATGCACTCTTCACATCCATTTGATATAATTTAAAGTCCATAAAGCATGCAAATGCTAGAAGTAATCTTATAGCTTCTAATCTAGCTACAGGAGCAAATGTCTCATCATAATCTATTCCTTCTTCCTGATTGTATCCTTTAGCTACAAGTCTAGCCTTATTTCTTATAACTACTCCATTTTCATCTAATTTATTTCTAAATACCCATTTTGTTCCAATTACTGAATTATGCTTTGGTCTTTCAGTTAATGTCCATACATTACTTCTTTTAAATTGATTTAATTCCTCTTGCATGGCATTTATCCAGTTAGTATCTTTTTCAGCTTCTTCATAAGTTTTAGGTTCTAATTGTGAAACAAAAGCAAGATAATCATTTAAATTCCTAAGAGAAGATCGAGTTCTTACCCCTTGAGATGGATCACCAATAATTAAGTCTTTGGGATGTCCATGTGCATACCTCCATTCTTTTGGCACGTCTTGGGGTTGTGGTGGCACGCAATCTTCTCCCTTATCTTGATTTGGCACGTCATTTATATTCAACTTTTCAAAGTCTATAATTCCTGTATCATCATCAACAATACTTTCTTTCCTAGCAGACTCACTATCAGACTCATCAAATATAATATTGACCGACTCTTCCACTACTAAGGTTCTTTTGTTGAATACTCTGTATGCCTTGCTAGATGTGGAGTATCCTAAGAAGATACCTTCATCTGACTTGGCATCAAATTTACTTAAGTCCTCCTTGCCATTATTTAAGATAAAACATCTACATCCAAATACTTTAAAATATTTTGCAGTTGGTTTCCTATTGTTCCAAAGTTCATAAGGAGTTTTCTTAGTTATAGGTCGTATTAAGACTCGATTTAGAATATGGCAAGAAGTGTTTATAGCTTCAGCCCAAAAGTACTTTGGAAGATTTGACTCGCACAACATTGTGCGTGCCATTTCTGCCAATGTCCTATTTTTCCTTTCAACAACCCCATTTTGTTGAGGCGTTCTAGGTGCTGAAAATTGATGTGATATTCCATTTTTAGTGCAGAATTCCTCGAAGTGTTGATTTTCAAATTCCGTGCCATGATCACTTCGAATTGCTACCAATGTGAGTTTTTTTTCATTTATGATTTTATTGTATAGTTTCAAAAATTCTGAAAATGCTTCATTCTTATGTGCCAAAAATAAAACCCATGTGTACCTTGAAAAATCATCTACAATAACTAGTCCATACTTCTTCCCTCCTAGACTTGTAGTTCTAGTAGGTCCAAATAAATCCATATGTATGAGTTCAAATGGTCTAGTTGTTGAGACTACATTTTTCGATTTGAAAGATGACTTAGTTTGTTTTCCCAATGAACATGGTCCACATATTTTGTCTTTTTCAAAAGTCAATTTTGGCACTTGTTGCCCAGAGATGGTCACCCAAGAGGGGGGTGAATTGGGTGTTTTAAAACTCTTCTGCTAATTAAAATTAAAACACACAAATATATGAAATAAGGTAATGATAGTGGGATGAGAAGACACAATCACAAACACACGGTTTTATAGTGGTTCGGAGCTTCCACCGCTCCTACATCCACTCCCTAAAGCGCCTTTGGGTATTTCCACTATAATCCAAGATTACAGTACGGTAGTTTTGCGAGTTTACTACCCAACTCGTTGTTTTACACCGGGCTCACAACAAACCCTAAACCCCCAATTTCTCTTAGGCTTGGGACGCCTTTCCCTTGTTCCAAGTCCCTTGACTTGAACAAGCACTACAATCAAAGAGTTTACAAAAGAGAATAAAAGCTCTAAAAAGCAAATATATCAATTATGAACAATTTAACCCAGAAGAATCTTTTTGCCGTTGGAAGCGTGGGAGATGTTGATTCTTCCGATGTGGAGTGCGTAGGATCGAGTGTGAGCTTTGAATCCCAAGCGCACGAGAGCGGTTGAGCTTGAAATCACAAGAGAACCTTGAATGCACTTGATTTCTACACTTTAATGCTCTCACTCTCTTGAACTTTTCTCTCTTGAATAATTTTGCTTTTGGGTTGGTGAAGAGTTGTTGAGAACCACTTAAGAGGTCCCTTTTATAGCCCAAAAAGCAAATATAGCCGTTAGAAACAAAAAGAGAAGGATTTGAAATTCAAACCAAACCTGAAAAGCTGTCAGTCGCGTCCCAGGCGCTCCGGGGACGTCTCTGCTACAGCGAGAGACGTCTCGCCTACAGGATTTTTACTTTTTACTTTATCTGGGGTCGACTCGGCACTTTACGGGGACGTCTCGGCTTGTCTGCACTTTTTGAGTGGGGACGACTCCGCTTGTTTGGGGACGACTCCGCTTCTTTATCTTTGAAAAATATGTCCTCTGGAATTTCCTGAGAGAGTCGACTCCACTCTTTCAGGGGACGTCTCGGCTTGTCTGCACTTTTATGCATGGGGACGTATCCGCTATCTCAGGGTCGACTCCGCTTCCTTATCACCGCAGAAACCATTCTCTGGAAAACCCTGAGAGAGCCGTCTCCGCCATCTTGGGGACGACTCGGGAAGTCTCCTTTTTGCTTGCGGGGACGACTCCGCGTACAGCGGGGACGTCTCGCGCATATCCCTTGAAAAACGTCTTTCTGCCGCCACTGAGAGAGTCGACTCCGCTACTGAGAGAGTCGACTCCGCTAACGCGGGGACGACTCGGCAGGTGTCGGGGACGTCTCCAAGTGTGCCAGTTCTTCCTGTTTGTGCCAGAGACGTCTCTGAAACTATCAGGAGACGTCTCGGCTGTCCCTGAACTTTTTCTTTAGCTCAAAATATTCTTCAATAAATTCATAAAAATTATGGGAACTTGCCTAGACATTTCTTAACAATATTCTAAGTAAAACACATGAATTTCTCAATTGAATTGTTAAGATATAATGGAATTTTACTCTAGTGTTTTGTATTCATCAAAATCCATTAGGGGGTCAACAATCTCCCCCTTTTTGATGATGACAAAACACTGAGTATATGCAAAATTTGAAATTTAAACATATACACAGTATTGATCAGATATACAAGTATAATGTTTTGATTTGAACTAGATACAATGTGCATCACTCAAATTTCCTTGTGCATAGAATTGTTCTTAAATGATTTTATCATATGAACTGAATTTGAATCAAGTTAGAATGAAATATTGATGCTGAAGATAATTGAAAGCTAGATTCTTTTTGACTCCCCCTTTCTTTTCCAGAAGGGCAATTATCTTAAAAATCAATATTCTTCAATAACCATATCCCTTATAATATTGATACCACCACTCCCCCTTTTTGTCATCAACAATGAAGGGGACAAATTATCCTTAGGTGCTTAAGACTCAATTTATAGTAGAATTCAGCATTCATTTTACTCCTCCTTTGATATTCAGGTTGTGCTCCCCCTGTTTCATATGCTTTGATAAGTTGTGCCAAATTTAAATACTTAATGTATGTTTTGAGATTCTTATGACACATCAAGAGGCACATTCATATTCACAGAAACACATCCACAGAAATGGCAATGTACACACATTTTTCAAAAAGGGATTGTAATCATGTATCATTGTGAGATTTTGAAGTCATTACATAGTCAAAAAGAAGAAATCATTACAAGTATTGATTTCTAATACAAAAGTGTTTCAAAATGGCCTAGGATTTACAAAAAGAAGATCCTACTGGATATCCATCATCGGCGTCGTTCCTCATGGTGCCTACCAGTTGTACTTTGTGCATAAGCCTTACAGGCTGCATCTATGAAACCATTGATAGAATCCATGAGGGTCTTAAAGTGATCTCCCTGTGACTTGTGGAAGCCTGCCACAAGTGCTTCAAACTCTAAGGTTGCCATCTCAATTCTGCCTCTAAGTTGGGCAACTAAGGTGCCCACATTGCCATCTGGCTTTGTCAATTCTTTGAGGCTCTTGGAAATGGCCTTCAAGCTGTCCTTGAGCTCTAATGATCTGCAGGTTTCGGTGGCACCCACCCCAATTATTTGTTGCTCTTGGGCTTCAATTTGAGCTTTAATATCTTTCAGCTCTTGTCTGATGGGGGCCAGCTCCGCAGTCATCATGGATCTCATCTCCTCCCTCATCTGCTGACAAATGATAGATGCTAAGGTGTGCATCTGCTCCTCTGATAGGAAGGAGGTCCCACTGACTGGAGGAGGTGGTGGCATGGATGTGGAAGGTCCAGCTGAGCTGGAGGGAATATCAGGGATGTCCATGTGGCTAGGTGGAGGAGAGTGATGGTCAGACTCATGATGTGGGATTTCAGGCTCTATGGTTTGTGCTTTTCTTTTTGGAACCTTGACCCACGACCCATCTATCTTGTGAAATTCCATTCTTCTCATTGAGCCCTCATTGTAATAGTCGGTGTTTCTTAGGGCCTTTGCAGGTTCATTTGGTGGTATGGGAACCTTGAAGTGTTTAAATATTAAGGTAAAGATCATGCCATAGGGTATACTAAACCTGGAATACCTATGACATTGGGCAATGTAATTTAGCATGAGTCTAGGGAGGTTTAGGGGGATCCCTTGTAGGATATGGTGCATTATAACTAAATCTCGCTCCGAAACAAAATCGAAGCGACCGGTTTTAGGGAATAGGACCCGATTGACAATGCTTAAAAGAAGTCTCATTTCTGCATTTAGGTCCTGGGAGTAGACAACATCAAGAGGGCCGCAGTCCTCTCTTCCTAGAATCAAGTTTAGGGCTATTTCCCTTTGGGGATGTGAGGTCGGTGCCTCACCGTCCTTAGGAATTTGTAGGACAGTGGATAGGACATCCTCATTAATTTCTACCAATGTCCCTCGGACATATGCAGTGTACCCTAAGTCCCCTAAGGCCATATCACTAAACATTTCTCTAACAAGGCCGGGGTAGGTCGAGGTTTTGAGGGTGCAAAGGTGCTCCCACCCTTGGGCTCGGAGTCTCTCTCCAATAGAGAACCCCTCATGATCTAGAAAGGAAAAATCGATGTACCTACCAGTCGTGACTGTGCGATTTGCACAGGAAATCGTCGTGGTTGGCGGAGCAACCGGAGGAGAAGGCGCGGAGGGTTCTTCCCGCCGTTCCTCACCGTCGCCCGCTACTCTAGGTCGCCTCCCACGGGTTGTCCTAGCTTTCTTTGGTGCCATGGATGCTAGGGTTTGCGATTTAGGGCAAATGGAAGCTAGGTTTTGAGGTTGAGAGCAAATGGAGGCTAGGGCTTTCCGTTTTGGTCGGGAATGAGGGAGAAAGCTCGAGTCGGCTCGAGCGATTTCGACCTATTTAAAAAGTCCTCATTCGGTCCCCGAGACGTCTCGGCGACGAAGGCGAGACGTCTCCCCCTGGGGGATGTCTCGGCGACTTGCCAGAGACGTCTCCGGCACAAAAAAAATTTCAGACTGCATTTCCAAAATTTTTGTTTAATCACCCTAATCAATCATGATTTCTTTTGATAAACACAGAGTGAATTTGTTTGTGATCCTCCCCCTTAATATTACATCTTATAATGATTTGATAATGATTTTTAACTTATTAATGTTGAAATAAGGAATGTTTGACCAAATTTCGAATACCCATGATATAGGCTCTGAAAATATCTCTATGAAGAGTCCAAGGGAGGGTAACCATCCTCCGGAAAGTCAAGCAGTTCGTCATTTAGCTTAGATGAATTTATGTTTTCACTTATGTTTGCCTTGAGGTGGATTACTAGTTCGAGTAGCAAAGCAATGCAATATAAGTTCAATTCATTTGCTAGGATCATACAAGCTCAAAGCATTCCTTAAGAAATTGAATCTATCTTTACAAAGGGGCTTTGTAAAGATATCAGCTAATTGATTTTCAGTACATACATATTCAATCACCACATCATTTTTCAGCACATGATCCCTAATAAAATGATGCCTAATCTCTATATGCTTTGACTTAGAGTGTTGGACAGGATTTTTTGTTAAGTTGATTGCACTTGTATTATCACACTTAATTGGTATATTGTCCATTTTAATACCGAAGTCTTCAAGTTGTTGCTTAATCCAAAGAACTTGGGCACAACAGCTTCCGGCTGCAATGTACTCAGCTTCAGCTGTGGACAAGGCAACTGAATTTTGTTTCTTGCTAAACCAAGAAACCAAGTTGGCACCCAAGAATTGACATGTGCCACTTGTGCTTTTTCTGTCGAGTTTGCACCCGGCAAAATCAGCATCGGAATATGCAATTAAGTTTATATCAGATTGTTTAGAGTACCATAAGCCTACATTGGATGTCCCTACTAGATATCTAAAAATTCTTTTAACAGCTTGCAAGTGTGATTCCTTAGGACATGCTTGGTATCTAGCACACATACAAACACTAAATAATATATCTGGTCTACTAGCAGTAAGGTAAAGTAAAGAGCCTATCATACCTCTGTACAATTTGCAGTCTATACTTTTACCTTTTTCATCTTTGTCAAGCTTGCAACTTGAGCCCATGGGTGTGCTGATTTCTTTTGCATCCTTCATCTTGAATTTCTCCAACATTTCTTTGATATACTTGGACTGACTGATGAAGATGCCTTCCTCTGATTGTTTTATTTGCAGCCCAAGGAAGAAGTTGAGCTCACCCATCATGCTCATTTCAAATTCTCCCTGCATAAGCTTGGCAAATTCTTGACAAAGACTATCATTAGTAGCACCAAAAATTATATCATCTACATAAATTTGTACAAGCAATAAGTCATTTCCTTTTCTTTTAATAAAGAGGGTTTTGTCCACATTTTCTCTCTTAAATTTGTTCTTAATTAGAAAATTACTTAATCTTTCATACCATGCCCTAGGAGCTTGCTTAAGTCCATACAATGCTTTATGCAATTTATACACATAATCTGGATGTAAGTGATTTTCAAAACCTGGAGGTTGTCCTACATAAACTTCCTCCATTATATAGCCATTTAAGAATGCACTTTTTACATCCATTTGATAGAGTTTAAAATCCATGAAGCATGCATATGCTAAAAGCAGTCTAATAGCCTCTAATCTAGCAACAGGAGCAAAAGTTTCATCAAAATCTATTCCTTCCTCCTGATTATATCCTTTGGCCACTAGCCTAGCTTTGTTTCTTAATACTATTCCATCTTCATCTAGTTTATTTCTATACACCCACTTGGTGCCTATAATTGAAACATTAGGGGGTCTTTTTATTAGAGTCCAAACTTCATTTCTTTCAAATTGGTTTAATTCCTCTTGCATAGCATTCATCCAATTATCATCTTTTTCAGCTTCTTCTAGTGATTTAGGCTCTATTTGTGAAACGAAAGCAAGATAATTACTAGTGTTTCTTAAAGAGGATCTAGTTCTTATACCTTGTGAAGGATCACCAAGGATTAGATCCTTTGGATGACCATGTGCATACCTCTATTCTTTAGGAAGATCTTGATTTTTTGATGGAGGTTGACCTTCTTCATCTTGCTGATTTGTATCTTCCTTGACCTCATCCTCATGTTGTTTGTCTTGTATGGAGAATTCCTTCATTCGGTCTTCAAGTATACCTGCATCACCATCTTCTTCTTTTCTAGAAGAATCTCCATTAGTTTCATCAAAAACAACGTGAATAGATTCTTCAACAACGAGAGTTCTCTTGTTGAAGACCCTGTATGCTCTACTAGATGAGGAATAACCTAAGAAGATCCCCTCATCTGATTTAGCACTAAATTTACTGAGATTGTCCTTTCCATTGTTTAAAATAAAGCATCGACAACCGAAAACATGAAAATAACTTATATTTGGTTTCTTACTTTTTATCAACTCATAAGGTGTTTTCTTTAAGATGGATCTAACTAAAGCACGATTTAAAATATAACATGAGGTATTTATTGCTTCAGCCCAAAAATACTTTGGTAGATCCGATTCGCACAACATGGTACGAGCCATATCTGCTAGTGTGCGATTCTTCCTTTCTACCACCCCGTTTTATTGAGGTGTCCTAGGTGCCGAGAAGTTGTGATTGACACCATTTTCTTCACAAAATTTTTCAAAATACTGATTTTCAAACTCGGTACCATGATCACTCCTAATTGCTTTTAGTTTAAGATTGAGTTCATTCGAAACTCTATTATGAAACTTAATAAAAGCGGGAAAGGACTCATCTTTATGTGCAAGAAATGAAACCCATGTAAAACGTGAAAAATCATCAACAATTACAAGACCAAATTTCTTACCCCCTAGACTAGCAGTTCTAGTGGGTCCAAACAAATCCATGTGAATTAGTTCTAAGGGTTTTGATGTTGAAACTATGTTTTTAGACTTAAAGGAACTTCTTGTTTGTTTCCCTAATTGACATGCAGCACAAATTTTATTCTTTTCAAAGTCTATTTTTGGTAGCCCTTTGACTAGATCCTTTGTAATTAATTTAGAGATTAAATCCATGCTAGCATGCCCTAACCTACGATGCCATAACCAACTAGTCTCATTGACTTTGGGATTCATGGCTACAAGACATTGGCCATCCTTCATGGTGAGATCATCAAGATCTACCATGTAAACATTTCCATGCCTATGTCCTGTGAGTATGATCTCATTATCAATTGGACTACTAATTATGCATAGTGACGATTCAAATGACACTTTAAAGCCCTTGTCACAAAATTGACTTATACTTAATAAATTATGTTTTAGTCCATTAACTAACAATACATTATCAATAAATGAGGAGGGTGATATGGAGATTTTACCAACACCAATAATTCGTCCTTTAGCATTGTCTCCAAATGTGACTAATCCTCCTTCTTTTGATTCCAAGGTGACGAGGAGACTCTTGTCACCGGTCATATGCCTTGAGCAACCGCTATCAAGATACCACATTCTCTTTTTATTTCCGGCTGCAAGGCATACCTGCAAAATGATCATGTGAAGCTCTTAGGTACCCAAGTTTTCTTGGGTCCTTCGTGGTTAGTGTGGTTGGTTCCCTTAGGCACCCATACTTTAGTTATGTTTTTGGCTTTCACAAATGTACTCTTGTTAGTTTGGATTTTTCTTTGAATACAAGAGTAGGCTTTATGTCCATTCTTTCCACAATGAAAACATGTAGGTTTTTCAGTTTTTACATCTTTTACTTTTACAAAGAAATTCTTTAGATACTTTTGTTGTTTATTAGTTTTATATCCTAATCCGGCTTTATTGAAAACAGCTCTTTGATTTGAAAGAATGAGATTTAATTTTTCAGAGCTTTGTGTGAATTTTTCAACAATTGGTTTGTACTTATGTACCTCATTCTTGAGATTCAAATTTTCTTTAACTAGTTCTTCCTTATCTTTTTTAAGAGATTCAACATTTTGTGCAAGTGAGGTATTATTATCGAATAGGGATTTTACTTGTAGATTTAATTCCTTAATTAGTGTATTTGCCTTTTCATTTTCAATGTTAAGTTTTGAGTTTTTGATTTCTAGGTCAATAGTGTTAATATTTTTAATGCTCTCCTTTTTATTTAATAGATTTTCAATATCTTCCTTTAGTTTTTGATTAGAGGCTTTTAATTCTTTATTCTTTGCTCCTAACATACCACAATCACCCATAAGTTCTTGAAAAGCCTCATATAATTCTTCTAAAGTAAAATTTATAGTTGGGTTTTGACATACCTCATCGTCTTCAAACGCCATGAAGCACAAATTGGCGGTCTCTTCCTTTTCTTCCTCGGAGGATGATGTGTCACTATCATCCCATGTTGCCTTTAATGCCTTCTTCTTCTCCTTTCCAAAATACTTCTTTTGTTGAGGGCATTTGGAACGAACGTGTCCCGGTCTCTTGCAATCATAGCATATGATTGGGTCTCTTTCTTTTTCCTTTTCTTTTTCCCAATCATTTCTCCCTCCAAATTTCTTTCTTGGGAAAGGTTTCTTTCTTCTCATGAATTTCTTAAATTTTCTTACTATCAAGCCCAAGTCCTCATCTTGGCTTTCTTCTTCACTCTCACTACTCTCTTCTTCACACACACTTGAAGTAGCTTTGAGTGCGATTGTCCTTTTCTTTGGCAACTCTTCTTCATGTTGCTTCATTGTGAGCTCATGCGTCATCAATGAGCCCAGTAGTTGTTCTAATCCCAAAGTGTTGAGGTCTTTGGCTTCTACGATTGCCGTGACCTTTGCTTCCCATGCTTTCGGCAAAGACCTGAGAATTTTACTCACAAATTCCGGGTTAGTATAAGATTTACCCAAACTCTTTAGACCATTAATTATATCGGTAAAGCGAGTAAACATGCATGTGATGGTTTCATTAGGTTCCATCTTAAACAATTCATATTTGTGAACTAGAATGTTCACTTTGGACTCTTTGACTTGATTTGTACCCTCATGGGTAACTTCAAGCCTATCCCATATTTCCTTGGCGGAACTACATGTAGAGACTCTATTGAACTCATTTACATCTAAAGAACAAAATAGTGAGTTCATGGCTCTAGAATTGAGTTGAGCCATCCTATCATCATTCTCATCCCAATCCTCCTCAGGTTTGGGAACTCGAATGCCATTAACCACATGTGATGGTTCTTGTGGTCCCTTGACTATAACCCTCCACAAGGCATAGTCTTGTGCTTGAATGAAGATTTTCATTCTAGTCTTCCAATAGGTATAATTTGTCCCATTGAAGAGTGGAGGTCTATTGGTTGCTTGCCCCTCGGCAGGAACATTGTTAAAGGGTGTTCCCATCTAGATCTTTGGCTAAGACGGTTAGGTCTTTCAAGAAATACACAGAGCACCTGCTCTGATACCACTTGTTGCCCAGAGATGGTCACCCAAGAGGGGGGTGAATTGGGTGTTTTAAAACTCTTCTGCTAATTAAAATTAAAACACACAAATATATGAAATAAGGTAATGATAGTGGGATGAGAAGACACAATCACAAACACACGGTTTTATAGTGGTTCGGAGCTTCCACCGCTCCTACATCCACTCCCCAAAGCGCCTTTGGGTATTTCCACTATAATCCAAGATTACAGTACGGTAGTTTTGCGAGTTCACTATCCAACTCGTTGTTTTACACCGGGCTCACAACAAACCCTAAACCCCCAATTTCTCTTAGGCTTGGGACGCCTTTCCCTTGTTCCAAGTCCCTTGACTTGAACAAGCACTACAATCAAAGAGTTTACAAAAGAGAATAAAAGCTCTAAAAAGCAAATATATCAATTATGAACAATTTAACCCAGAAGAATCTTTTTGCCGTTGGAAGCGTGGGAGATGTTGATTCTTCCGATGTGGAGTGCGTAGGATCGAGTGTGAGCTTTGAATCCCAAGCGCACGAGAGCGGTTGAGCTTGAAATCACAAGAGAACCTTGAATGCACTTGATTTCTACACTTTAATGCTCTCACTCTCTTGAACTTTTCTCTCTTGAATAATTTTGCTTTTGGGTTGGTGAAGAGTTGTTGAGAACCACTTAAGAGGTCCCTTTTATAGCCCAAAAAGCAAATATAGCCGTTAGAAACAAAAAGAGAAGGATTTGAAATTCAAACCAAACCTGAAAAGCTGTCAGTCGCGTCCCAGGCGCTCCGGGGACGTCTCTGCTACAGCGAGAGACGTCTCGCCTACAGGATTTTTACTTTTTACTTTATCTGGGGTCGACTCGGCACTTTACGGGGACGTCTCGGCTTGTCTGCACTTTTTGAGTGGGGACGACTCCGCTTGTTTGGGGACGACTCCGCTTCTTTATCTTTGAAAAATATGTCCTCTGGAATTCCCTGAGAGAGTCGACTCCACTCTTTCAGGGGACGTCTCGGCTTGTCTGCACTTTTATGCATGGGGACGTCTCCGCTATCTCAGGGTCGACTCCGCTTCCTTATCACCGCAGAAACCATTCTCTGGAAAACCCTGAGAGAGCCGTCTCCGCCATCTTGGGGACGACTCGGGAAGTCTCCTTTTTGCTTGCGGGGACGACTCCGCGTACAGCGGGGACGTCTCGCGCATATCCCTTGAAAAACGTCTTTCTGCCGCCACTGAGAGAGTCGACTCCGCTAACGCGGGGACGACTCGGCAGGTGTCGGGGACATCTCCAAGTGTGCCAGTTCTTCCTGTTTGTGCCAGAGACGTCTCTGAAACTATCAGGAGACGTCTCGGCTGTCCCTGAACTTTTTCTTTAGCTCAAAATATTCTTCAATAAATTCATAAAAATTATGGAAACTTGCCTAGACATTTCTTAACAATATTCTAAGTAAAACACATGAATTTCTCAATTGAATTGTTAAGATATAATGGAATTTTACTCTAGTGTTTTGTATTCATCAAAATCCATTAGGGGGTCAACAGCACATCTTTTATTAACTCCTTCTTAACTAGTTTTGATATTAATTCCATACTAGCATGTCCTAGTCTTCGATGCCAAAGCCAACTAGTTTCATTTTTCTTTTCTTCATTAGTAATTAAGCATAAACCATTTTTCTTGCCTAATTCTTGAAGATCTACTAAATAAATATTCCTTTGCCTTTGTCCTACAAGTACAATACTATTATCTTTAGGATTTGTGATTATACATACAGATGCTTCAAATGTAACTTTAAATCCTTTATCACAAAACTGACTTATGCTAAGAAGATTATGTTTCAAACCTTTAACTAATAAGACATTTTCTATAAAAACAGATGGAGCAATGAAAATTTTACCCTTTCCAATGATATACCCTTTACCATTGTCTCCATAGGTTACTACTCCACCATTCTTTGGTTCCAAGGTGACAAATTGATCTTCGTCACCAGTCATGTGTCTTGAACAGCCGCTATCTAGATACCAACGTTTTTCAACTTTGTCAGCTGCAAGACACACCTGCAATCAAAATCAAGAAGAAACTTTAGGTACCCAAACTAAGTTGGGTCCTTTAGGGTTAGTACTCCATGTTCCTTTTGGAACCCAAACTTTTTTGAATTTTATCTTTTGATTATTACTTGATTCGTTTTGACTAGACTTTCTAAAGTTACATTCATATGCTCTATGTCCTAACTTATTGCAATAATAACAAGTAATATTTTCATTTTTAGCTTTTACAAAAATATTCTTTAATAATTTTTGTTTCCTATTTGTTTTATATCCTAAACCGGCCTTATCATATACAGCTTTTTGGCTATCAAGAATCAAATTTAATTTGGTAGAACTAAGAGTAAATTTATCTACCAAAGTTTTATATTTTTCAGCATCTTCTTTTAACTTAATATTTTCAGCAATTAAGTTCTTGGTTTCATTTTCAAGTTTCCTACTTAATGTTTCGTAGTTATGAGACAGTTTTATCTTATCTTTAATGAGAGATTGATTTTCTTCTTTTAGAGCTTTGTTTTTATTAATTACTTTCTTATGTTCTTCCATGAGTTCTAAAAATGCATCATGTAATTCATCAACAGTAAAATCACAGTCAAGTTCAGAATCTACCTCATCGTCATTGGCCATATGACATATTTGGGCCGTGTCTTGATGATCTTCGTCCTCCGAACTTGATTCCTCACTCTCACTCCAATCGGCCATAAAATTCTTCTTTTTCAATTTTCTTGCCATCCACTTCAAATCTGGGCAATCTATCTTATAATGCCCGGGTTTGTTACACTCATAGCAAATGGGAGTTTCTTTCTCCTTTTCTTTGTCCTTACCCTTTTCTTTGCTTGAGTTACCTTTAATGAAGGGCTTCTTTTTATGGAATCTATTCTTACCTCTCATGAATTTTCTGAATTTTCTCCCAAGCACTGCCATCTCTTCTTCATCAATATCTTCATCATCATTTGAATCTTCCGATTCAGTTTGTTGTCTAGGGGTGGTAGTCTTTAGGGCAATAGGCTTTCTCCTCTTGACCTCATCTTCTGAATTTTGCCTCATTGTCAACTCATAGGTCATGAGTGATCCTAGAAGCTCCTCTAACTGCAGTGCGTTGAGGTCCTTTGCTTCTTGAATAGCGGTTACCTTGGCCTCCCAATTCCTTGGTAGAGACCTGAGAATTTTACGCACCAAATCAGAGTTAGAATAAGACTTTCCTAAACTCTTAAGCCCATTTATAATATCAGTAAAACGAGTAAACATATCAGTTATGGACTCAGTAGATTCCATTTTAAACAGTTCATACTTGTGTACTAATATGTTTATCTTAGACTCCTTAACTTGATTGGTCCCTTCATGTGTGACCTCAAGTCTATCCCAAATTTCTTTGGCGGTGGTGCAAGTGGATATTCTATTAAATTCATTTACATCTAAAGAGCAGTAAAGTATATTTACAGCTTTTGCATTTAACTGTGCTAATCTTCTATCATTTTCATTCCAATCCATTTCTGGTTTGGGTATGATAGTGCCCTCTATGTTAAGTGTGGGTGTGTGAGGTCCTCTAGTGATGATTTGCCATAGTTCATAATCTGAAGCTTGAATGAATATCCTCATTCTGGCTTTCCAATATGTGTAGTTTGTGCCATTAAATAGAGGAGGTCTATTTGTGGATTGTCCCTCACTCATTGCACATCCCACTTGGGTTGTCATGATCTTTAACTCTTGATTGTTAGATCAATGAGTACTATTAGAGCACCTTGCTCTGATACCACTTGTTGCCCAAGGTGACAAGCCAAGAGGGGGGGGGGTGAATTGGTTTCTTCTTTACTTTAGTGCTTTTAAAACTTTCTTAGTTAAATGCGATGGATGCTTTCTTAGGTTATTAGAGTGAGTTAAACTAATGCAAGAATAGAAAGTAAAGCAAGAGAGAATGAAAGCACAAACACAATCCAAACACAACAATATATAGTGGTTCGGTGCTCTCCTTAGCACCTACGTCCACTCTCCAAGCGTACCCTTGGGAATTCACTATAATCTCGCGGATTACAGTTGGATTGTTTTCCGGGCTCACAATCCAAAAACCTTGTTGGTTTTACGGGATCACCAACGAACCTATACAACTTTGGTTTTCCGGGTTCACCAAAAATCTTGTTGGTTTTGCGGGCTCACCAACGAACCTTTACAACTTTGGTTTTCCGGGTTTACCAAAAACCTTTGTTGGTTTTGCGGGCTCACCAACGAACCTTTACAAAGTATTCAAACAAATGAAAAGAAAAGATTTAAACTCCTAAATGAGCATATAGAACAATATGAGCAATGAAGAAGAGTTAGAAAGAAATTATCGCTTTGAAGTCGCTTGGCTCTTCTTTGTCAAGGAAGCTTCACTCTTCAATGGGGGAAGGAGATCTTGATGCCTCTTTGAATCTGCTCAATCCCTTTCTTTGATTTTTGAATGAAGCTCTTGATGAAGAAGATTAGGGCACTTTTGTATTCTTGTGTATTCTTTGATAGACCTCTCAAAAGATATTTTTCTCTGATGAATAGTGCCCCTTTAAATAGCCTCCCACCTTCTTTGGTCAAGCCCCAATGGTTAGAATTCAAAAACTAGCCGTTACTGACCTTGGGAAGGACAAAAAGTACATCTGCAGAACTATCCGTTACTGTTCAGCCCGTGTTTGGGTCGGCTCAACCTGTCCTTGGGTCGACCCAACTTGGCCTTGGGTCGACTCAAACATTCCTTGGGTCGACCCTCTCAGAGAACACAGAAACATGAATTTCAAACTTCCTTCACTTGGGTCGACCCAACCATTCTTTGGGTCGACTCAAAGTTTACTTGGGTCGACTCAACTTCTTCTTGGGTCGACCCTCTCAGTAATTCCAGAGAGCCATTTTCTGTCTGTCTTTCTGTCTTCCATTTGGGTCGACCCTCTCAGGGTTTGGGTCGACTCAAAGTTCACTTGGGTCGACTCAACTTCTTCTTGGGTCGACCCTCTCAGTAATTCCAGAGAACCATTTTCTGTCTGTCTTTCTGTCTTGCCTTTGGGTCGACCCTCTCAGGGTTTGGGTCGACTCAAGCTTGGGTCGACTCAACCACTGTGTGGGTCGACCCTCTCAGTAAATCCAGAGAGCATTTTTCCTTTGCATTTTGAGGTTCTTTGGAGGTTGGGTCGACTCATGCCTACCTTGGGTCGACCCAACGCACTGTTCATTTGTGCTGTTTTTGCAGTTGTGTGCCAGATGATTCCTTTAAGTCCCGGGGTCGACCCAATCAACCTATGGGTCGACTCAATTCACACTTTGCTGCATTCTCAAGATTAGATCCATCCAAATGAACAAGACCATATATATATTTTCAATTAAGCATATGTACTGAGAGTAATGAACTTATAAATGAAGTATCAATTTAACTTATAGCATGCTTTGGATAATTGTTTGTTAATCATCAAAATAACACTATCATCCTCAATCACCAATTACTAAATCCTCACTGGAGTGGCTTTCAGCCGCTTCTTTCCAAAAGCCTAATTGAGCTCGAAAACCCTAAGGCCAACGTCTAATTTGATTTTAATTTAATTTGGCTTAGGATAAGTATGCAAGGTGGTGATTTTTGGGCTAAGGACAGGTAATGACTTCCTGACCTTATCTTTTTAATGGGTTCTGCCCTTAAATTATTTATGCAAATGCTTAATACTAAATGCAGCAAATAATCAATGACTTTTTTTAAAAAAAATTTTATGCAATGTCATTAGGTTGTATTGGTTAAATGAGCAAGCAATTTTTTTTTTTACTTTTACTTTTTTTTTATTTTTATTTTTTAATTTTTTTTTTAATTTTTTTAGCAATAACTTGAATATAAACTAAACACAATCCTTATGCGTCAGTCAATCTCCGAATGCCCGTTGAATAAGCTCTGGAGATTACTCCGTGAGGAGTCCCAATAGAGGTATGATAACCTCGAGAATTGCGCCTTATCAATTACTAGCAAAAATAATATAGATTTTTTTTTAATTTTTTTTAATTTTTTTTTGAAATTTTTTTTATATATTTTTTTAAAATTTAAATTTAAATTTCAAATTTTGAATTTCAGAATTTAAATTTTGAATTTAAATTTTTGAATTTTGAAATATTTTTTATATTTTATTTTTTTTTGAAATTTTTTTTTCCGAATTTCAAATTTCAGAATTTAATAACTACGAAATTATTAACTAAAAATAATCAAAATAATAAAAATAAAAACTTACTACCGGAGTGCGTTCACTCCGGGCATCCAAAATCCAATTTGATCTTCGTGATCGTTCTTGCTTCTCGATTTGCCTCCCCGGCAACGGCGCCAAAATTCTGTTCGTCCTTTCCTATCTACCTAAAAATATGCTAGACAGATCGTTGTTAGAACCGACAAACAAAAGTTAATTTAAATTTTACTCTTACCTTTCCTACTCGAAGAATAGCGGTTGTAAGAGGTCGATCCACAGGGAGGCGATTGGAGTTGCATAAAAATCAGAACGTTCACTCGGATTTGAAATCGATTTTTGAATGATTAAAGAAAAACATTATTTTGAGGATGTTGATGGATTCTCTAGTCTACCGAAGAATATTTTTTTATTTAAAAATAATAAAAAGATAAGTACTTAGAAATCAAAGAGTATTTATGAATTCATGAAATGTTTAACTATTCAAAGGAAAATTTTTGCATAAATTAAAATGGATGAAGACAAGTGCTAAGAAAGATTGAAGCCTGGAACATAAATTGCATAAAAGAAAATTTAATGTATTGCATCAAAGAAGAATTAAAAGTTGCATTAAAAAAACAGAAATTAACTTGAACCTAGAACAAGGATTGCATGAAAATAAATGTACTGATTGCATAAAAAGGATAATTACAAAAGAAATAAAATGAAGTTTGGAAGCCTAGTGCTTTCTCCTTCTACAAAATAAAACATAAAAACCAAGAAAGAAAAATAAGAAAACTCTCCTTCCTTCCTTCCCTAATTTTTTATTCTTTCTTTTTAACCCGAAACAGAGCCATGCACTGTTTCTTTTTTTCTTTTTCTCACAAACAGGGCCTTTCCCTGTTTCTTGGCCTCAACCGAGAGCTCATCGCCTTCCTCCCTCCCCCCTCCTGCCAAGAACTCCCCTATTTATAGATCAATCCTTGAAGCGTCGAGAGGGGGAGAGTGCGTGATTGCTGGGATCCGCTGGCTGGCGGGCTGAGATTCCGGGATCGATCGCGGAAGGAAGCTGGGCACGGTGCGGTTGGAGTGCGCTGGCAGCGACGCGGATGGTGCGGACGGAGGCTTGATTGCTGGAGAGACGCCGCGGGACCACTGCTAGCATCACGGAAGAGGGGAAAACGTGGTGCGGGATCGCCGGATCACGGAATGAAGGAGGCGTTGATGAAGCGGAAGGAGGCGTTGATGAAGCGGAAGGAAGGGCTGAAGCCGGAAGAGCTTGAGATGCAGACGGGCTATCGACGCGATGGGGACGCGCTGAAGACGCGTTTGGGCTGATCGCGAGATCTCTGGGATGCGATCATTGCTGGCACGCTGAAGAAGAAGATCACGGACGGTGAACAGCTGGGGCACTGCGGATTGGGAAGAGGGGAACGCATGGAGGACGCCATTCACGGAAGCACGGAAGCGGAAGGTGGGGACGCGCAAGAGGCGGACGGGTGAGGGATTCCCTCTTCTCCCCTGTTCTTCGCACGGGGTGACTTGGAGGACGCCGTGGAAGATGGATACGGGGCGCTGGGATCACGGAATGGGTGCACGGCTGGGATTGGGTCGCGGGGATCTCGAATCCGGGAGAGGCGGATGCCGGATCGCTGATGCGGATGGGAGCTGGAAGACACCAAGTTCCATCTAATCAGTCATAAAAAAAATAGTGTGATATGAAATTTGAATTGCAGACGGACGGACTTAATTCGTCACGGGTCATCTATTCTCACTGGGGGTTAATTGCAAGTCTTTCAAGTTATGGGTCACCCAGCACCTCATAGATATGATATGGCCAAATTGGATTTTCCCAAAATTCTTTCCCAAGAGCACAAACAAAATGGACCCGATTCGGATCCGAACCCGACTCGGACCCGATTTGAAGTCAAATTTGTAGTCAATGTGCAATTTATCTTATAATTTATACTAATCTATGTTAAATCCAAATATAATATTAATCTAGTGAATTTATTATTATCAGTTAACAATAACACTAATTTTAGTAACATGTAGGTCGCACTTTTGTGCTCTCATCAGAAAGAAAGAGAGGAGATCAGCTATTGAAGTTGTCTCTGCAAGGGAGCTAGCACCCCGGGGAGACAAAGAAGTTAGGATCGGTTTTTGCTTCGTGTGGATACCCGTAGAGGCCGGACACTTGAACGGCTTCAAGCGAACCTTCATCCTAAACCACGAACTTCAGTTTGCGGTGATCATCTACCTGCACAAGATGAAGATCTGATCTTCCTAATGTTTCAAAAGTTTTTAATCCTTATCTAACTACGAATGGTTTTTGAACAACGTTCATGCGATGAACGGTTGATCCCGCACATGCCTATTCCGCTGCCATCTAAATTTTTTTAAAATTTTCTGCAGCATGGGCGGGTTCCTAACAGTGGTATCAGAGCCAAGGCTTCGTAGATTAAGGTAAGGATTAATTATCTAAAGGCATCTTAGATCTGAAAATTGAAAGATTATGCATGCTGAAAATTTTCTGCATGCAGATTTTTCTGGGTTGCTGATTTTTGCATGCTGATTTTTATGTGATAAATTGATGATTCTAATTGCATTGTTAATGGGATTACAAAGTTTAGAATCATGATTAGCATGATCAGCAACCTATGTCATAATATAATCAATAAAGTTTCAGATCTGAAAAGTATAATTGTTGCATGTGGTGATGATCATTGGATTCAAACCCTTTTGGTATTAATTGTAAAGACCTGCGATGTGATCTGCAATGTCATGTAATTTTTTAGATGCTTGCATGCATCTTATTTGATGTTTTGAGAGGCCTGCGTGCCTCCTAAAAGAGGATGTAATTTATTATTATTTTTGTTTTATATCTGGTTGTATTTCTGTGATGTGATGTACGTTAACGATCAAGTCGAAGATAGTGCATGAGATGAACGACGATCTGAGCGGTTGATGGCGATTGGATCAAGAGTTGATCAAGGATCGAATCAAGGAGGCTTGGAACCAATTCAAGAGTTGAAGACCAGTTGATCGATTGACTTGCATGTGCTTGTAATATGACCTAATTAGAATCCATGATCATCACCTATTTAAAGTTTAGCTTTATTTGATGCTGCGATTATAACTGCCTGCGATGTGCGGTTTGCATGTGATGTGAATGAGAACGGGATAGATAGGTTTACATGTGATATAGCAAACCCAATTGAGACCTAAACTAAAACCTCCTCAATCAAGTCGAGAGTGAACCAACCTGCTTACCTAGCCAATTGTTCGATTACCTCTTATGAAGAGCTCAAGTTGCAAACACTAAGACCTGATTAACCGATATTAAGTCCATAGGTCTTCTACCGTAGTAGAGCTGCTAAGATCTTTGTGATGTTGATTTGTCTCGGCTGGACACAGTGGGCAAGTTGCATCAGGGGACTGGACCTTTCTATAGACATGAGATGTTGTAGGGTAAAGGTGGGGTTGGGCACCAATAACTGTTAGGTGAGGACCCAATGACGACTTTATTTCTACGGTTATACGGTGGGTCTGACTTAACTAAGAAATGGGACCAATAACTATTAGGTGAGGTCTTCATGGCTTAGAGACCAAGTAGTACTACAACATGTTTGAGAAGCATTGTACAAGAGTTGTACACTCATCTATTTATGTGTCACCAATAACTGTTAGGTGAGGTGCCATGTAAATCGGTGGGACCGCAGTACCCACTACAAACCCTAGTCGCGAAGGTTTTCCGTTTTCCTACCAGAGGAGTGTAAGGGATTCGAGAAAATAGTGGAAGGAACATTTATTCTAAAAGACCTTAGGACAAATTAAGATCAAGTACAAGTCTAACTAGAATCTTTACTCTCTGCAGATCACAATGTCAGCTTCAAATTCTTTGACCCGTATTCTTGAGACCAA
Source organism: Phoenix dactylifera (assembly GCF_051530095.1). Taxonomy (NCBI): domain Eukaryota; kingdom Viridiplantae; phylum Streptophyta; class Magnoliopsida; order Arecales; family Arecaceae; genus Phoenix; species Phoenix dactylifera. Next base: position 17,714,060 of record NC_143197.1, read on the forward strand.
CCGATTGACTGGAACCAATTACAAGGACTGGCTTAGAAACCTCAAAATTATTTTGAACTGTGAGAAATTAGGCTACATACTCGAAACAGATATCCCCAGACTACCAGCACGTCCTACTGATGATCAGCATGAGACGCATCAAAAGTGGACGGATGATGACGTGCCACATCATGGCATCTATATCCAATGAACTCCAATGCCAGCATGAGAATATGAAGACTGCTAGGGACATACTGGCACACCTGCAAGAGTTGTATGGTGAGCAGAGTCGCACAGCTCGTTTTGAAGTGTCCAAGAGGCTCTTCAAAGCAAAGATGCGCGAGGGGCAGTTTGTCCATGATCACGGTCTGTCTATGATCAAGGACCTAGAGGAGCTTGAGAAGCTCGGTATGAACATGCACAAGGAATTGCAAGTAGATCTGATCCTTCAATCCCTTCCTGATTCATTTGAACAGTTTATAGTAAACTACCACATGAATAAGATTGAATGCACTAAGACTGAACTGTTAAACATGTTGGTAACTGCTGAGGGAGCTCTGAAAGGTTCAAGGGGCAATGTCTTTGCTGCTGAGTTGACTTCTAGTTCTAAGAGAAAGTCTACCTGGAAGAAAAAGAAGCCTGCAAAGAAGCAGAAGAAAGACAAGAAGCAAAAGAAGGAAGTTCAAAAGAAAAAGGCTAATGATAAAGGAAAATGTTTCCACTGCAATGTCGATGGCCACTGAAAAAGAAATTGTCCTTCATATCTTGAGAGCTTGAAGAACAAGAAGGGAGACACACCTTCAGAAGGTATAGATTTGTTCGTAATTGAAACTAATCTAACGGTTTCTTCTACATCTAGTTGGGTTATAGATTCTGGTTCTAGTGCTCATTTGTGCACTACCATGCAGGGTCTAAAGGAAAGTAGAAGGCTGGCGGAAGGTGCGGTAACCCTTCGGGTTGGCAACGGGGCAAAAGTTGCTGCTGTGGCTGTGGGCACCTATTCTCTACGACTACCATCTGGTTTTAGTTTATTACTTAGAGACTGTTATTATGTACCTGCTGCTGGCAGAAATTTGATTTCTATTTCGTGTCTAGCACAGGATGGTCATATTTTTACTTTTGACAAAAACTGTTGTTCTATTTATTTCAGAAATAAAATAGTCGCACGTGGTTTTATGATTGACAGTCTCTATCATTTACATATGGATGCGTTTGTGAATGTTTCTGAGCAAGAAGTGAATGCCATAGGATCCAAGAGATCCAGGGATGAGATAAACCAAAAATATTTGTGGCACCTCAGACTTGGCCATATTGGACAGGACAGAATGAACAAAATGGATAAAGATGGGCTTCTCGGCTCATTGACTTCCGAGTCATATCCAGTTTGTAAGTCCTATCTTTAAGAAAAAATGGCTAGATTGCCCTTTGTAGGACATGGAGAGAGGACCACTGAAATACTTACCCTAGTACACACAGATGTGTGTGGCCCATTCGATGTGCTAGCTAGGGGACGTTATTCATACTTCATTACCTTTACCGATGATTATTCACGATATGGGTGTTGGGGTATGTGGAGACCTTTGGTGATGAAGAGAATTGAAGGAAAATCAATTCTGCATAGTTTTCTGTCTGGCGGACTGTCGGAGTCGACTCGAGCTTCAGTCGAGTCGACTCGGGAACAGTCGAGTCGACTTGAGGTCTGTCGAGTCGACCCGAGAGGAGAAAGCCGCAAAAACCATGTTTCTGTCTGGACTGTCAGAGTCGACTCGAACTACAGTCGAGTCGACTCGGAGCATCGTCAAGTCGACTCGAGATACAGTGGAGTCGACTCGAGATCGTGCCAATTAAACTGGAAGTTGTTCAGACGTGCCAGAGTCGACTCGGACTTCAGCCGAGTCGACTCGGGCTCGCGAAAAATCGTACGGACGATTTTCTTTTGGTGTTTTTGGTGGCGTTTCGACGGCTATGATCATCTGAAGGTCTTGAGACTATATATAGGACTCATGAGAGCCCTAGGGTAGGGTTATTGGCCATATATTTGAGAGAGACTTTTGTTTGTGAGGCTAGGGTTCTAGAGAAGAAGAGGATTGGGATCCTACTTCTTGTGCAAAGGGAATTCTGTGTGAATCTCTTGTAGATCGATCGCTTGTGATCGTTCGGGTGTGTGCTATCTCTGTAATCAGTTCATCCTTATTGAGATTTGGAGCGGTGGAGGACGTAGGCTATTTGTAGCCGAACCTCGTTACATCTTTGTGTTTGCTTTGCTATTTTCTTCCTTCTTCTTCCTTTGATCTTTGATAATCCGTTGCGGTGCTCAAGTGTTTTACCCTACTGATACCAAGGGGTAATCTTTTGCCCTTCGTAGGTGGAGCGAAGAGGTGATCCTTGAGTCCGGAGTCGAGGGAGCGAGAGAGTGCTTATCCGTTTGTATCTCTCTTGCTTGTCCGACGTCGGTGGCGGCGCTGGTGTGAGTGGGTTCCGGTGCGGGGCGCCGACAATAATTGGTATCAGAGCTATTGGTTATTCTGCAATGGCGGATGAAGGGAAGTTGCGAATTGAGAAGTTCAATGGCACGAACTTCGGGTTTTGGAAGATGCAAATAGAAGATTACCTTTACCAGAAGGATCTCTATTTACCTCTTGGTGGTAGAGCAAAGAAACCAGAGAAGATGTCCGATGAAGACTGGGAGGTCCTCGATCGGAAGACGCTCGGCACCATCAGATTGTCACTTGCATCCCAAGTGGCATTCAACATCAAAAACGAGAAGACGACGATGGAGTTGATGGCAACATTGTCGCGGATGTACGAGAAACCCTCAGCATCAAACAAGGTTTTTCTCATGAAGAGGTTGTTTAATCTTCGTATGAAAAATGGCGGCAGCATAGCAGAATACCTCAACGAGTTCAATGGACTCACGGCCCAGTTGGAGTCAGTGGAGATTAGTTTTGACGATGAGATTCGGGCATTGCTAATCCTCTCCGGATTGCCTGATAGCTGGGAGGGCCTGGTGATGGCGGTGAGCAACTCTTCGGCAACGGGAAAGTTGATTTTTGATGACGTTGTGGGAGTGCTTCTGAGTGAAGAAGCAAGAAGGAAATCTTCTGGAGCTACGGAATCGTCTGGAAGTGCACTAAACACCTCTGACCGGGGAAGACAAAAGAAGGACGGTCGATTTCGAAGCGACTCGAAGTCGAGATCCAGCAGGTCTCGAGCACCTCAGAACAAGGGAGCGAAGTGCTGGAACTGCGGGAAGACGGGGCACTTTAGGAGGGATTGCAAATCTCCTAAAGGGAAGCAAGGCGACCACACCGAAGGAGTCAGCAAGGATCTGGCAAATCTTGCTAAAGACGGTGATATGGATGCCCTCGTTCTATCTTTGTCTACCTGTGACGAGTCTTGGGTGATAGACTCGGGCGCGTCTTTCCATGCTACATCCCAACGGAAGCTTCTTGAAGGATATGAGAAGGGAGACTTTGGCAAAGTCTACCTAGGGGATGGAGAGCCTTGCACCATACAAGGAAGGGGAAGCGCGGAAGTGAAGTTGGTTTCTGGATCTTCACTTGAGCTTGAGGACGTACGGCACGTACCTCAACTGCAGAGGAATCTGATTTCTGTTGGACAGTTGGCGAGCCAGGGGTACAAGGCTACTTTCACAGCTGATCAGTGGAAGATATCCAGAGGTTCGTTGACGGTGGCTAGTGGCAAGAAGGTTGGGACACTTTATGTCACCAACGGCACGGAGAACTCTATTGGAGTTGTTGCAGCAGATGTGGACACCAAGTTATGGCATTGTAGACTTGGGCACATGAGTTATCAGGGACTGGAGGTGATGCACCAGTTGGGAAAGCTGCAGGGTCTCAGGAGTGTTGAGATGGACTTCTGTGAGGATTGTGTTCTCGGAAAGCAGAAGCGTGTTTCATTCAACAAAGAAGGTAAACCTCGGAAGCAAGAAAAGCTAGATCTCGTGCACACGGACGTGTGGGGGCCTGCACCAGTTTCTTCCATTGGTGGATCTCAGTACTATGTTACTTTTATTGATGATGCTACCAGGAAGCTTTGGGTGTTCTTCTTGAAGCACAAGTCAGAGGTATTTGGGGTCTTCAGGAGATGGCAGGTGATGGTAGAACTCGAGACAGGAAAGAGGTTGAAATGCCTGAGATCGGACAACGGTGGTGAGTATTGTAGCAGGGAGTTTGAGGACTACTGTGCAGATGCTGGGATCGTCAGGCAAAGGACAGTTCCAGGAACACCACAACAAAATGGAGTTGCTGAAAGGATGAACAGAACAATTAATGAGCGTGCCAGGAGTATGAGGATACATGCTGGATTGCCACAGCAGTTTTGGGCGGAAGCAGTTAACACTGCTGCCTACTTGATCAACAGAGGGCCATCAAAGAAACTTGAATTTGGGATTCCTGAGGAAGCATGGACAGCGAAGAAGATTGATTTGGCACACTTACGAGTATTCGATTGTACCAGTTATGTCCATGTTGATTCCAGTCAAAGAAGCAAACTAGACGCCAAATCAAAGAAGTGTATTTTCGTTGGATACGGAGGTCAACAGTTTGGGTACCGGCTTTGGGATCCCGAACACAAGAAGATCATTCGTAGTAATGATGTGGTATTCAATGAGAAAATGCAGCAGAGCACTGAATCAGAAACAAAACCTGTTGAGCCGTGTTTTGTGGATCCTGAAGAGGAGTCTACAAATTCTGGTCAGAAGACTCAGTCAGAGCAAGAACCTGAAGCATTGGCACCCCCTCCACAACTAAGAAGGTCCACTCGTAGTACTCATGGGAAGCCTCCTCAAAGGTATGATGGGACTCTTAGTTATTTGCTGCTCACAGATAATGGCGAACCTGAATGCTTCACGGAGGCATTGGAGGTTGATACCAGGAAGGAGTGGGAGTTGGCCATGGATGATGAGATGAAGTCATTGGAGCAAAATCAAATGTGGGATTTGGTGGATCTGCCCAAGGGGAAGAAAGCACTGTCAAACAAATGGGTTTACAGGCTGAAGGAAGAGCAAGGCGGGAAGAAGCGATACAAGGCCAGGCTGGTTGTAAAAGGATTTCAGCAGAGAGCAGGTATCGACTTCACAGAGATCTTTTCTCCTGTAGTCAAGATGAGTACTATTCGAGCGGTGCTGAGCATGGTGGCAGTAGAGGATCATCACTTAGAGCAGCTTGATGTGAAGACGGCCTTTCTCCACGGAGATCTCGATGAGGAGATATATATGCAGCAGCCGGAGGGATACATTGCAGCTGGCACGGGTGACTTAGTCTGCAAACTAAAGAAAAGCCTCTATGGTTTGAAACAGGCACCCAGACAATGGTATCTCAAGTTCGATAGTTACATGCTTGAGATAGGATACAGGAGATGTCAGGAGGATCACTGTTGCTACTTCCGGGACTTCGGTACATCTTACATTATCTTGCTATTGTATGTTGATGACATGTTAGTTGCAGGAGCTAGCATGCATGAGATTGCAAAATTGAAGCTGAAGCTGTCAAGAAAATTTGCAATGAAGGATCTAGGAGCAGCAAAACAGATCCTTGGGATGCGGATCAGTAGAGATAGGTCTAAACATATCCTCAGACTATCTTAGGCGGAGTACATCAGCCGAGTACTCAGGAGATTCTGCATGGAGGGTGCCAAACCTGTTGGCACACCGCTGGGTGCCCATTTTAAGCTCTCAAAAGGGCAAAGTCCGAAGACGCGGGTGGAGGAGCTCAATATGTCAAAAATCCCGTATGCATCGGCAGTGGGGAGCTTGATGTACGCTATGGTGTGTACGAGACCAGACATTGCTCAAGCAGTGGGAGTTGTGAGTCGCTTCATGAGCTGCCCAGGCTTGGAGCATTGGCGCGCAGTCAAATGGATACTGAGGTATCTGAAAGGCACTGAGCACATGTCATTGTGCTATGGAGGTTCTGAGATCCGGTTACAGGGCTATGTGGACTCAGACATGGCAGGGGACTTGGACGGCAGGAGAAGCACGACAGGGTACTTGTTCACCTTGGGCAGTGGAGCCGTCAGTTGGATTTCCAGGTTGCAACCAGTTGTTGCATTGTCGACTACGGAGGCGGAGTATGTGGCAGCCACAGAGGCGTGCAAGGAACTAATATGGCTTCAAGTCTTGATGAAGGAGCTTGGGAAGGAACAGAAGGATTGCATGTTATATTCAGATAGTCAAAGTGCAATTCATCTGGCAAAGAATTCAGCTTTCCATTCAAGGACGAAGCATATTGACATACGGTACCACTTCGTGAGGTCATTGCTCGAGCAGGGACTCGTCAAGTTGGAGAAGATTCATACAAGTCAGAATCCTGCAGATATGTTGACGAAGGTCGTCACGGTGGAGAAGCTGAGGAGTTGTTCAGCTTCTGCTGGTCTTCATGCTTGAAGACGTTGAGGAGGCATCGTACCTATTTCACTAGGATGATTTAGTTTCAGTGGGAGCACAGAGGAGAGCCAAGTAACAAGAGGATATACCCAAGGTCTCCAAGTGGGAGATTGTTGGGGTATGTGGAGACCTTTGGTGATGAAGAGAATTGAAGGAAAATCAATTCTGCATAGTTTTCTGTCTGGCGGACTGTCGGAGTCGACTCGAGCTTCAGTCGAGTCGACTCGGGAACAGTCGAGTCGACTCGAGGTCTGTCGAGTCGACCCGAGAGGAGAAAGCCGCAAAAACCATGTTTCTGTCTGGACTGTCAGAGTCGACTCGAACTACAGTCGAGTCGACTCGGAGCATCGTCGAGTCGACTCGAGATACAGTGGAGTCGACTCGAGATCGTGCCAGTTAAACTGGAAGTTGTTCAGACGTGCCAGAGTCGACTCGGACTTCAGCCGAGTCGACTCGGGCTCGCGAAAAATCGTACGGACGATTCTCTTTTGGTGTTTTTGGTGGCGTTTCGACGGCTATGATCATCTAAAGGTCTTGAGACTATATATAGGACTCATGAGAGCCCTAGGGTAGGGTTATTGGCCGTATATTTGAGAGAGACTCTTGTTTGTGAGGCTAGGGTTCTAGAGAAGAAGAGGATTGGGATCCTACTTCTTGTGCAAAGGGAATTCTGTGTGAATCTCTTGTAGATCGATCGCTTGTGATCGTTCGGGTGTGTGCTATCTCTGTAATCAGTTCATCCTTATTGAGATTTGGAGCGGTGGAGGACGTAGGCTATTTGTAGCCGAACCTCGTTACATCTTTGTGTTTGCTTTGCTATTTTCTTCCTTCTTCTTCCTTTGATCTTTGATAATCCGTTGCGGTGCTCAAGTGTTTTACCCTACTGATACCAAGGGGTAATCTTTTGCCCTTCATAGGCGGAGCGAAGAGGTGATCCTTGAGTCCGGAGTCGAGGGAGCGAGAGAGTGCTTATCCGTTTGTATCTCTCTTGCTTGTCCGACGTCGGTGGCGGCGCTGGTGTGAGTGGGTTCCGGTGCGGGGCGCCGACAACAATGGGTATGTGTATCTTATGAGACACAAGTCTGAATCTTTTGAAAAGTTCAAAGAGTTCAAAAATGAAGTAGAAAAACAAACTGAAAAACCTCTTAAGGCTCTTCGATCAGATCGAGAAGGAGAATACCTTAATGGAAAATTTCGGAACTATCTCAAGGAGAATGGCATAGTCTCACAATGGACTCCGGGTACACCTCAACTCAACGGGGTGTCAGAGAGGAGAAATCAGACTCTATTAGATATGGTCTGATCCATGATGAGCTTCACTGATTTACCTATGTTTCTTTGGGGAGATGCCTTACTCACAGCAATTTAATAGAGTTTCCTCTAAATCCGTTCCTACCACACCGTATGAGATATGGCATGGTAAGAAACCAAGTCTTGGTCATCTCAAGATATGAGGATGTCCGGCCCACGTCAAGCGACTACAGGCAGACAAGCTAGAGGCTAGGACCATAAGTGCTCGTTTCATAGGATATCCTAAAGAGTCATTAGGATATAATTTTTACGTCTCAGAGGATCACAATGTATTTGTGAGCCGGCATGCCATCTTTTTGGAAAAACAGTTTATCCTTGATAGAGGCAGTGGGAGGAAAATTGAGCTTGAAGAGAAAGTCTCTGAAAAGCAACGAGTCATGGATCCTATAGAACCCATTCATACAGAGCCAGTACACGTTGTCCCCCCTCCACCTCGTAGATCAAGTAGGGTCTTCCATCCTCCTGATAGATACTTAGGAATGCTTAAAGAGGATACTGAGGAAATGTTTCTCATGAAAGATAGGGAACAAATACAAGATTCCAAAACCTACGATGATGCAATATCAGATATCGATTCCGAGAAATGGCTGGAAGCCATGAAGTCAGAGTTAGACTCCATGCATTCCAACCAAGTCTGAACCTTAGTAGATCCACCAGAAGGTATTGTACCTATTGGATGTAAATGGATCTACAAAAGAAAAATAGGTTCGGATGGAAAGGTAGAGACCTATAAGGCAAGGCTTGTGGCGAAAGGGTATAGTCAGCGCGGAGGTATTGACTATCAGGAGACTTTTTTACCTGTAGCCATGCTGAAATCCATCCGTACACTGCTTGCCATTGCAGCATTTCATGATTATGAAATTTGGCAGATGGATGTGAAAACTGCTTTCCTGAATGGATATCTTGATTAAGATATCTATATGGAACAACCTTTAGGATTCACTTCCAGTGATGGAGATCACAAGGTCTGCAAGCTGCAAAGGTCCATTTATGGACTAAAGCAAGCATCTCGAAGTTGGAACACTCGTTTTAATGATGCAATCAAAACGTTTTATTTCATCAAAAATGAAGAGGAACCGTGTGTTTATAAAAAGGTTAGTGGGAGTGCTTTCGTTTTTCTCGTACTGTACGTGGATGACATTCTCCTGATTGGGAATGATATTTCCATGCTAACCTCGGTCAAGGTCTGGTTGTCAAAAGAGTTCTTTATGAAAGACCTTGGAGAAGCATCCTATATTTTGGAGATTAAGGTCTATAGAGATAGATCTAAAATGATGCTTGGCCTATCACAGAAGATGTACATAGAGGAGGTGCTGAAGAGGTTCAGCATGAAAAACTTCAAGAAGGGTCTCTTACTCCTTAGGCATGGAATTCATCTCTCCAAGAAGATGTGCCCCAACACATCTGAAGAGATTCAACGCATGAACAAAATCCCCTATGCATCGACTATAGGGAGCCTCATGTATGCCATGCTATGTACACGACCTGATATAGCCTTAGTTGTGAGTGTCACAAGTAGATATCAGTCGAATCCAGATGAAGAACACTGGACAGCTGTGAAGAATATTCTTAAGTACTTAAGAAGAACTAAAGATTTATTCTTGGTTTTTGGAGGATCATCAGAGTTAAAAGTAGAAGGGTACACAGATTCAGACTTCATGACTGATGTCGATGATAGAAAGTCAATATCTGGATATGTGTTCTTGTGCAATGGTGGTACGGTGAATTGAAAAAGTTCTAAACAACCGATTATTGCTGATTCTACTATGGAAGCTGAATACATCGCCGCCTCTGAAGCTGCTAAAGAAGGCTTCTGGTTCAAGAAATTCATTGCAGAGTTGGACGTGATGACATCAGATGCCATAACACTCTACTGCGATAATAATGGCGCCATAACTCTTGCTAAGGAGCCAAGGTCTCATCAGAAGTCCAAGCATATAGAGCGGCGCTTCCACCTCATACGCGACTATGTTGAGAAGAAGTATGTCGAGGTGCAGAGAGTAGACTCCGCGGATAACGTGGCAGATCCATTCACTAAGCAGCTGAGTCAGCAGAAGACTGAAGCCCACCTTGAGAAGATGGGGCTTAGATATATGACTGATTGGCTTTAGTGCAAGTGGAAGATTGTTAGATATATGCCCTAGAAGCTAATAAGGCTGACACATTATTAATTCTGGGACATAATTTTGTACTTGACTATTTATTATTGAATAAATAAAAGGCATCTTTTTTCATTCATATTATTTATGTGTCTATGAATCGTCCAAGAAATTAATAAGATGATGATGCATATTCTCAAGAGTTGAGAATTTGAGCTATGTATCATTGGTGATTAATTTCTAAATGCTCCTGATCGATGGATCATCACGAGGACGGTGATCGATCCGATGAGATCAGCGCACACATCACTTTCATTACGGATGGACGAGACTCGAGTCCACGATATAGGGACACTGAAGTGATAGTGCAGGTGCTTATTAGAGAACAAGGGTACTGAGCGTGACCAAGACAAGAAGTCATTTGGATGTCTATCCACTCGTCAGTGACTTGCTTGATGTTGCAGTAGTGTGATTAGTCCTTTGACCTGCGATGCTTCGGCTGCTCATAGTGAGGTTATTGTAGTTTGACTGCACACATACATGGACTCTAGCCATATGGGTCCATGCAGTGTAGATTGGCTGCAGTAGGTTCACTATAGGAGTAGGATATGCACCTATAAGGAATCTATCGACCTTGATAGATAAGAAGAGATCCTATGTGATTTATAAGGCTGAGTTCGTAAGACCTCGACCGGGACAGATTGTACAGTGGAGAAAGAGTTTTCCACTTTCGGGCTTAAGTCGAATAAATCTTGACATATGATAGACGATGGGGTTTGACGAGTTGTCCATGACCTCCGCCCTGTAGGGATCCGCAATAGTAGGACTGTATCACACGATAACTGCACCTAGAGGTTCATTATTCTATTCTGCTGGGTAGCCACTACATGCTGCTAGGTGTCACTGGTGGATGGTGAGACTCACAGGGAATATCTCGATGATCGATAAACCCTAATGAGTTGAGTTGGAATCGTTCCAACCCATTGAAAGGAGTTTTCAATGATATTGTGATAGGGATCGCAATATATTTAACTACCAGTCAGAATAGAACCTATGGGGTCACACACACTAGAAGTATTGACCAATCCGATGGTTAAAATGTGATTATGAATCACGAGTAATCAATTTGATTGATGATCAGTTGAAGAAGGAACAATGGGAATTAATTAAATGGACTTAAACACAAATCCTACTTGGAGTAGGATTTCGGAAGTCCTAATTGGATTAGGACTGAGAATCCTACTTGGAGTAGGACTGGGAGTCCTACTTAGAATAGGATTCCAACAATCCTAATTAGATTAGGATTTTGAATTCAATTTGGATTCCTACTTAGAATAGGATTCCTAGAAGTCCTAATTGGATTAGGACTTTGGATTCAAATTAGAGTCCTAATTGGATTAGGATTAAAATTGAATAAATTCTAATTGAATTAGGATTTCTTAAGTCCTAATTAATTATTAATCTAATGAATTAACAAGACTCCTAATTGGATTAGGATTGAAGAGTTCAATTGAGTCAAAATTGATTTAAGTCCTAATTGGATTAGGACTTACCTAGATTAAACCCAAATTGGTTTACCCTTGGTCCAAGCCTAATTAGATTAGGACTTAACCATGAGTGACCTTCCTAATCCTCCTTAGAGGAGGATTAGGTTAACCATGAAGGAGGGGCACATGCCCCTCCTCCTTTTCCTTGCTTGGTGCGGCAAACAAGAGGGGCCGACGCCCCTCTTGGAAGGTTATCAAGGAGCTCCTAAAAGTTAGGAGCTCCACTTGCTTATAAAGGGCTATGGGAGGCACCTAGGGCATAGATTAGAAGCCCTCTTCCCTTTGTGCCGTGGCCTCCCTCTCCCCTTTCCTTGGTTCAGCTGCAAGCAAGAAGAGGAGAAGAAAGAAGCTTGGCGGCCTCCTCCCTCCTCCTTTGCTTCATCCAACGCAAGGGAAAGAAAAGGGTTTCAAAGGTTCTTCAATCTTTATCCTTTTTCTTCCTCCTCCCAAGCACATTCAAGAGTTGAAAGAAAGAGAAGAGATCAGCCATTGAAGTTGTCTCTGCAAGGGAGCTAGCACCCCGGGGAAACAAAGAAGCTAGGATCGGTTTTTGCTTCGTGTGGATACCCGTAGAGGCCGGACACTTGAACGGCTTCAAGCGAACCTTCATCCTAAACCACGAACTTCAGTTTGCGGTGATCATCTACCCGCACAAGGTGAAGATCTGATCTTCCTAATGTTTCAAAAGTTTTTAATCCTTATCTAACTACGAGCGGTTTTTGAACAACGTTCATGCGATGAACGGTTGATCCCGCACATGCCTATTCCACTGCCATCTGAATTTTTTTTTAAATTTTCTACGGCATGGGCAGGTTCCTAACAGTACATGTTAGAGGCTATCAAAATGCAAAATTTTTAGGCATTTTAGATTACTATTTTTGGAATCAAGATGGTAAATACCCTCTCTTCTTGAGAGCAGCATAGTTTATCATATATTATATGTGTGTTCGATTGATTACACTTCTCTCAAAAGGAGAAGATATCGACTTTACTCAACTCTAAAATCAATAATGAAACATTCAAACTGATGATCCGTGTATCTTGATTATGATCTATGCCATTAAAAAATATCTAGAAAGCAAAAATCGTATATTTGTTTCTAATAGTATATAGGTTAGAGAATATCAAAGTATATGATTTTTTAGTTTTCAAGTATTTTAGTTAGTATAGATTATAGTCAATGATGGGAATCTTTGATTAGAATACTCCACTATTGGTTTTGAAATCAAGAGTAAGATTCTGTCTTCTCCTGAGTAGAGTGTAGTCTATCATACGTGCTATAGATGTTATAGTGTGAATGATTTCAGGGTTACGTGATGCATAATTTAGAAAGTCTAGAAATTATAATGTCTACTGTATGTAGATATTTTACGGCTTCTATATCATATCTAATTGCCTTTTGTTTTTGACCACCAACATTAAATTTAGTGCAAAGTGTAAATTTCTTACTTTACACCATATAGATATATATTATAATTCCACCCATATATATTAGAGGTAATATATAGTTTTTATCCAAGCCCCCTCTTGGATATAGTGTTTATCCTTTTTTATAGGAATTCAATGTCCTTGGGAATCGGTATTCCAATGTCTAAATGAGTTGCCAAACTAAGAGTAGATTGGATGGCAATTTGGTATCCATTTCCATCTCCTAATTCCCCTCCCAATTCTTGTTAACCAAACATGGCCAAAGAGGTTATGAGATCTAACCATTACACAGAATATGCGCCAACATGAGAACATGGGCACATCAATGATCTCATTACGTAGAATATGCAGTCATGGATAACAACTTTTAGAAAAAAAACCATTAAATAGTTATTGCTATTTTATTGTAAATATTTCCTCCTAAAAGTATTAAATAATATAAATAATGATAATTATTTGATATTTTAACCAATCATTTAATTAAACTAAATATTTTAAATTCAGATCTTTGCATTAGTTAAAAATTATATTTTATTTTATCAACAATGGTGTTATTAAATAATGTTGTTACTTTTATAATTACTCATTATTTTTGTTATATTAGCTTTATTTAAATAGTGGAGAAGATTCAAACGAAATGTGTGAGTAAAACAAATATGTTTTAATGTTTAAAGGAGTCATAGTAGTCAATACAGATCTTGTCAATTAGAGAAACACTTCTGCTCCTTCCAAACAAGGTGCATGAATATTCTAAATAATGTAAGTGTGACCCTACCAACCGCTTCTCTCTCTAGCCTGTAATAAAAAGCGAAGATTTGAGAAATTGAGAGCAAGAAAGTGACATACATACACATATACTTACATATATACACACATACATATATATGCATGTTAGTATGTATGTATGTATTATGTGTGTGTGTGTATATATATATATATATAAATTATGAGAGAGAGATCAGTTTTTGTGAGCTTTCGGTTGGGTTCCTAGGCCATGCACTACCGAGAACCCCCTTTCCCTCCCTTCTCACTTTTCTTCCCTCGTTTCTCTCTTCTCTCTCTCCCTCTCCTCTCCACCCTCCTCTATTTTAGTAGGTAGAACCCTTTTGCCTGACTTATGCTAAGAGAGCTTGGATCTTTGATTGAGGAAGGAATAGAGAAGAGCACAATGGTGATGGTGGAGATGGTACAGTGGACGGATAATCATGAAAAAAGAGTGTCACGCCCTAAACCCATCATCCAGTCTGACAATATAATACGTCTGTACACACTCTAGGATAAGGCCTGAGACAATATGTAAAACCTAAAAATTTATCACAATTTCGAACAATGTCCACCTCATTTTATAACAAGATAAAATAATCCATCATTCATAAGTAGTAAGAGTTGTCTAATTATAAATTTAAATTATTTGAATGGTATCAGTGGCATTCTAATAATTCATCATCTCACTAGGATTCCAACCTATAGCCAAGCTCTAAGCATCCTGGGATTTTGAAAGAAAAAGTAAAGGAGTGCTATGATCTTTACCACCCAATAAAAATTCCTACACATCGGTACAAATATAAATAGAGTAAATTAATAATATTGATTTGTAAATAAATAATATTGGAGTGAAAACATAAATTATGAATTCTCATATCAAACATCTATTATAGCTCAATTAAACCGATAGATATATTTAGGAATATATATCATCAATCATCAAATATCCACCTTATTCAAAAGAGATATGCCACAAAAATCATCAAGTGCAACCTTTTTATTCAGTAGTTGTTTCATATGGGTTACCATTCATTTCTTATTAACTGGATCTAGATTCATCAATAGTTAATTTTTGATTTTGGATTAATCATGCCCATGCTTTAGCTAATGACTAGAAAACCAATACACCATGTTCAGGTTGTGTTTGGCTGTGCAAAATTAACATGGCTAGTCTAAAGACCTCTTTTTTAATCATCAATTTATTAAATCTAATTCATGCCAAGTAAAATATAATTTAATATTGTATTCCATACCAAATTTTAGAGCCACCGGTACCATATTCTAAGTATCCAGAAATCATCAATATTTCATATATGTATTAAACAAAGAAATTATATATTTATAAATTCATATTAGCAATTACGTGCCAAACAACCATCATCCCATGTAAAAGTAGAAAGTCATCAATACATGATACATAATAAATATATATACATACATATGATTGAGTATAGGGATTCTTATCTTTGTAAGTGATAGTCTCAGATACAGCGTGTACCGTACCCTACTTGGTATGTTCTTTTCCGGACGATTGGTCACCTAATAGAATCAGGATCAATTATCAGAAAAATCATAAATTACCGTGGTTGATGGTCGGAAATTATGGAAGGACACGGTAGATGATCACACAATGTCAGTTTGAAATCCCTCCTATAAGATCAACAGGGATCCAGTACATAGGTGTCTAGACCCTTCGTTGGTCGATTAAAATATGTAGAGAGAGAAAGAATGATCAAGAGACAAAAAGAGAGAAAAGATGTGAGGCCCAATAGTCCCACATCGGAAAGACTCGTTCCAGAGCCTGGGCATATGAGGCGGGTATCTCCAAATCCTGCAGACGCGTTTTGGGTGGAAAACAAAATCGGGGAGGGGTGAAGGACGCTTGCGTGAAGCCCCAGAACCGGACAATATCTGGCAGGGGAGCCCCGTGGTCCCCCCTCATGTGGCCCCCACGTGGGCACTAGGTGCCTCACGTGCCTCGCAGAGGCGGGGGCGTGACATTTGGTATCAGAGCCGAGGACGGCTCTTGTCCGATGGTGGGAAGGGTGTGAGGCCTAATAGTCCCACATCGGAAAGACTCGTTCCAGAGCCTGGGCATATGAGGCGGGTGTCTCCTAATCCTGCAGACGCGTTTTGGGAGGAAAACAAAACCGGAGAGGGGTGAAGGACGCTTGCGTGAAGCCCCAGAATCGGACAATATCTGGCAGGGGAGCCCCGTGTTCCCTCCTCATGTGGCCCCCACGTGGGCACTAGGTGCCTCACGTGCCTCGAAGAGGCGGGGGCGTGACATTTGGTATCAGAGCCGAGGACAGCTCTTGTCCGATGGTGGAAAGGGTGTGAGGCCCAATAATCCCACATCGGAAAGACTCGTTCCAGAGCCTGGACATATGAGGCGGGTGTCTCCAAATCCTGCAGACGCGTTTTGGGTGGAAAACAAAACCGGGGAGGGGTGAAGGACGCTTGCGTGAAGCCCCAGAACCGGACAATATCTGGCAGGGGAGCCCCGTGTTCCCCCCTCATGTGGCCCCCACGTGGGCACTAGGTGCCTCACGTGCCTCGCAGAGGCGGGGGCGTTGTCCGATGGTGGGAAGGGTGTGAGGCCTAATAGTCCCACATCGGAAAGACTCGTTCCAGAGCCTGGGCATATGAGGCGGGTGTCTCCTAATCCTGCAGACGCGTTTTGGGAGGAAAACAAAATCGGGGAGGGGTGAAGGACGCTTGCGTGAAGCCCCAGAACCGGACAATATCTGGCAGGGGAGCCCCGTGTTCCCTCCTCATGTGGCCCCCACGTGGGCACTAGGTGCCTCACGTGCCTCGCAGAGGCGGGGGCGTGACATTTGGTATCAGAGCCGAGGACAGCTCTTGTCCGATGGTGGAAAGGGTGTGAGGCCCAATAATCCCACATCGGAAAGACTCGTTCCAGAGCCTGGGCATATGAGGCGGGTGTCTCCAAATCCTGCAGACGCGTTTTGGGTGGAAAACAAAACCGGGGAGGGGTGAAGGACGCTTGCGTGAAGCCCCAGAACCGGACAATATCTGGCAGGGGAGCCCCGTGTTCCCCCCTCATGTGGCCCCCACGTGGGCACTAGGTGCCTCACGTGCCTCGCAGAGGCGGGGGCGTGACATTTGGTGTCAGAGCCGAGGACGACTCTTGTCCGATGGTGGAAAGGGTGTGAGGCCCAATAGTCCCACATCGGAAAGACTCGTTCCAGAGCCTGGGCATATGAGGCGGGTATCTCCAAATCCTGCAGACGCGTTTTGGGTGGAAAACAAAATCGGGGAGGGGTGAAGGACGCTTGCGTGAAGCCCCAGAACCGGACAATATCTGGCAGGGGAGCCCCGTGTTCCCCCCTCATGTGGCCCCCACGTGGGCACTGGGTGCCTCACGTGCCTCGCAGAGGCGGGGGCGTGACATTTGGTATCAGAGCCGAGGACGACTCTTGTCCGATGGTGGGAAGGGTGTGAGGCCCAATAGTCCCACATCGGAAAGACTCGTTCCAGAGCCTGGGCATATGAGGCGGGTATCTCCAAATCCTGCAGACGCATTTTGGGTGGAAAACAAAACCGGGGAGGGGTGAAGGACGCTTGCGTGAAGCCCCAGAACCGGACAATATCTGGCAGGGGAGCCCCGTGGTCCCCCCTCATGTGGCCCCCACATGGGCACTAGGTGCCTCACGTGCCTCGCAGAGGCGGGGGCGTGACAAAAGAGAGAGAGAGAGAGAGAGAGAACCACAACTGGTTCTCTCAAAACCGAGGAAGGGGAAAGGTAACCTAGGCTAAAGTTGGTCGTTATCAAAGGCAATGCCCTGGGAGGCGATACTGTTGGATCCCGTTTTAATTAAACCCTGATCCCGTTTAATTAGAACCCGCGTTTGATAAGTGTCCCTTGAATTTCGTAAATCCTGATAATCACAAGGGCATTAAGGTATTTTCACAGTAGTGAAGGGTTACCTTGATGGGGGTGACTCTTCACGGGTGTAACCACCTGCAGCATTTGGTCCCTGGAGAGGGCTATAAATAGCCTGTTAGACCCCTTCTCTAAAGCACGCATTAAGAGCTCTCTCTCCAGAAGATCTCTGGCTAATCTCTATTCAAATCTCGATTGATCACGGCTGCGCACGCATTTCAAAGCTTAATTCAAGATGGATTTAGCGAGTCAAGGTATGGTTTATGATTCATTAAGATTAATCATTCCGTCAATGGTATCAGAGCGGGTGGATTTGATTACAAAATAAATCATACTTATTTGATTTATTAATTTACTCTACTTGAGAACCCGATGTTATTTAAACATCGGAACGAATTTTGGCTAGCCGATGTGGGACTAAACTCTTATCTCTGAATCAGAAGTGATGACCCAAAGATTGATTCATAGATTGATTTTGATGATTACAAAACCTTGAAGTATAAAGACTAATGTTTATGTTGCAAGGAGAAAGATATTTATTTTGCAAGGAACATAGCAAGTTGGAAGAACACAAGAAGGCCTCCAAAAGCACTCAAGAAAAGTTGGAAGAAAGCTACAATTTATTGGCCCAAGTCTCGAGTTCAAAGGATTCAAATTGGAGTAGTAAAATCAGAGAAAAAATTCAAAAGAACAGTCTTCGAGTCGACTCCTGAGGAATTCAAGTCGACTCCAATGTTTACCGAGTCGACTCCGGAGAAGTATGAGTCGACTCCTAGGAGTCACAGGCAGAAAAGTCAGAGAGCAGTTTTCGGGTCTGAGATTCGAGTCGACTCCAGTGGAACGCGAGTCGACTCCGATGGTTGGTAGGTCGACTCCAAAGAAAGCAAGAGTCGACTCTCAGCGGAACACAAGGAAAAAGTCAGAGAGCATTTTTGGGACTCTGAGATTCGAGTCGACTCCCGCAGTACGCAAGTCGACTCCGAGACTCCGCGACCATCAACAGACAGAAGACCAAGTTACTGCCTCTGAGATTCGAGTCGACTCCCAGACAGCTCGAGTCGACTCCAAGAAAGCTTCACGTCAAAAGGCAGAAGAACAACTTTCGGAAACTGAGAGCCGAGTCGACTCCAAGGAAGTTCGAGTCGACTCCAAGACTTGACGAGCCAAAAGACAGAGGATCGGGAGTTCGGGCTCTGAGATTCGAGTCGACTCCCAGGACAGTCGAGTCGACTCGAGTGGACAAAATTCAAAATTGAATCCACGGACTTCAGTGGAAGAGCCGACTCCAGAATTGCCAAGTCAGCTCCAGAAGTTGGCGAGTCGACTCCGGGTTAAGTCGAGTCGACTCCCAGTCAAGGCATGCACTTTAATTCAAATTTGGAACAGTGGCCGAGTCGTCTCCAGTAAAGCACGAGCCGACTCCTGCAACAGGCGAGTCGACTCCTGATCGCACGAGTCGACTCCGATCCCAACGGTAATATTGTCAGGAAGTGCAGACTATGTCCAACGGCTCTATTTTTGTCTCTAACGGCTATATTCTTGTTTCCACGCCATCTAAAGCTATAAAAACAAGAAGAGAGCTAGGGGAGAACTCATGGAAGTGGGAGAGATCATCTAGGAAAGAGATCTCAAAGAGATTACAAAGGAAATCTCCCATAAGCACAAAAGGGCCATCCAAAACGAAATAGAGAGAAGAAGAGCATCCAAGTGAATCCGAAAGCTTCCTCTCCATCCGTGTGCTGCCTCGGGGATCCTCTACTTCATGCCAAATCAGAGGAGGATCAAGTAAAGAAGAAGCCGAGCTCCTCCATCTTCAAAACTCGTTTGAGGGCTTCTCTTTACTCTATTTGTTTATATTGTCATATTTGCTTGTTTAAGAAGCTTTGTTTTATTTTATACTTTGTTTTAATATCTTGTAACTTGATTCAATCAAGGGATTGAATCAAGGGGTTAAGGTTTGTTGGTGAGCCAAAGAAAAACCAACGGTGATAGGTTTGTTGGTGAGCCGAGGGTAAAACCAACGTGTAAGGGTTTGATTGTGATCCCGAGAAAACAATCGGGGAGGTTCTAGTCGGTGAGCCTGGAAAAACCGACCGAGTTCGTTGTGCGCTCGTAAAACAACAAGTTGGATTGTGAGCTTGTAAAACAACCGGCTGTAATCGGTAGGATTATAGTGAAATTCCCAAGAGGTCTTGGGGGGTGGATGTAGGTGCTGGGGTGCACCGAACCACTATATGTCCTTTGTGTTTGTAATGCCTCTAGTTATTGTCTAACTAACACACTTACTTACATAGATAAATTGCTTGTTTAATTCTTATCCGCACATCCCTTAGTTGCAAGCATATTTAATCAAGTCGAAGTCTATACACCAAACCCTTGCTAAGTTTAACTTTCACTGTGCATCTATACAACTTAGCATAGTTAATCAAAAAGTTTAAGAAGTAGCATAAAAGTTTTAAAAGACCCAATTCACCCCCCCTCTTGGGTTGTATCTACTGGGCAACAAGTGGTATCAGAGCAGGTGCTCAAATATTATTTGTAGTCTTAACCGACTAGAGCCAAAGATCATGACAACTCAAATAAATAGTTTTCTAGGAGAAGGACAATCAATTGATACACCTCCACTGTTTAATGGTATAAACTACCCACATTGGAAAATACGCATGCGCATTTTCATTCAATCACAAAACTATTATCTATGGAAAATCATAATAAATGACCTTCACACACTCTCTCATATTAATGAGAAGGACTTAGCACAATTAAATGCTAATGCTATGAACATATTATATTGTGCTATTCAAGAAACAAAGTTTAATGAAATTTCTGCATGCTTATCTGCTAAGGAGATCTGGGATACTTTAAAAAATATTTATGATAAATCTCAGATTAGCTCTCATATGCTTCAATTATATACTAACAATGAGACTGCAGAAAAGGGTGATGAATCTCCCTCAGTCGAGTCGACTCCAAGTAGCTCAGAGTCGACTCCCAAGTTAGTCGAGTCGACTCCAATAAGGTCCGAGTCGACTCCGAGGCAAATCAGCTTCCTAAAGACAAAGAAGAAGAGGAAGCAAGAAGAAAGGAAGAAAGAGGTAAAGCGCAAGAAAGCCTTGACCAAGAGAAAGTCAGACAAGGAATTGAAAGTTAGGAGCAACAATGAACTACAAGAGGTAACTAACTTATGTCTTATGGTACAAGAAGATAAAGTAGAATCTGAATCTAATCTTACACCAAATGACTTTCATGAAAAATATTCTTATGATGAACTTTTAAATGCTTTTCATGATTTGTATAGTGAATGTAGAAAATTAGCTAGGAAAAATAAAAATCTTAAAAAGCTAAATTTGGAAATTTCACAAGAAAGAAATTCTATTACTGAAATACAAGACAAACTAAATTCTGAAAATAAAAGTTTAAGGTCATTTTCAGAAGAATTGATTCAGAAAAATCATAGCTTAATTAAAGAAAATCAAAACTTAAGTAAAGAAATTAATCAATTAAAATCTTTTATTAACAAATTCACCGTAAGTTCAGAACGATTAAAAATGATGTTTGAAAGCTAATATGTTGCTTGTGATAAATCAAAACTTGGCTTGATTCCTTTACTTAACAATAAATCTCTAGAGAAAAAGGTTATCAATTCATCAAGCAAACCATTAAATAAGATAACTTATTTCAAAAATGAAAAGGATGGGAATAACAACTTTACCTATCGTTCTAGTATAATTAAATCAAATGGTAAAGTTATTACTATTAAACAGATATGGGTTCCAAAAGGAACCATATGTCCTAACTCTTAAGGACTCAAGCAAGCTTGGGTACCCAAAATGAGAAAATGAGGATGTACACATAGGTGTACCAAGGTACCCATGGAACATAAAGAAACTTAAAAAGTTATTAACAAAAAAAAATAATGAAATCAGTAATTCTTGCATCTCATCATTATTTGTCCTTTAGTATCTGATATGATTTGCTATTAGTGACCAATTTTGTGATATAGAAAATACTTTTGGAAATATAATCAAATCATTTCATTCTACTCACTATTGGATAAGGTGCTAAATGATTAATCAACTTATTAAGAATAACTCTATGAATTCTCTGTATGCTTGATTGAAAGTTTTTATCTATGGCATTATTGTTTATTGATCATAGATATGATAATGTGTACTTGGTATGCTTTTGAATATATGCACTATGAATACCAAGATTAAAGAAACCATATTTGGCATATGAAATCAGCTCATGCTAGTATGTACTTAATCTCAAAAGACCTTGCCATAGGCTCACTTAGATTATCCTCTTAAAGGTCAAAGTTTTACTATGCATGCTAACTAAGGAAACAAACAAAAATAATTTCTAAATCTAAAGATGTTGTTTCCAACACTAATTTTTCAAAAGTCTACACTAGCCTTGTTCTTGGCACTCAAATTGAAATATTTTCTGTATTGGCACAAACTCACAAAAAGCGATCAAATGATAAAGGTTTGCAAACTATGAATCACGGCATAGTTTTGAAAACCAATTTTTGTGTTAAGTTGTGTACAGAAAATAATATTGAATACAATTGTTTCTGCACCAAGAACACTATAAGTAAAATAGGATTAATAGAATCGTTGAAGAATTGAAAAAGGCAATGTTGTATGATAGCCATCTACTTAAATGCCTTTTAAAAGCTATCATCAATACTTGTCATACATATGACTTCTATTAGATCTATTTTTGATGAAAACTTCTTTTGATCTTCTGAAAAATAAAAAAAAAAAGCGTATCTCTCATATTTTTCAGTCGTACATGTTATGCTTGATATGTTCTCTTGAAAAGTAATGCCAAATATAATAAAGATATTTCTATCCTTGGATACCATTCATCAAGCAATGCATATAGAACATTCATGAAAAATTCTAGTTGTAGAAGTATCATTTCATTTTATTCTTTATGAGACTAATGATTTATTATGAAGATACTAAAATTAAATTATATATGTATACCGTTAATCTTTTACATATAACAATCTGAAAACTTGTTAATAATTAGAATCAAAATTGGATTTTTCAGATATGCACTTAATGAAGAAAAATTGATGACTACTAAAAGACTAAATCAAGAAAAGAGGAAATAGATCTTGATAAAGATTCTTGCATGATTAGAAGTAAATATCATCATTATCATGTGCTTGCTTCATGAGCTTTATATTTTGTCAAATGAATGTGTAGAATTCACTCCTATGTGGTTACTTCATTAAAAAGGAGATCTATGAAAAATAACCACCATATTTGAAAACACTCATTACAAATATGTTAAAGCAATATATAATGTGGAACAAGCATCAACAGCATGAAACAAAAGCTTAAGCAACCTTTTTGATAGAAAGTAGTAGTGATAAATCTTTGCATCAAAAAGAAGAATTTGTGATATCTTATTTGCTCATAGTTTACATTGATGACATCATTTTTGGTTCTACTAATAAAGAGTTATATGAAGACTTTACTTAGCTCATGCAAGGAGAGTTTGAAATACGTATGATGAATGAATTAACATCTTCTCTCAAACTCCAAATTAAGACAAACAGGAAAGGGGATCTTCATTGACCAACGTTAGTCCACAAGAAAACTCCTATAGAAGATTGGCGTGAAGAAGGTATATCTATGACCCCATCTTGTAGAAATTGTAAAGGATGAGCAAAGTAGATCTATTGTTTAAAGCTGTATTGAAGCATGATAGAATAATTATTTTATCATACAGTTAGTAGACCAGATTGTATGCTCATTATGTGACCTTGTGCAAGACTTCAATCTAACTTTAATTAATCATATTTTATTGATAACAAATACGTCATAATCTGAATTTTGATACAAACAAACGTTTAAGATAAGTTGATTAAATATTAGTTAACACATCTTATTGATAATTATCTTAAGCAAATAGAATCTAAACTAAATTGATTTGACCTTGATAAATCTGTCTATTGCCTCACATGCTTGTCCTTGAACTATCTATCTATCTCTTTAGTTCAAGTGATATGTGCTTGCTTATATTTAGGAAATCTCTTGAGTAAAGTGACTCAACATGCAACTATTGTCATATCTCATATTGAGTCATCTAATTAAAAATATATATATATGTTGAATGAATGCTTTGTATCTTAAAGAAACTAATGACCTTCCTTCAAGAAAGAAAAATGAGAAATTTCAACTTGAAGGATATCTTCATGTAAGATACACTAAACATTCACATGCAAACAAGACAGAGGATCTTCTTCAGCCAAAAGTTCACACATAAGAAATCTAGTTTGGCTTGAAGAACATATAATGAATAGGTAATTTTAGATACCTTTCTCACAAATTAATTGAGCAAAGTCAATAACTTAAATCCTATTATGGCATGATTAAATTCTTTAATTATTAATTTTTGATATCATGTCTATATGTGTATTGACTGACTTATACTTTTAGAAATTGTTTCATGGTTTGCTCAATCTAAAATATTTCTATGGCTGTATCATAACCATGAAATACACAAGTATATGATTAAAACTCTGATTTAGAATGACTTGTGAGAAGCTACGAATTCTTGGGCATAATGAAAATAGTGTTTGCATGATATACCTCTATACGATACATTTCATTATTTCTTTATTCAGCTCTTTCATGTAGATTACTTGAGAATAACAAAAAGAGAGAGAGATAAAGAAAAGAAAATGGACATTGTTCAAGAGATGAAAAATCTGAGCAAAGGCAAGTACTTCAATCTTAAGGAAAAGCAAAACAAGCATAATATATTCGGCACATTTGGAAGGGATAAAATCTATAATTAATTACACTCAAACAGGGAGAGTTTGGAGTGAACATTTTAACCTTTCTATATTGCTCATCATAGGGATGGTGCCAATGGGGAGGCTAGTGGTAGTACCCGGCACTATTTGACCCAACTATTCGGTGTAGGGCATATTAGGGACGGCACAAGAGGGAGGCTAGTGGTAGTACCTCGTGCCCCTTCCCAACTCCACCGGATAGGGAGTAAATAGAGTATAGAGCATAAGAAAGTAAAAAATGAAAGACAAAGTAAATGAAAGTATACAAGAAAGAATCAATTCAAATTTTTAGTCACATGGAAACACACTTTAAGGATGAAATCAGTGCAAAATTATATTTAAATAGGGGGAGTTTATTTGAAAAGAATTGATTTTGATACTTGACATGCTTGTTCTTAATATTTTAATGTATGACTTAACACACACTATATTTTGCATGTGGCATGATATTTTAAATTATGGGTTCTCAATACTTTTGTAGTACCCCATACTTGGACAACTTGATTGAATGTTTGAAATACTACATAACATTTTTTGCTTAGTTTTATTGAAAAGAAATTTCAGATTTGTTGTTAGCAATCATCTCTAAAATCTGAAAGTTGAATAAAGGAGAAGAGAAGTATATCTCTATTTAGGCAAAATGAATTGATTTTGTTTTATCTTTCAACTTGCCTAATTTTGGTATATAATGTTCTAATTTATACCAAAACTCAACATAAATACAAATATTCTGAATATGCTCTTATATGTTTGAAATATGTGTTTTCAATCGTAATGATTTAAGATGAGCTACAATGTGGAAGATACATATCTCAAATTATGATTTTGAAAGCCTCTATTGAAAATTCTTATGTAATTCAGAATCTGATTTTGTATAAAAACTTAAACTCAATATGATTTCTAAATAAATTCTTAATGTAAGAAAAACAAAATTAATTTTGATGCCTTGGTTGATTGCTCCGATACGCATCCGAAACATATCATCTCTTATCTTTAAAGTGTACTAATATTGGTCCAAATGATGTGTCTTTCAATGATCTTAATTGCAAACAAATATTTTTAAATATATGATTTTATTTTGATATTAAAAAGATTTATTGTACTTCATGTATACATTGCTGAAAAAACTATGATTAAGAAATTGAGTTCTAAAAATATATATATTTCAATAATCATCTATATGTTTTTCTCTCCTACATTATTAAACACTTCTATCAATAGAGTGAATGATCTTAAAGCTAGAAATATTTCAGCTCACTCAAATGATTCTAAAAGAAAGAAAATGTAAATGCGGTTGAAAGAAACTAAGCTTCAAATGAATCATTTTCTGATTAATATTTCTATACATTTTCTCTAAGATTATGAGAAAGCATAACTTGTTCGTAAAGGATTAGAAAGAGTAATTACTACAAATTTTGGAATAATACTAGATTACTCTACATTCTTGATATTACAGAATTTCAGTGTTATTCACGTTTATCACTAAAATCTGAAATTCAACAATTAAAATGATTAAAGAAGAATGCATCTTTTGAGGGGGAGCTTTAGATATTCAGTATCCTATCCCAAAGACACTTTATTTTGATGCATACTTTGAATTTTATGGATTGATTTTGATGAACCTCCTTATATTGCAAGACATGCTTTAATTACCTTGAGATGAGTTCTATAAAGGTTGTCTTATCTCAAACCTTGAGTCTTATGAAAATAAGCTGAAACTTATAGAAAATACATTTTTGAGATTGACAATTTTGTTGAACATTATCTTAGGATTCTAAACTCTTAAATGGAATGATCAATTGAGGGGGAGAAAGAAAATTTCAGAAGGAGAGGTCTTATTGGACTTAATTGCATAAATCTATAGCTAAAGGAGAGAGAAAGAATACTAAATGAAAAGTAATCCTAATACTCTCCAATATGTATCATCTGAAACTTAAATCTGAAAATCTTTATGATACACCTTGAGGCGTGTTATTTGGTTAGTATATCTTATGCATCACTCATGAACCAAATTACAAATCTTGAGAGCCTCAAATTTAATGAAACAGGGGGAGAATAATGTGTTAAATTTTCTTGAGTATCTCTTAGAAAATCTATTTTTGGAACTTCACTAATGAGCTCTAATTGGCTTGCTTTTTGGAACTTCAATTTTGTGCAAATTCATTATTTTATGTTTCAAATTGTGCTTATTTTCTAAAGAAATAAAAGAAAGTCTTTAAAAGAGCTCTAAGATGTATCAAAAATTGCATGAATGTATATTTTGATATTTGTGCCCCAATGCTCCTATTATCATAAAAGAACTTTGAAGTCATTAAGAAAATTAATTAAATTGCTCTCATGGTTGATAAAATACTTAATAGATTGGACAAAAGGTCTTAAATGAACAAGCTTTCATACTCAGTGAAGAGAGGTTAGATTTCCACTCATGTTTTTCCTTGAATATCATTTGTAGTACTTCTTGAATTAACCTAAGGAAGATTCCACCTACACTTGATTAGAAAACTATCTGTGGTATCAAATTAGAAAACCTCTTGAATTCACACTCGATGTGTTCTGCTCTGATCTTTGTACTTAATGTTTCACTATCTTTTTGATGTTGTCAAAAAGGGGGAGAAATATCTAAGTATATGCTATATACTCAGAATGCTTTATTACTTTGAATTGAATACAAATCAGCTTAAAATTTAAATATGTTGATTGTGTTAAGCTGATTAAATCTAAAGCATTATCATGAAGTATGTTTTTTAAAAAAGATATTGTTTTCTAGCATATACTCCAAGTTTTGTCATCATCAAAAAGGGGGAGATTGATGACCCAAAGATTGATTCATAGATTGATTTTGATGATTACAAAACCTTGAAGTATAGAGACTAATGTTTATGTTGCAAGGAGAAAGATATTTATTTTGCAAGGAACATAGCAAGTTGGAAGAACACAAGAAGGCCTCCAAAAGCACTCAAGAAAAGTTGGAAGAAAGCTACAATTTATTGGCCCAAGTCTCGAGTTCAAAGGATTCAAATTGGAGTAGTAAAATCAGAGAAAAAATTCAAAAGAACAGTCTTCGAGTCGACTCCTGAGGAATTCGAGTCGACTCCAATGTTTACCGAGTCGACTCCGGAGAAGTATGAGTCGACTCCTAGGAGTCACAGGCAGAAAGTCAGAGAGCAGTTTTCGGGTCTGAGATTCGAGTCGACTCCAGTGGAACGCAAGTCGACTCCGATGGTTGGTAGGTCGACTCCAAAGAAAGCAAGAGTCGACTCTCAGCGGAACACAAGGAAAAAGTCAGAGAGCATTTTTGGGACTCTGAGATTCGAGTCGACTCCCGCAGTACGCAAGTCGACTCTGAGACTCCGCGACCATCAACAGACAGAAGACCAAGTTACTGCCTCTGAGATTCGAGTCGACTCCCAGACAGCTCGAGTCGACTCCAAGAAAGCTTCACGTCAAAAGGCAGAAGAACAACTTTCGGAAACTGAGAGCCGAGTCGACTCCAAGGAAGTTCGAGTCGACTCCAAGACTTGACGAGCCAAAAGACAGAGGATCGGGAGTTCGGGCTCTGAGATTCGAGTCGACTCCCAGGACAGTCGAGTCGACTCGAGTGGACAAAATTCAAAATTGAATCCACGGACTTCAGTGGAAGAGCCGACTCCAGAATTGCCAAGTCAGCTCCAGAAGTTGGCGAGTCGACTCCGGATTAAGTCGAGTCGACTCCCAGTCAAGGCATGCACTTTAATTCAAATTTGGAACAGTGGCCGAGTCGTCTCCAGTAAAGCACGAGCCGACTCCTGCAACAGGCGAGTCGACTCCTGATCGCGCGAGTCGACTCCGATCCCAACGGTAATATTGTCAGGAAGTGCAGACTATGTCCAACGGCTCTATTTTTGTCTCTAACGGCTATATTCTTGTTTCCACGCCATCTAAAGCTATAAAAACAAAAAGAGAGCTAGGGGAGAACTCATGGAAGTGGGAGAGATCATCTAGGAAAGAGATCTCAAAGAGATTACAAAGAAAATCTCCCATAAGCACAAAAGGGCCATCCAAAACGAAATAGAGAGAAGAAGAGCATCCAAGTGAATCCGAAAGCTTCCTCTCCATCCGTGTGCTGCCTCGGGGATCCTCTACTTCATGCCAAATCAGAGGAGGATCAAGTAAAGAAGAAGCCGAGCTCCTCCATCTTCAAAACTCGTTTGAGGGCTTCTCTTTACTCTATTTGTTTATATTGTCATATTTGCTTGTTTAAGAAGCTTTGTTTTGTTTTATACTTTGTTTTAATATCTTGTAACTTGATTCAATCAAGGGATTGAATCAAGGGGTTAAGGTTTGTTGGTGAGCCAAAGAAAAACCAACGGTGATAGGTTTGTTGGTGAGCCGAGGGTAAAACCAACGTGTAAGGGTTTGATTGTGATCCCGGGAAAACAATCGGGGAGGTTCTAGTCGGTGAGCCTGGGAAAACCGACCGAGTTCGTTGTGCGCTCGTAAAACAACAAGTTGGGTTGTGAGCTTGTAAAACAACCGGCTGTAATCGGTAGGATTATAGTAAAATTCCCAAGAGGTCTTGGGGAGTGGATGTAGGTGCTGGGGTGCACCGAACCACTATATGTCCTTTGTGTTTGTAATGCCTCTAGTTATTGTCTAACTAACACACTTACTTACATAGATAAATTGCTTGTTTAATTCTTATCCGCACATCCCTTAGTTGCAAGCATATTTAATCAAGTCGAAGTCTATACACCAAACCCTTGCTAAGTTTAACTTTCACTGTGCATCTATACAACTTAGCATAGTTAATCAAAAAGTTTAAGAAGTAACATAAAAGTTTTAAAAGACCCAATTCACCCCCCCTCTTGGGTTGTATCTACTGGGCAACAAGAAGTTTTCCCCATATTCCTTAAAGCAATGACTTTTCTTCATTTGGGCGATGTGGGACTAAACGCTTCCCATCTTTCCCCTCGTTCCATTTTTGTCAAGAAAAATAAGGAAGGGAGAGCGGCGGCCATGGCAGCGGCTCTCCCCGTCCAACTGGTGGCCAACAGGGCCACTGTCCAGCGGCCCGACTCCCCGGCTGCCGCTGCAACCCGCCGTGGCCGCCATGGCCACCGCGGGCGAAGAAGAAAAAAAAAAAAAATTGGCCGCCATGGCCTGCGGCCCGCCGCTAAGCGGCCCCGGCCACTGCCAGCGGCGCCAGCCGCGCCACCCACGGCGCCCGCAGCACGGCCTCCGGCCGACGCCCCTGCGGCCCGCGACCGCGGGCTGCGGCCGCACCCTGCGGCCGAACCCCGCGGCCTCCGCGGCCGATCCCGGCCTCCGGCCCCGCCATGTGGCCGCCCCGTTGCCTCGGTTGCGCCGCCGTTGTTTAGGAGAGAAGGGGCCACTGGTTTTGGCCCCCTTCTCCTCCTTTCGTTTGGGGAAGATGAAGAGATGGGTTTCGGGTTTCGGGCATGGAATCCAACCCGAAATCCGAATCCATTTAAATATATATAAAGGGGTGAAGGGATTAACAGGTTTCGGGTTATTGGGCCTCGCCCGCAACCCGAAACCCGAATCCTTTTGGCTTAAATTGGGCCTTTTACAGTTAAACCCCTGACAATATGTTATTCTGCAAAAGGGGCTTTTGAAATTCATATATGGTCCCCAGCCGAAAGTTGAATTATCAAAAGGGTCCTAAAATATTTTTATGTGGTCCCTTTGCTAAAGTTTCATTGCAGAACAGTACTTTGACAATTATATATTACTCCATGTAATGAATTTATTGCATAATTGATCAATTTATATGCTTTCTTATGATGATACATGATTATTTAAATTTATTCATATTTTTCATGATAAAACGATGATATATGCATGAGACGAGCCAAAGCATCTTATGTAGGAAAAGACATATAAATGATTAAATTTTTGCATATTTGTGGTGACGAGCCAAAGCATCCCATAAATTTTAGAATGCTTTAGCTTAATTTAATCAATAAAGAGTCTTTTTATCATCATCTCATGAAATTGAATAGTTGCATCATATATAATGAACCGGCCCCAAAGGGAAATCATTATACAAAGTTAATGGTGGGATGAAATAATGTTATTAGTATGATATTTATGATGAAATCTTGTTGCCCAAAGGCCTTGAATTCTTCATTAACATTGAACAATATCTAGTAAAATTTTATCCATTGAATAACGGTGTCTAAGAAAAGCTTGTCAAAAAGGCATACGTGCCTAAGAAAGGCTGGTACTTAAGTGAGCCTAGTGCTCCACCACCGATCTGGAGCTGATCTGGCTGTTATTCTTTGGATTTTTTCAACTAGATATATAAAGTTCATTAAATATCATACTTAATGCATTAGTTTTATCATAAAGGGGTAAATCATGTAAAGTTAATTTTGATTTACTCACTAAATTGCTAATATGGGTTAGTGATTTAGATAAGGTTTTAGCGTAATTATAGCATGCATATTGATAGTAAGCATATGTTTTGCAGCTTTATTTCCGACAGTTTTTTCACAATCCACATCATCCATCCCAATACTTAATGGTTCAAATTTCTCGGAATGGAAAGAAAGACTGACATTTACTTTAGGGTGCATGGATATTGATTTGGCACTTCGTGAGGATATGCCACCTGTCCCCACGGAGGAAACTACACCAGAGGACAAAAAGTTGTATGAGAGGTGGGAGCGGTCAAACCGCTTAAGTCTTTTACTCATACAAAATCATATCTCCAGAAAGATAAGGGGCTCTATTCCTGATTGCAAAACTGCAAAAGAATTCTTAACAGCAGTAGAAGAGCAATTTGTGAGTTCAAAGAAAGCCCTAGCCAGCACCTTAATATCAAGGTTTGCTTCCTTAAAGTATAATGATAATGGTGGCATACGCGAGCACATTATGGAATTACGTGACATCGCTGCCCAATTAAAATCATTGGAAGTAGACATGTCAGAGACTTTTCTTGTACACTTTGTTCTTAATTCTCTGCCTTTGGAGTATGCACCATTTAAGATCTCATACAACACACATACAGAAAAATGGACTATGAATCAACTTCTAGCCATGTGTGTTGATGAGGAGCAGAGAATAAAACAAGAGAGGCAAGAGAGCGTTTATCTCACCTCTCATAAGGGAAAAGAACATAAAGAGGTCGGCGGTACCAGTCATCATATTCCTGTTAAGAAGAAGAAAATGAAAGTGTCAGCCAAAGTGACTGACAAAAGGCAAATAAAGTGCTTCTTCTGTAGGAAACAAGGACATTTGAAAAAGGACTGCATCAAGTACAAGAATGGCTCGAAAAGAAAGGTACTTTTCTTTCCTTAGTGTGTTATGAATCAAATTTTATTGATGTACCTCATAACACATGGTGGATTGACTCTGGTGCTACTATCCATATATGTAAAACTTTGCAGGGATTGTTGAACAAAAGAATTCCAACGGAAAGTGAACGAAGCATCATAATGGGAAATAAGATGCGTTCACATGTGGAAGCTGTTGGAACGTTCAAATTGACCTTAAAGACTGGCCATATTTTGTATTTAGAAAATACCTTCTATGTACCTGGATTTTCTAGAAACCTAATATCTATTTCGAAACTTGTTTCCTTTGGATATACCGTTTCATTTGGACGGTCTTTTGTAAACCTTTCCTTGAATAATATTATTGTTGGTAATTGCTTGTTAGAGGATGGTTTATTCAAATTAGACCTTGATACATCCTTTGAGCTATCCCTTTTATCTCTGCAAATAAAGAACATTATGGATTAAAACGTAGCATGATAAACGAAAATTCCTCTATGTTATGGCACCAAAGGTTAGGTCATATCTCCATAAAAAGAATCAAGAGATTAGTAAATGATGAAATTTTACCAACTCTTGACTATGGTGATTTTGAAACTTGTTTAGACTGCATCAAGGGAAAGCAGACTAACAAGTTTAAGAAAGGTGCCATAAGAAGCACAAATTTATTGGATCTCATACATACAGATATATGTGGGCCCTTTTCGACCCAATGTTTTACTGGTCATAAATATTTTATCACCTTTATTGATGATTACTCACGCTATGGGTATCTCTACTTATTGTATGATAAGGCTGAGGCATTAAATGCCTTTAAGCTTTTCAAAACAGAGGTAGAGTTACAACTTGATAAAAAGATTAAAGTTGTGAGATCAGATAGAGGTGGTGAATACTACGGTAGGTATACTGAAACTGGACAACATTTAGGTCCATTTGCTCGATTTCTTCAAGAGCAAGGTATAGTTGCACAATACACTATGCCTGGTACTCCTGATCAAAATGGAGTTGCGGAAAGAAGAAATCGAACATTAATGGAGATGGTAAGAAGTATGATTAGTCACTCAACTCTCCCAATTTCTCTGTGGGGTGATGCCTTAAAAACCGCTGCGTATATTCTAAACAGGGTTCCTACTAAAGCTGTCCCAAAAACACCCTATAAAGTTTGGACAGGTAGGAAACCTAGTTTAAGACATCTACACATTTGGGGGTGTCAAGCTGAGGCAAGGGTGTACAACCCACAAGAGAAAAAGTTGGACTTTAGAACCATTAGTTGTTATTTTATTGGTTATCCAGAAAAGTCCAAGGGATACAGATTTTATTGTCCTAATCATACTTTGAGGATTGTGGAGACAAGAAATGCTAGATTTCTTGAAAATGACCAAATCAGTGGGAGTATAAACCCTCAAGAAATTAATTTTGAGGAAAAGCAAACTCCGTATGCTGTGCAAGATTCAAATAAGCAGCCAATGATTCCTCCACCTATCATTAATAATGATTTAGAGGAGGATGAGTCTACTATTAATGTTCCACTTGAATCTGTGCCAATTATCACTGAGAATGTTGCTCCCCCACCTATAGAACCAGTGGATCAAGAAGCAACTTTAAGAAGGTCATCAAGGGTAAGGAGATCTCCAATTCCACCAGATTATATAGTATACCTTCAAGAAAGCGATTATGACATAGGGAATGTAGATGATCCAATAAATTTCTCACAAGCCATAAATTCAGTAAATTCCTCCAAATGGTTAGATGCTATGAAAGATGAGATAGATTCTATGGCTAAAAACAATGTTTGGAATCTAGTTGAACTACCTTCTGGAGCTACTGCAGTACGCTGCAAATGGATTTTTAAAACCAAAAGAGACTCCAAGGGCAAGGTAGAGCGACATAAGGCTAGACTTGTTGCCAAAGGATTTACTCAAAAGGAGGGTATTGATTATCATGAGACCTTCTCTCCAGTTTCAAAGAAGGACTCTTTAAGGATAATTATGGCTTTGGTGGCTCATTTTGATTTAGAGCTGCACCAAATGGATGTGAGAACTGCATTTCTTAATGGCGATTTAGAGGAAGAAGTTTACATGAAACAACCTGAAGGTTTTGTTTCAGAAGGTCAGAGTCAAAAAGTTTGCAAGCTAAATAAGTCTATATATGGACTCAAGCAATCATCCCGACAGTGGTATCTTAAGTTCAATAACGTCATTTCTACATTTGGCTTTGTAGAAAATGTTGTTGATAGATGTATGTATCTTAAGATCAGTGGGAGTCGATTTATTTTTCTAGTCCTATATGTAGATGACATTTTACTTGCTAGTAGTGATTTGGCATTGCTTAGGGAGACTAAGCAATTTCTCTCCAGTAATTTTGATATGAAGGATATGGGTGAAGCCTCATATGTCATCGGCATTGAGGTTCATAGAGATAGATCTAAGGGAAAAGTTTGTCTATCTCAAAAAGCCTACATTAAGAAAATGTTGGAGAGATTTGGTATGGAAAATTCCAAACCAAGCCCAGTGCCTATTACTAAAGGCGAAAAGTTGAGCCAATCACAATCTCCGAGGAATGAAATTGAAAGGGAGCATATGAAAGCATTTCCATATGCTTCACTAATTGGGACTTTAATGTATGCTCAAGTCTGTACCAGACCTGATATAGCATATGTTGTGGAATTACTGGGGAGATTTCAAGCTAATCCAGGAATGGAACATTGGAGAGCTGCAAAGAAAGTATTAAGATATCTTCAAGGAACTCAAGATCATATGCTCACATACAACAAATCCGATCTTTTGGAGATAGTTGGATACTCAGACTCAGACTTTGCGGGATGTCCAGATAGTAGAAAATCAACATCAGGTTATATCTTTCTACTAGCTGGTGGTGCAGTCTCGTGGAAGAGTTCGAAGCAAAAGATGACAGCTGCTTCAACAATGGAGGCTGAGTTATTAGCATGTTATGATGCAGTTACACAGGCTATTTGGTTGAGGAACTTTATCGCAGGCCTACAGATCGTGGACACTATTTCAAGGCCCATAAAGTTATATTGTGATAATTTAGCAGCAGTTTCCTCAATAAAGAATAACAAGATATCCAATGGAAATAAGCACATGGAGGTGAAATATCTTGTTATAAAAGAAAAATGTGATGACCATAAAGTTTCAGTTCAATACATCAATACTGTGCTTATGTTGGCAGATCCTTTGACCAAAGCAATAGCCCCGGGATTGCATAAGGAGCATGTCGGTCAAATGGGCCTTTTCTGTATAAATTAATTGATGTGTTATTGTGCACATTTCAAATGGCTGTAAATCACATTTTTTGTATTTTCTGCTTTAATGAATTCATATGGTTTATGCATACTATAGTAGCAGAAATTGTGACCAAAGAATGGATTTCATGAGAAGTTCATTCATAAGGGTTTGGTTATGATGGTTTAGTAATATAGTGATCATGGAAGGTTATACGTCAATCAAATAGGTGTTATTTCCGCCATGGTTCGTATTATTATTCTCAAAGTAATCAAACATAAAGTTTGCCCACAATTGATATCAGAATAGAAAGAATACGCGTATAAAGATTATAAAATTCAAGTGCTAAGGATATTTCACTTGTCAATATGGTCCAAGTGGGAGAATGTTGGGATCCCGTCAAGTTGTGGCCCACATTGACAAATGGCGTCAATATGGTCCAAGTGGGAGAATGTTGGATCCCGTTTTAATTAAACCCTGATCCCGTTTAATTAGAACCCACGTTTGACAAGTGTCCCTTGAATTTCGTAAATCCTGATAATCACAAGGGCATTAAGGTATTTTCACAGTAGTGAAGGGTTACCTTGCTGGGGGGTGACTCTTCACGGGTGTAACCACCTGCAGCGTTTGGTCCCTGGAGAGGGCTATAAATAGCCTGTTAGACCCCTTCTCTAAAGCACGCATTAAGAGCTCTCTCTCCAGAAGATCTCTCGCTAATCTCTATTCAAATCTCGATTGATCACGGCTGCGCACGCATTTCAAAGCTTAATTCAAGATGGATTTTGCGAGTCAAGGTATGGTTTATGATTCATTAAGATTAATCATTCCGTCAGATACACCATGGCAATAGCCATCAATGGTGGTCATCTAGTAGAAGGGAAGAGGGAACAAAGGAGATGGCTCTAGGTCAATTCATGATGGAAAGAGGCTAGCGAAGGTGACAATTGTCTTGGCCAGGGGTCTGGCCTCCAGCGAGAACTCCAACAACAATTACGTCGATGTTGATGGACGACAAATGAAAGCAAAGATAGGGAAGGAGCCATGAAAGAAGGCAAAAATAGGAAAAGTCCTATTCAACTAAATCCAACGACTAGTCAGTACTGTGGATAAAGCATATAGAGATTGACTGCCATCTTATTTGGGAGAAACTTCATAGTGGTCTTATTCAAACTATGCACATGTCTACAGATCAGCAACCAGTAGATTTATTTACTAAGGCATTTGGTCCAATACAGTTTCAATATCCACTTGACAAGTTGGGTGTCATCAACGTCCACTCCAACTTGAGAGGGAGTGTTAAAGGAAGGAGCTAAAGAATCAGGATCCTCCCATCACGGCAGTAATGGACCCGAAGATTATGGCAAGATCACAGAGTTTGTTGAGAAAGAACCCGAAGAATCAGGCGCCTCCCATTATACCAGTAATGGACCCGAAGATTCTGGCAGGATCACAGGGTTAAAGGACAACGGCTAGCAATTCTATTAATGATTCAATCACAAAGATTCCTGCTTTATATGCTTCATGTAATCTTGTGATTTGTTTCTCAATTTTGTGTATAAATAAGACAATGTACAGGACAACAAGACATAAAAAAAATTTTAATACAGTATCTCCCTTTCTTTCTCTTCATCCTTCCGTTTGTTATCTAACTCTGATTTTTCACGACTACTACTCAGTACTAATCAGGCAGACGATGGGGCTTTAAGACTAAGGTAGGTGGGAAAAGGGTTAGCATCAAGATGAGAATCTCTTACCTTAGCTCCAGTGAGGTATTGAAGTAGGCACGGTGAGGAATCACAATAGAGAACCAAGGATATTCAGCGACAATTGAGGGTGAACTCGATGGTGGAGTTCCTAGAAGGGAAGGTTAGGACTTTTATAGAGAAATTCCTAGGAGTCCCTCTTCCACCAAAGTTTGGAGAGGTGGCAGACTCTCATTGAGAGTCTTTCTCCTCTAGCTCGTGCATGGCACATTCTAAGCCACCCAACTGGCCGGTTTAGCCCAACCTAGGCTAGTCCAAAGCCATGACGGGCCAACCTAATGGACCGGACCCTTACCAAGATCTTTGTCAAGCCATAAAGCAAGTGAAAGTAGGTGAGGCTAGATCAAGTGGCGGGTCTCCAAGTGGGAGTCTCGTAATAGATTGTCAGTGTTGGCGCCTATGCAATAGATGTGTCGGGTTTGCAGCAAGGCAGAGCTAGAACGTTGAAAAATAGTTTGGTGTTGAGTGGAGGCCTTGCTGGACCAAAAATTGTAGATGCAGTAGTCTCGAGGCAAGTGCAAAGCCTGGTAGCGGTGCTAGAGTGGTG
Organism: Phoenix dactylifera; assembly: GCF_051530095.1. Taxonomy (NCBI): domain Eukaryota; kingdom Viridiplantae; phylum Streptophyta; class Magnoliopsida; order Arecales; family Arecaceae; genus Phoenix; species Phoenix dactylifera. Next base: position 17,751,148 of record NC_143197.1, read on the forward strand.
GAAGAGATGCGAATGAAGAGAGACCTCGGCCGGTCGAAAAGATGTTGAACGAGTTAAATTATCCGTTTTTGACCGCTAGATGCATAGAGATTTTTAAATTATATAAACTTTTTTTTGTTGAAGTGGGTAATTAACAGATGGTAGATCATATCTAATGGCATAAATCATTGACATAAGTTCCCCCCAATCGTCTTGTTTGGACAAATCTTATTTGGATTGTTGGGAGCATCCATATATTAGCTCTACTCTCCCTATATATATTTAGTGAGGCAGATTGGCTCTCTTGATTAAATGAATTATTCAATAAATTTTAGTTCTTGCGAATGCACCATCTACGAGCTGAACTTTAGGCTTCTGCTTGTCACTCGTTTGACACGGTGATGCGAGCACAAGGACGGAACTCATATGTTCTTCGCAATAGCTTCCATCTAATGCTAATGAGGCCCCTTCTTTTTGGTGGAACACTAAAGTCACTTCGAATAGAATGTGATTCATGTAGCAAAAAAAAAAGAAAAAGAAAAAAAGAATGTGATTCAAAGTTTGTGGGCTCCTTCAAGTGGTTGTGCCAAACATATCTTCTTCTAATAACACTTTTTCTAGAAATTCCACGTGAATTGTCACAAAACTCCTATTAATTAATTCCTCCGACCTTTAAAATAATGGCACGAGAAGAACGTGTCCATGGTCGTTGTCATCCGTTATTTTTATTAGAGAATGCTTGGATATAGAATTTATAGACCTTAAGACGAAGCGATGATATCGAATACATCAGTTGTGCCATGCTTTCTCGGTTACGGTGGCGTAAAGGGATTGTTGCATAAAATTAGATTAATTTATATTTTAAGGTTTATGCTTCATCAACAATATCTCAATCTCTCTTTCCTCGGATATTTTCCAAGTCTATTCATGCAAATATTTTTAAAAATTCAGAACTTTTTTTATATATAGAAGTCTAATATAGTTTACGCATTTTAGGAGAGAAATCAAGTTAAAAATATTGCAAAGATATTCTAATTTTTAATAAAATCATCTGATGAGGGTTATCTTTGACATTCTAAAAGAAATTAAGCCACATATCTATAGTTTTTTTCTTTTGCCTCAATCTTTGAAGCGTCGCATTAAATTGGAAAAAAAATTGGCAGATGAGATAAATTCATATAAACCAATGCTAAAAATGAAAGAAGAAGCATAATTACAATGCCATAAACAAACATCACGTAGGATTTTCTTTCGAGCGGCATCACTATATATAGCTTCAATAGCAATGAAACGAACCTTCTGCAGTCCAACTCTAGTGAATCTCTGCACTCCATTTGACAAACGTGATGCCCACATGCGCATATAATATAAAAAAATATAAAATATATAAATAAATCTATCTCATTCTATCAGCTTAAGTTTTTAGGACAAGTGATGATTTCAACATGATATCAGAGCAGAGATTCTGAGTGTCCATATATAAATGAGAATGTAAAAAAAATATAAAATATATAAATAAATTTATTTTATTCTAATGATCTAAGTTTTTAGGACGAATGATGGTTTTAATATGTAATAATATAATCCGGGCCCAGAAGCCATGACTTCAGGCCTTGTTTGGGGGAGCTGTTGGCAGTAGAGTTGTTGGAAGTAGAGCTGTTATAAAAAGCTGTTTGTTGTTTGGTAACTACATTCGTAAAGTGCTGTGGTACTTTGTTTTGTGTTTGGTAAACAAACTGAGAAAGTACTTTTGTATGACAAAATTACCATAAAGGACATTGCATAGTATTATACAACAGAACATAATAAAACATAACATATATTAGTACATAAATATACGATATAGTATAATATTATTGTAATATAAAATAATATTATTATAATATAGCATAATAGTAATATAATTATTAGAGTAAATTAATATTTGGTAATATAACATAATATTAAATTATTTAACATAACATATTAATGTATTATGATATAATGTAATATATATTATATTTATAGTATAATACAATAATAAAGATATAAAATATTATAATTATTAGTATAAATTAATTTTTCATAATCTAACATAATATTAAATTATTTAAAATAACATATTAATGTATTATAATGTAATGTAATATAATATAATATTTATAGTATAATACAATAATAAAGGTATAAAATATTATAATTATTAGTGTAAATAATTAATAATGTTGAAATATATTTATTTATGATCTTATTTATTCATTCATTCATTCATTTATATAAATATTTATTTATTTATTTTTTATTTTTTTATTTTTTAAATTTTCTTTTCTTCTCTTTTTTTCTTTCTTTTTCTTCTTTTTTTTCTTTTCTTTTTCTTTTCTTTTTTTCTTCTCTTCTTCTCCTTCCTTCCCCGTTCTCCTTTCTTCTCCTCCCGCGCGGCCGGCGGCGCCGGAAGGGGGCCAAGCCGCCACGGCCGCGGGAGGGGGCCAGGCCGTGGCCGGCGGCGCCCGCGGCAGTCTCGGCGGCCGCGGCGGGCCCCGTGGAAAGTGCCCTCCTCCCACGAGGCCGTCAGTGCCGGGCCGGGCCGTGGCAGATGCGAGAGGGGGGCGGGTCGTGACCGCCGGCGGCTGCAGGAACCCCTTCTTCTTCCTGTTCTTCGGCCCCTCCCCACCGTGGGACCTCTTTCTTCTTCGGCCCCTTCTTCTTCCTGTTCTTCGGCACCGCTCCTTTCCGTGACGGGTCGTCGCCGGCGGCGGGAAGGGGAAGACGACATGTCTTCCTCTTCTTCGGCACCTCCCCACCATGGGGGCGGAGGAGAGGGAGGGGGTGCAACGGCGGGGCAGAGGGAGAGGGTGCTGCGCCGGGGGAGAGGGAGTGGGGTTGGGTGGGAGAGGAAGAGACGGTGAGAGAGAGGTTTTTGGGAGAAAATTTTTTTTTAAGTGAGGATATTTTGGTCAAAAATACAGCTTTTCGAAAAAGCTGAAAACAGCATTTTTGGAAAATTTACCAAACACTCTTTTTTAACTAAAAGTACTTTTGGAGGGTCAGAAAGTGCTTTTTGGTCCTCCAAAAGCTCCCCAAACAGGCCAGAAGCATGCAATTGGCATCGCCATCGCCTTCCACCCAGCACGGCACAGATCCAGCGTTCAGAGACCTATCAGAATAATGGTGAAAAGAACTGTGGTCCTACGTAGGTTTGTCTCATCTTTTTCACGTTATATAAATTTGCCGGCTCCCATGCATTCTGGCCACAAATTTGCAGCCTAGGTTCCTTGGAATTTACACTGAAAACACATTTGAAACGGACCGCGGCAGGTGTGGTCCGTCTCGTCCACCCAAACGAGAGTAAAAATATGGTGCGACGTGGCTAGTTACAGGCCTAGTATTTCATAAACCGTTTTCAATATATACTACAAGTATATATTTCGTGTGACGCACCTGGTATAGTATACTTTTTTCTTTTCCAACTATTTTTGAAATATAGTAGAAGAATATAATAAATTTTGTATTAGAATATTTCAATAATCCAATTTTCATTGCACATAAACCTTGTATCTGGTTGGAATTATGAGATGGATGATGGATGAAGTTGGAAGGATTGATAGCTTCCATGTACTATTTAGTTCTAAAAATCTTAGGAATGATGGATGAAAAGGAGAAATTATCTATCCATCTTGACTCATCAATTTGCATCTCTCAAATTGGGAGGGTGCAAAGAATGAGGGAGGGAGCATGCAAACGATGAATTTCTACGTTGACAAAATTATTTTTTATTAATTTTTTTATAAAATTCTTAGTTAATTGTTTATATAAAATTAATCAATTATTTAAATTTAGTTAACAACTAATTATTTATTTATATAATTAATATATAAAATAATTTATATGTAACTAATTTATAAAGTTATTTATTAATTAAATTAAATCAAAATAAAATATTTATATAATTTTATATATAATTATAAATTATAAAGATTATAAATTTGTATATTGCTCTGCTCCTTTGGTATAAATAAGTGTTATAAATTAATAATAATAATATATTTTTAACAAAAGATAGTTTAGTAAAAATGTAATACATTATCATCCATTTTTTTCTTTCATTTCTTTTATAGCAAAAAGAAGGAAATCATGTCCATCCGTCTTTGTATGTTTCATCAAATATACGGGAGGACAGATAGATCCATCCATCATCTCCCTTCATCCATCCTTACTCTTCCATCCATTCTTCCTTCAATTCATCCTTCATACCAAATAATAGAGGGTAAACAATTAATTTTAATAATTACTAAGCAAAAGCTTTCGTTATTAATAGCAGTATCATTAATATATACTAATCCCTGGCAATGAGTAGGGTATGGTTTTTCTCCTTTTTTTCTAATTGTTCTTGAAATGCTGTATAACAATAAAGCAAATAATAATAAATAACAGGCTTCGTAGTTAAATTACTATTGCGCATTAACCTATAAACTTAAATAATGGACGAGTATAAACTTCCATCAAATATCTAAATTGATATAATAATATTATTTTAAATAAGTATAATACTTATATATTTTAGATATTTTATCTAAATATTTAAAATATACTTATTAACATATTTGATAATATGTTATTATCAAGAGGGAAAGAATTTATAATCTTATTAAGCGAGTACAAAAATGATGAATGTTGTCAATTCTTGTCAAGAGTAGAGATCAAGTTTAACGAATGACCGTAGTCATTTTAGATATATATAATAGACCATCCAAAATAAAAAAAACTTTAAATAAGAGCTCCACTTATTCTTTAAAATAAAGAATCATATTAAGTAAGAGCTCTACCAATTATCTAAAATAAAAAATTTACTAGTAACATTATTTAGCACAAGCTGAGCCTCCATCTTAGTTCTATTTAATAGTTTAGTTATGGATTTTTTTTTTCTCAAGAAAAATTTATAGATCAGACTTCTTTGGTAAAGTGTCAACCAGATTTTGATCCCCTCGCTCAGATATTCAGATGAACTCTACTCATGCTATTTCACCGTTGAGGAAGACAAAAAAGAGGATGAAAGAAACAAAGAAAGAACAAATGCACTAAACGTAAGTACTAGGTCCTGTAATGAAACCTGATTATACGGGAACCTGAAATTGATTCTTACCTTGTTATCAGTCCTAATTAACTTGCACTAGTGTTCAAGCATATGCGATGCATGTGGCCATGAGGGGAAAGGAGAAAGATATAAAGCATTGCGATGCTCTCAAATCAATTGGGAAGATTAACATGGCAGTTCAGTAGTTATTGCGAAAATGGTGTTAAAAAGGGCTGGTCCTACCTCAAGAGTTGATGTTATAATAATTATATGTAGTTAAATAGCATATAAGCCTGATCCAAGATAGAATAAAATGGAAAGAAAATAAAAACAAATGATGAATAAAGTATTGAGTGCATGTTTTGTACATAAACATGTTATACTTAACCAACATTTACAATATAAAATCGATTAACATGACAGCACATATTATGAATAAATGTAGCCAAACTATAGATTTATGTTATTTATTAATTTGTTGAATATATTTTTACTTTTGAATGATGCATATTTATTGCATTCTTCCATGAAGAAACTTAAAATAAGAGCTGTATTTATAAAAGATGTGAGCCAATAATATAAAGAGGCTAGAAAATATGATATCTATGGATCTAGCTGCAAAAATATCTCCATCATAACCACCAAAAATGTGTAAAAGAAGGACGTGGTTTATAAAAACTCAAACCTTAAGAAATTCAAACATTAAGACATGCCATCACTCCTTTCTTTAGAGGTAGGGGAGCAGTTGAGCAACTCCTTAGCCTTTGCCCGTTAAATTTCCATATTAAAGATCGTGATCAAAAAAGAAAAAGAAAGTCAACTAATCCTACCAAACTTTTAGGTCCAAGAAGTCCAGCTAGAAAATCCTTTTCCTTTTAGGGGTTGTTTGAAGCTTTGTAGATTGTGTTGCATTGCGATTCAAGCTACATTGCAACTTGAGTCGCTTGTAGTTCTAGCTATAGGGTCTTAACTTCCCTGCTGGGATGGAGATGAGAGGAAGTGGACGGAACAAGGAGAGGAGGATGAGAGGGAGGAACAAAAGAGGGAAGGAGAGATGGAAGGAGAGGATAAAGAGAACTATAGGTTGGTCGAGGATTTGTATCTGGCAGATGAGAATGGTGCATGGATATAGGGGCAGGCAGGAGGGAAAGGCTACCATAGAAAGAAATAGAAATTGATGGAAGGTGTAACACTGGGCTACTGTAGAAAACTAAGTTACATATGCAGGATAAATGAATAAGATAAAGCTAAAAATAAAAGATACAGGATAAATGAATAAGATAAAGCTAAAAATAAAAGATAAACCAGTTGGATTGATTATCGAAGGATTCTTTTTAGAGTATAATTCTACTTATTTATACTAATACATAATAACTACTCTTACACATTATAGCTATCCACTCCTATGATTGTTTTTATTTTACATCTTATCTCTACTCCTAGCTGTTCTAGTAACTACTGCCAACCATCTTCGTACTATGCATGTACATAAGTACGATCATCCTATAACTATCAGACTAATGGCCATGCCGTATCAGTCTTTATTTTATCTTGATGTAGCTTGTGTTGGCCGTCTTCCCTCACTCGATCTACAATATAGTCTTCTATTCTTAAGAATCCGAGACCGATATGATTGCTTCGATCTTTTGCTGGCCATCTTTCATGGCCAATACTTGATCTTTTAACATGTATGGCCAAATTTTATCTAGGCTTAACAAAAGTCATGTGATTCTTATCTACTCTGACTCTATTATCTTAGTCTATATGACATTTGCTTCTGATTGCCAGCTAGCATTTTAAGATGTAATATAAATAATGTCCCCCATATTTCATTGGCCTAGGATCACGAGGCGAATGAGATGTCCAGCATCGCCTCCTCGATACTAGCAAAATAGAAGTCCTATATTATAGTTTCGGTTATCAACTAAGTATTCCCTCCTTTCCCAAAAGATTGCTTTTGCCTTTGGCAATCTGCTTGCATCTCTTCGGTCCCTTGAATCTTCCTCCACCTCCTTATGTGGAACACTTCTGAATATCGAAACAGCCGGTAGGCTGCTCGAAGGATCTTCCACAACCATAGGATTCAACATTATCTTCTATATTAATGGGATCTCCTAGCAATGCACACCTTTCTTGGCTTTTGACATTAGCTAGAATGTTAACATGTGACATAAACAATGCCCTGCACATTTCGTTGGCCAAAGATCACAAGATTAATGGGATGTCTAGCACCGCCTCCTTGATATCTAAAAAATAAAAGTCCTGCAATTATGGCTTCAATTTGCTAACCGAGCATTCCCTCTTTACCAAAGATTTGCTTTTGTCTTTGGTAATCTGCTTGCTTCTCTTTGATTCCATTGAATCTTCCTCTCCTACCACCTCCTTATGTGGAATGAAGAAAGCTTCTTAATATCGAAAAGGCTTGCATGCTACTCGAAAGATTCTCCACATTAGGGATTCAACATTATCTTTTGCATTAATGGGGATCTCTTAGCCATGCATGACTTCCTTCTATAAATAGGTCTCATACTTTTTTATTTAGTGCTCATCTCCCTTCTTTGTTGCACATCTCTCTTCTTCCTTCTAACTATCCTCATACCTCCTAATCTCCTTTTATTTATCATGGTGGTTGAGACTGAGTATGAGTTGACATAATCTTTTTATTTGATCAATCAACTTCAAATGGATGTACCGAGTTGGAATCATATCACGAGTTAGGCACCTTTACAAATGGGTTGTGTTGCCAAATTAGAATACCATCACCACAGATTTGTTGTTTGGTTGAAGGTTTTCAAACTGACAAGTGAATATCTTTTCAGCTCGCCCTCAACTAATGTTGTAGCTTCACCATCTTCATGCTGGCTAGGACGGACCTCTTGCTTTTCAATCTTATTACCATGTTCGCCTCCTAAGCTCAAAGCCTGCTGCACTTGTTTTGCCTCCCTACTATGATTGAGAAATGTGGGAGGCAGATCATCCTGAAGCTTTGGCGGATGTACAATAGCTAAGGCCTCAACAACCTATGCTAAGAGTGAAGTGAGTACCATAATTGCATTACAATCGACCTTGTAATTGTTTACACCACATCCATATCAACGGTTATGATATGAAGACCGATGAATAACAAACTTCAAAAGGTTATTTAGTATAGTTCGGGTAATAGTAGAACTTCGGGGGGGATATTTTTTGCAGATTGAATAAGAGGTTTCGGAAGAATGTCAACCTTTGATCAAATACTAAGGTATAGACTAAGAGCATAATCAATAGGCTGAATCAATCAGTTAAAAGGCCAAAATATATGGTTAGTAGGCCAAGTTATAATCGGTTAATAAGCCGAAGTACTTAGATAACAGGATGAAATGTACGATTACTAGGTTAACTACTACTAGAAAGATGCCAATCTTAGACCAAGTATCAAAAAAGCAAGCCGAAGTACCAGGAATGTAGGCTAACACCAATGGTGTAGGCTGATATACTAAGGATAGAGGCTGAAACGCTAAGGGTGAAGGTTGATATGCTTATCGGCCTTGGTCCAAGGGTGCAAGTGGAGTAATTGGGATGTAAACCTAGAAGGTGAGAGTTTTCATGCTATAATGTGGTCTTAGTGGAGCAAATTCTTAGGTTGGTGGCTAGCTAACTATTACCACTATCCATGGCATAGGAGAAGCAGTTACACTACCTATCATTGGTAAGAATAGTAGTCTATATGGCACACAATAGAAAGAACAAGTATCCAAAAATGAATAGTGGTACCTATCTCTCCATTATCCTTGATATGAAAGCAGGGTAATATTACTCACCAAATGTGGCAATAGTGTCCCATGAGTTCCACTATAGCAAAGACAAAGGTCCAAAATGGGTAATGGTTCCCATCATTTCTCTACCATGACGTGAGAAGAAAGAAAGCACTACTTGCTTTGGCAATAGTAACCCATATGGCACAAAACAACAAGGACATCGGGTGTGCTAAAAAATGGTTTTCCTTAGTTTTAGGCCAAAAGTGGAATAACAAGCAATTGGTGGAGCAAGGAGGCTTGTGCAGTGTGCCACTGGCCTATGGCTGGAACTTAAAGAAGATGAAATCAGGTTTGGATGCTTTGAAACTATAAGAACTTTTGAGAATAAAGGAATGCTGCTAAAGAAGAAGGATGATGTTCAATCTTCCACCATATTGCAACCATAGAATCCTGTTGAAGGCTCCTTTATTGTCGAGGAGAAACAAGTTTCCTAGGCAGGACAGGTGGAAAATAACCCACCATCCTGGCAACTCTGCCATTAATGATGGAGCCCAGTGAGGGAGATTTCCCTAATAGAATTTGGCCAGCATAAAGGCCAACTTCCAATTGCAAGAACATTTCAATGGGTAGTGCGATAGATGTGCGATACCATTACACAGTTCAAATATCATTTGGATGAAAGTCAGAAATATCTCTTGGAAGAATCGATGAGCCAATTTGCTGTGATTCTGAGATTATTGGTTAGTCAATTGGAGAATTCTTCTCTACAAATGTCCAAGCAGACTAACAAGGTTGATTGCAATTTTGGCCAATCAAAATTGGTCTTCATAGGTATCCTGCATACATCCCCAAATTTATAGATCTTTGAAAGTAGTTTCCAATTTTTGCATCAGCCCCCTATCGTGTGAGGACCCGTGTAGGCGTGTGTTTAGTACCACATCAGTTATTTGCTGGGTAGATCTTGGAAACTTATACAAAATCAAAAAATGAGATAATACCTTCCTGCTAGCTATTTTATGTGAGGTCTTAGGTTGTTAGAAATGGTATCAGAGCGAACTCGACTCAAACCTTAGGCTCATCCCCTTCGGTATAACACCTTCGGTGTTATACCTACGGGGCCCTCAGATTTGAAACCCTTCGGGTTTCTAATCTTCGGCTTCGGGAAAAGAAACCCTCCGGGTTTCTTATCCCTCGTCCCTTATAACACTCCTACGTGAAAGTGGTAACTCCGTTACCTCTTTCACTCCTCTAGAACACGGACTTTCAGAATTCCGTGTTCCGTTCGCTAGGTTAGTTAGGAGCTCGCTAACTATATGGACTAGGGGATACTATTGTAGGATCTATTGGGACTAACCACGGGTCGATCGAAATGCTTGTGATTGGATTTAAATGGATTTAAACCCTAAGCCTGATGAGGACATCAGAGCTTAAACGGGAGGAGTATGTGAGGACCCGTGCGGACATGTATTTACTCCCACATCTATTATTCGCTAGAAAATCTTGGATACTTATACATAATCAAGAAATCCAAATAATATTTTTCTGCTAACCATTTTGGGTGAGGTCCTGGGTTGTCACATGTCCAAGATCTATAGTATTGCAATGTGAAGATTTTAGAATGGTCTAACTTACAAAACTTATGAAATATGATAAGGGTAAAGTCGAGTACTATGTGGGAACCTTTAGGAATGAAGCCATGCATATAGAACAATGGAGTCCCTACTAAATCTCAAGCCCCTTTGCACCTTCGCAACGAGTTTCCTCGGCCAACCATAGGCCTTGTGTGGTTGTTGGTGGAGGACCAGTTGCTAAGCAAAGGAATATGCATAGGCTTGATGTGTTTGTGAATATTGGGCGCGGGGGAGGGGGGGTGCGCAATTGAACACATCACCTGGAATGGGCATGGTCGTGAGTGTTGGGGGGCAAGGTGCTCCATTATGAAATACCTCAATTGCTACTAGTCTTGAGGCATGATTTCATCCCCATGAATTATGCAACCTCTAATGCCAATATAAGAGGATATGGTAGTTGAATGCAAAAAATAGCTCCAACAATAAATTTGATACCTTCGATTAACCAGGTGATGAATGCTAGGGGGCAATTTGTGTACTCACTAATTGGGAGTGTACTGCCAAATTTATTATCAAGGGGACAATTGCCTTAAGGAATGTATCTTCTAGGTTCGGCATTCATACCTCAAGTGTGGGATGGAAGCCAAAATTATACTGATACTGGTGATTTCAATGCATACTGGAACCTATTATTTCAACTAGACCAGCATGGCTTATTGTAACAACATGTGCCACATCGAAACAAGAATGATCAATGCTAGCCCCCACCAAGTCTGGTCTAGTTGGCGGACTTGGTCAAGGAACAAGTTGGTTTCATATGTCGGTCAGATAATAGGACGATTTATAGGAAACCGTACGCCAAATGGTATGATCAAGCCTCTAAATTTTCTAGAGGATATAAAATACCTGAATTCTCCAAATTTTTGGGAGATGATAGAATATCAATAGTGGAGACGATGGAATATCAACAGCTTGTGTATACTGTTTAGAAATCTTTCATGCAATCCTCTTCTTGGAGAGAAAGCAGCACCACGAATCTTACCTCCACCAGATCCTCCATGGTCTATACATGTCGCTCAAGTTCACCTTTCCAATGAGGTATATATCAATCTCCTTAGTAAGTGCAAGTGAAGCAAGTGATTGATGATCTCGGTTAGGTTTTCCTCCAAATCGGCTAAATTGGATGATTATCAAGTTCAGGACTAAGCTAATGGATGTGATGCTAGGTACATCCCATCACCCTCTACCATTCATTAATGGGATGTGGGGGGTATTGTTCATACCACATCCATGCCTATGATTATGATATGAAAATCGATCAATTACGGGCCTGAAAGGCCATCCAGTATAGACTGGGTAATAGTAGATCATCAGAAGGGACATCTTTTGCAGGCCGAATAAGAAGATCTGAAAAGATGCTAACCTTCAATCAAATACCAAGGTATAGAGCGAGAACATAATTAGTAGGTTGAATCACTCAGCCAATAAGACAAAATAATGGCTAGTAGGCCAAGTTATACTTGTTCAGTAGGCTAAAGTACATGGGCAACATGATGAAATACAAGATTACTAAGCTAATTACTACTAGAAAGATGTCAGCCTCATACCAAGTATCAGAAAAGCAAGCTGAAATACTAAGAATGTAGGCTGACATATCAAGGGTGTAGGCCGATACACCAAGGGTGTAGGATGATATGCCAAAGGTGCAGGTAAATACACCTATCAACCTAGGTCCAAGGGTGCAAGTGAAGTAACTAGGATGTATACCCAGAAGGCGAGAGTTATCTTCCTAGAAAGATGCATTAATGGAGCAGAGTCTTACAATGGTGGCTAGCCAACTATTGCCACTATCTATGATGTAGAAGAAGAAGTTACACTATATACCATGGGTGGGAGTAGTGGTCCATGTGGCACATAATAGAAAAGACAAGTGTCCAAAAATAAGTAATGGTTCTCATGTTTTCACTACCATGATATGAGAAGAAAGGAAGCACAACCTGCTTTAGTAATAGTTGCCACGACACAATAACCACGACAAGTGTCCAAAGCTAAGTATTAGCACCCATCTTACTAGTTAAGAGTATCTATAAACATCAGGCTATAACCATGAAGAAAGGATCCTTTTCCATAATAATTTATCTTTTCTGCTATCTTCTTAAATTATGATGCTTTGATTTTATAGTAGTTTCATAGTAGATTTAGGTAGCATTCTATTATCTTCAAAAGTCTTGAAGTTTCAAGGTATTCGAACTTGATCTCATCTATTTCAAGTCCTGGCCATAGGCCGGTGGCACACCCCACAAGCCTCCTTGCTCTACCATTTGCTTGCTATCCTGGTTTCATCCTGAAACCAAGGAAAACAATACTTGTGAAAATGTATCCGCCGAAAGTAATAAAAAGGCATACAATTTGTAATTTCTTGCATGCTTGTAACATCTTGAATTGAACCATATCACTTAAGGCAAAACTGCTCCATGTTTCAACCTCTTCAGCGGTAGCAGGACTAAAAGAACTATGTGAGACTTTGAGTGGAACTCATCTCGGTAATAGGGCACTAGCATTGGCCTACTGGTGGAAGCTTAATGGAATTCCTAATAATATTATGATTTGTATTGACCCTAGCAAAAACTTTTGTGGAATTGTTAAGTAAATAATAATATATATAAGATTATTACTTTTTCCAATTTAATACCAAATTCCTCACTTCTTCAAACTTCCAACAATTTTTCACATAGGATCATGACCTATACTATCTATAATCTATACGAGCATCTTAAAAGCATTCTTCACTCCTAGTACTAGACCGAATCAGTCCTTACATTATCATGTTGCCCCCTAGTATATATGGGACAATCACCACATAGAAAATTTTTGGAGGCTTCCTTCGATAAGGTTGCCTCCTAGCCCTTGGGATGCTCATGTTCGGTATTATGAAGATGTTGTATTTTTGACCTTCACTCTCTGGCAAACAATTAGGAAGCAATGTTGAAAAGGATTTATGGACTTCACTAGCGATCCTTTGAAGTTCTCCATGGTCGATACTCTTTAATTTTGGCTTCGTATCGACCAAAACAACCCTTGATGATTTAGTCTACTACAACTTAGCTAGCATGACTTCTGCGATATCTCAATCCAGGTTCAAAGGCCTCCATAATGTAGTCTCTTCCAATTGCCTCCTGATGAGCCAAAGTCTCCAACTCCGATTCCTCGTCCACTATAGTACTTCAATACGCTGGTTGACAAGTCAATTCCATACAAGGATGGACTCGGGTGTCATTACCATAAGATTTGTTGAAATGTACTGTAACATTATGAATCGATTTTTAATTATGGAAATAAGTCTTTCAAGTCATCTTGACTATGAGAGCCAATGTCATGCCCCGACCCAATGGTCCAAGCCAAGTATGTGGCAGATGGCCATACATCCATAGGGTTTAACCCCATAGGACATCCAAGGCTTGCCTTTTGTTTCATGCACATTCATGTCATTCCAAACTTAGAAAGTGGAAGAACCAATAATATAATGCATTTATTCAATGAAACAGTCCACACAATCACTATTGATAATGAATAAAAATACATTGAAACTAAATTATTCCAAGAAATACTACTAAATGTTTGCTAAACCCTAATATCCTCACTGCTCGGTCCCAAGCCCCGTCTACTTAGCTACATTTGTAAAAAAACTAGAAAGTCATGATCCAGTGCCGAATATTTGGATAGGGTTTAGAATTTCATTAAATTTGCTTTTGAAAAATCTAATATGAATAGAAAGATTTTATGTCCATGTCAAAAATGTGTAAATTGTTCTTCTCTCACTCTAAGAACTGTTGAAGAATATTTGGTGTGCAATAGTTTTCTAAAAGATTATACTGAATGGGTATTTCATGGAGAGTCTATATTATCATCTCGATGTAACCAACCCTCCTATTTAGAATACATCTCTAGTTTTGGATCCAGTAACACGGAAAGATATCCTATAGGAGAAGATGATATAAGGAGCTTACTTAGAGATGCTCTTAAACATGGTATTAGAAATTTAACAGATTTTAGTGGAGGACAAAAAACAGCTACAATAGGTAATGAGCATACATTTGCTGATTCTATGCATGTTGAGAAACCTATATATTTATCTAGTGATGCACAGCTTGGTATCATAACTTGATGAAAGATTGGGATCAAGAACTAATATCTAGGTTGTAAAAATTTTATGAATTTTTTTTTCTTGTGCATTTATTCCATTTAAAATATTTAAATGGGTAGTCTAGCAAGTTTTCACTATACCGCTTCAATTATTAAAGGATGCATTTTCAAAAGGTGTTACTTTGTCATCATCTTCGAAAGGTGTTACTTTGTCATCATCTTCTTATGAAGCCAAGAAACTAGTAAAAACATTGGATCTTAGATACAAGAAGATACATAGTTATTCGAATGGTTGTATGTTATACTATGGTGAAAATGTTAACCAAGAGTAGTGTTGAATATGTAAATATTCACGATGGAAAAAATATAAAGAAGACGAGCATGATTTGTTGAATGAAATGAATGCTACATGGACTAAAAAAAATTGGCCAATTTTGCGGTATTTTCCTCTCACCTAGATTATAAAGAATGTATACATCATCGAAGACTACTTCTTGATGAGATGGCATGACGAAGGTCACACAAAAGATGGAATATTAAGACACCCAACGGATAGTTTAGCATGAAAAGTATTTGATGATGTGCATCATGAATTGGCTTCTGATGTTTGCAGCGTTAGGCTGGATTTAGCTACTAATTGGTTCAATTCATTCTGAATGATGAGTTCTACAAACAGTACTTGGCCAGTTGTTTTGATTCGATATAATTTGCCACCATGGATGTATATGAAATAGTCTTCACTCATTCTATCAATGGTTATTCCAGGTGATAAGGGCCCATGTAATGATATTGATATTTTTCTAAAGCCTTCAATAAAGGAATTGAAGCAATTTTAGGAGGGTGTTGTTGCATTTGATACTTTTCTAGCCAAACATTCAAATTATGGGCAGCTCTTATCTGGACTATCAATGATTTTTCTACATATGCTAATTTATTTGTTGGAGCACTAAAAAAGACATATTGCATATCCTTTTTATGGGGATTCAACCCATTCCTATGGGTTAAAATATGAAGAAAAGTTTTGTTATATGGGCCATTATCGATGGTTTGAAGCAAACCATGTAATAATACGACTTGTGCTAGGTATGTATTTAGCGTATATATAGAAAGTTTAAAAAAAATTAAATAATTTTTTTTCAAAAAATAATTATAATGATGCTTTAAAGCATCGTTATATAAATATTAGCATTGCTTTTTGCATCGCTAACTGGCGTATTATAAGAGAAGATCACAAAACTCATAAAGGTGGACTTGTGTTCCTTAGGGATCTCTCTCTATAACAGTGGGATCTATAGTAGTTGGACCCAAGTCCTTTGGTTGTATCACAACCATTTGAATTCTAGAAAATATTTTTCTTTATTTTTCTTTCAATTCTCAAGTTTACGAGTGTGCATAACTTCAAAAAAATTGTAATAATTTCCATCAATAATAATGTGCATCAATACATTGTAATGGACATAGCAATAATATCCATCATTATATTATAAACAACATAGCCCTTTGGGTTCCAGGAAACCTTTTCCTTCTCTTCTTGAATCTCCATATCAATTTAGGAGTCTTTAGAACTTAATTAATTGCAATAATATACATCAATACATTGCAATTGACCCTTGTGGAAATGAGAATATACTTGACATTGCTTTCATTACAATCTGTGATAATTGGCCCTTCAACCATACCATATATATTTTTCATGAGCTATGAGGGATGGAATATTGTCAATGTCAAATCCGTTGGTTATTTAATCTCATAATCATGATTTTCATTTAACTGGATTCCAAAACAATTTTAAAATTTTTTTTACATATTTATACAGATATAATACTAAAATATTTGTTTTCAATTTCGAAAATGTACAGGATGGACTTCTTTAATTCGAGTCCCATATTCATATGAAAATTGCTTGAATCTTTTCTCAATAAGAGAATGGTGGTTCCTTTACATAATTTAGCCAACATGTATATAATGCAGCATGCCCT
Source organism: Phoenix dactylifera (assembly GCF_051530095.1). NCBI lineage: Eukaryota > Viridiplantae > Streptophyta > Magnoliopsida > Arecales > Arecaceae > Phoenix > Phoenix dactylifera. Next base: position 17,767,607 of record NC_143197.1, read on the forward strand.
ATAGCATGCGCTCTAGGAATATGTGCATTATTTTCAGATGAGCTCTTTGCTCGATAGCTTGCACCACTGATCCACTGTTATCAGAGTAAAGAGAAAGGAAGAGTCAATAGAGGGGACAACTCTACTTTCTTGTATGTGCATGTGAATCTATATAGCTTCTTTTACGGCTTTGCTTGCTGCTACATACTCTGCTTCTATTGGAGAATATGCAATAGTATCCTAATTGCAACTTTTTTTTTTTCCTTTGCAATAATATCAAGAACTTACTGCTCCATTACCTAGAGTGAACACAAACCGAAAATTTGATCTCCTATCACCAGCATCTGATTGAAAATCTAAATCCGGGTAGCTCTCTTCAACCAGATTTTCTCATTAAACACTAAACAATAGTGTTTAGTCCTATTCAAATATTTAAGAATTTGTTTCATTGTTGTCCGATGTTCTAGGCCTAGATTTAGATAGGTCCCTACCTACAAAACTGAATACATAACAGATATCTGGCTGGGTACATAGCATTAAATATGTGGGACTTCCTACTGCTGCTGAAGCATAAGAGTACTTTCTTATCTCCTCTCATTCTTCTTGTGTTTTAGGAGACATTTTCTTAGAAGTGATTCTCTGCTTAAAAAGTTGAAACCTCTTCAGGGCATTATGCGTGCTAAACCTGGTCATATCTTATCAATGCAGTTGACTTGGGACAGACCCATCAGTTAGCCCTGTATAGGTGCCTAAAATCTATCCAGTATGTAGCTGACATTAGACGAAACACACACCTGTATGGATCCTCACACCGAGTATACAAAGTCCTTCATAGCGAAGTGAGTAGATATATCTTAATTGATGACATTGCCCCCTACATCATTCTTGATAAATAGACATTAGCCTTACATCATTTCCAATGATAGTATGTGATCAACATAAAGAACCAAAAATGTAAAGGCACTCCAATTAACCTTTTTGTGCAAACAAAAAGTTCATCCAAATTTGTGAGAAAACCAAATGATTTGATTTCCTCATCAAAATGGATATCCCAACTCCAAGATGCTTGCGTAAGGGCATAACGGATTTTATCACTTTGCACACTTTTGTTTCTTAGCCTTTGGATATTAAACCTTCTAACCGATCCATAATTTTTTTTTCTCGAATGAATCTATTCAAGATAGCAGTTTTAATATTCATTTGCTATATCTCATAATTCCAGCGCTGCGACTGATAAAAGGATTCTTATGAGCTTTAACATGGCCACTGGGCGAAAAGGCTTTTCTAATAGTCAATTCCAAGATTTTGTTTGTAACTTTTTGCTAGTAACCTTGCCTTACATGTCTCCCCCTTTCCATTAGGTCCAATTTATAGATCCATTTACAACCAACACACAATGCCTTCTGGTTTGTCCACTATAGGGTGTATACCCGATTGGAACACATAGAGTCCTTATTCCATGGTCTTCTGCATTGGAATTAGGCAAGCAGGGTCCACACCCACTGCTGCTTCATCAGTGTATGAGTCTGTGTATCTTTGAAAATAAAAATATATGGCCCTGTGGAGACTACTCCGTTCCTACAAACTCTCAATAACCAGTGGAGCTTCAACCAGCAGGAATATACACTCATGTCTGTATTAATATAACATTACGTACAGAAGCAAGTCTTTTCCTTTCAGATTTTCAAGTCGTCGCACATAGTCCGAAGTCCCAAATCTCTCTCAGTGGGTATCCTGTTATCCCTTAATTAACTAGGTTCCCACACTTCTAGTGGGTATCCTTTGAGCACTTATCCTGTTATCCCTTGATTAACTAGGTTCCCAGTCCATTTCGAATGGATGCCCCTTGCCATACAATAAATGCTCCGAATTGAATCTATGCGAATAGCCTACCACTACAAGAAAGGTTGAGGTCACACCATACACCACGAGGGGCAAAAGACCATCCCATTGGACAATGCCTTTAACTTGGGCACGTATAAATTATGTCCAAGCTATGGCTAACCTTCTTTTAGTGGATTCCGAAGGTGTGTGAGATTCCGAAGCCAGGTCCTGTGATCCCATTCATGCGCTAGAACTAAAATGTTTTACAGTCTTGTAACAACACTTAATCACTCTAAAGAGCTACTCTATCATGAGATTTGACATTGCCAGTCTCAACCTCTACGCTGCTAATATGTAAACTTGGCCTAAAAGAATTTCTATGTACAGCCGAAAAGAGAAGATGCCTGGGTGCTCCAATCTTCCGTCCAAAAAAAAAAAAAGCTTCATTGCTACGTGTAACAAAGGTATTGGTGAAATATACCGCAATCCTGGCGTGCCATGCATACAACTATCTATTGAATTATTGTGGGCACAAAGCGTTGCCCAGCTGGAACAAATTTGAGCCACTTTTTGTGTGGCTTTCTTCCATGTTGCAATAATCTCCTTCCATATACCATTCCCTTTTGATAGGTGAAAGCACTGTTGCTTGCCTAATTTCCAAGCCTGAAAGAGATTCTCTCAAGGCACAACACCTTAGAGTCGGAAGACATTTGCCCAATTCTTTTCTTCTATCTAGTCATGGTGTGAACTCCTAAAGGCTCAAGCTCCCCCATAAACAGAGGGGGTTTAGGATCGGTCCTTATGCTTTCCTCTCTAAAACTGGTTGCTTTTTTCCTTTTTCCACCTCCTTTAGATGCCTATAAATACCGGGCAGTGGTCTCTCTCAGTACGGTTGTTCAGAAGTCGAATGCTCTTTCTTCTCTTCTCTGTTTCATAGAAGCTTAGAAACTAGACATCCCATAACGGCATTCAAAATCCAGGAGCCATCCCAATGAAGTCACTGTAAACTACTCAAACCAATCCAAGGATCCAGGGATGGCAACTGGGTCTGCCGGCTTCAAGGTAAGGCCGTCCATTCGATTGTTTGCTGTTTGTTTCTTGGTTGGTATGATTGGAACAACGGGAAGGGGTCAGAACAACACCAGCAACTCCTCAGTGCGTCCCGTGGTGAACGTTGGGGCTCTCTTCACCTTCAATTCTACTATTGGAAGAGTAGCAACCCTGGCGATCGAGTTTGCTGTGGAGGATGTCAACAAGGACACGAGCGTTCTTGCTGGGACTAGGTTGAATGTGATTAAACAGGACACAAATTGCAGCGGGTTTCTTGGAACCATGGAAGGTAACATGAGATTCTCATTTTGAGGTGTAGCTTTTATAATGGGCACAAATGAATGCTTTTATGTGTAAACCATTTTTTTATATTACTTTTAGTTCGGATGCTATGGAGATATTTCAATCTACAACTGCCTAGACATTTTTTATATATAAATATGTTTTACATATTTTATGTTCTTAAAGAGATCTTTATTGATCATCAGGGTCATTTGTTTGATAAGGAATGTTAAAACTAATAATTTTGAGCTTACTGGTATAATGAAACATTATTTATCAAGAACTAATGCGGGTATGTTTTCATTTCTGGGCAAAGTAATCCCTTTTCTTTTGATATTTTTAATTGCCAAATGGTTTCTTTGTATTTATTCAGAAAATTTTATTTTCTGCTGTAATTGGGTAAGGTTGATTACCATTGTTGTGTTCTTCTCAAAATATAATTTATAGAGAAACCATTTGTTCTACCACTAAAAAGAAAGATATCACTTCTTCAGTTTTATCTCTTCATGAATCCCCTTGCTATCGATATGTTTGTGAACTTATTCTTTAAAGGAAAAAAAGAGGTCTCTGAGCTTGTCTCTGAGATTTGTTAATTGTTAAGGATGTCCATTAGCCTAGAGTTAATTTCTAGTTTTAAAAACTTGCCATTAAAAGGAAGTCCTTTTCCCCTTTTATGCCGGTGAATTCCAAATCTTTTCTCCATACTTTTACATTTGAAATATTTAACTTACATTTATTTCAGAAATCATCTATTCATATCCATTCATTTGTGGAAGATAGAAAAATCTATATATCTTTTCGAAGCTTTACATGTCCCATAACAGTTCCATGGAAAAGATTATGGTCAATCACCCTTTGTTGCCTTCTAAATGCTTGAAGTTTTGTCATAATTTTCAGTAGTCTTTGTTTAAGACCCTTTTTGTTGCAGCCTTGCAGCTGATGGAGAAAGATGTGGTTGCCATTGTAGGTCCCCAATCCTCAGGGATAGGCCATGTCATTTCCCATGTCGTTAACGAACTTCATGTTCCACTCTTATCCTTTGCAGCGACAGATCCAACTCTTTCTTCACTGGAATATCCTTATTTCATTCGAACAATTCATAGTGACTATTTCCAGATGAATGCGATAGCCGATATCGTCGAATATTATGGATGGAGGAAGGTTACTGCCATCTTTGTGGATGATGACTATGGGCGGGGCGGGATAGCAGCATTAGGTGATGCTCTTGCAAGCAGACGGGCTGAGATCTCTTACAAAGCTGCCTTCCCTCCTCAGGCTGACATAAATATGATTACTGACTTGTTGCTTAAAGTGAACCTAATGGAATCTCGGGTTTTCATTGTGCATGTGAACCCTGACACTGGCTTGACTGTTTTTTCTATTGCCAAACATACGGGGATGATGAACAGTGGATATGTGTGGATAGCCACTGATTGGCTTGCTGCTACTCTGGACTCAACCAAACCTGTTGATCCTAACACTATGAGCCTTATACAAGGGGTAGTGGTTCTTCGTCACCACACTGCAGATTCGGATCTCAAGACAGGGTTTCTATCTAGATGGAATAATGAAATTAAAAGCTCGAGTACTAGTTCGAGCTTGAACACTTATGGGATGTATGCTTATGATTCAGTGTGGTTGGTTGCTCGTGCTATTGACCAATTCTTCAGGCAAGGAGGGGAAATTGTTTTCTCTAAAGATTCAAGATTGCATGATGCAAATGGAAGTACCTTGCACTTAGAAGCACTAAAAGGCTTTGACAGAGGTGACCAAATACTTGAGCAATTGTTACTTACCAATTTTACAGGTCTATCAGGTGATGTTCAGTTCGATTCAGATAGGAACTTAATCCATCCAGCATATGATATTATTAACATTGGTGGGACAGGCTCACGCTTGATAGGATATTGGTCTAATTACTCTCGACTTTCAGTTGTTGCTCCTGAAATTTTGTATGGGAAGCCACCAAACATTTCGACCAGCAGCCAGCAACTTTACAGTGTAATATGGCCTGGCGAAACCATGATGAAGCCACGCGGATGGGTGTTCCCAAACAATGGAAAACCTTTGAGAATTGGAGTTCCTAACAAAGTAAGCTTCAAACAATTCGTGTCGAATGATTCTGGTACTGACAATGTGAGTGGCTATTGCATCGATGTATTCAACACCGCACTTAAGCTGTTGCCCTACCCAGTTCCATGCTCATTTATACTAATCGGGGATGGTTTGACAAATCCGAATTATGATGAACTTGTGCATATGGTTGCTCAGAATGTGAGTATATCTTCCATCATGAATTTTTCTTTTCCCACTTTCCTTCAAGCTCTTAATTTTAGTCTTCTTTCTGCTTTCTTTGTGAATCCTACCTTAAGCCCTTTTTTTTAGAATCTTGATGCAGCTGTAGGGGACATTGCCATCGTCAGAAATAGAACAAGAATTGTAGATTTTACACAGCCATATGTTGAATCAGGCCTAGTTATAGTAGCTCCTGTCAAAAAGACGGACTCAATTGCTTGGGCTTTCCTGAAACCATTTACATTAGAGATGTGGTGTGTCACCGGCGCCTTTTTTCTTTTTGTTGGAGCTGTTATTTGGATTCTCGAGCATCGGATAAACGAAGACTTTCGTGGACCTCCACGCGAACAACTTGTGACAATATGTTGGTTAGTATCCTCTACTGCTATTGAGATTTCTTTTCTGCTAGAAGTATATGCTAATGAATATATGTTAACAGCAGCCTTATATGGCAGCACTGCTGTAGTAAAGAACGGAATAACAGCCACCAAGGTGGTAGCCTAGTGGTACTGGGCAGCAATTCTAACCATAAGGTCCCAAGTTCGAATCGCTGCGGCGACGATTAAATTGTGGACCGAAGCTCATTACTTTGGCCACTGCTTGGACTTGTGGTGTAGGACCGCTCTTGAACCGCTAGTAGCCGGGGTGGTGCCGGGTGTGACGTACTCATACGTGGGACTCGAGCCAGAGCTCAGAGGAGTAGCTGAGCCGGGCCTACGGGTGGGGAGGGTATGAGTAAAACCGGTCGGGGTGCCCAACACACGGCCATTTCTGCCCGCATCGAACATTCTCCTGGCGGGGCGGGGGCCCAGTGGGGGCTGCTACGTGAGGGTGGGCTTGTCCCTTCCTCCCCCCTACCCCTTTTTTTTAAGCAAAAAAAAAAAAAAAAAAAAAAAAAAAAAAAAACAAAACAAATTAAGTCTTGACATTAATTAGTGGCTATAAGTTTAACATGCACAATGAGGATTTCTGCCATTACGAGGAAACTGACTTATAAAATACAAGAGCTAAATCACCCCCAAGATATTTTTCTGTGGAAGATTAGCTCCAAAAATTGTATAAAATCCAAAGATCCTCTGAGATAATGCACCTGTCGGAATATTTCAAAATTCCGAGTCTGCCCTTCTTTGTCTTTTGTCTTTTTGTCTAGTGTACTTTCTTTAGTCCCACATTGGAAAGGGATAAAACTCAAAAGATCTTTATGTAATATTCAACCTTTTAACTTGGTAAAGCAAAGAAATAAAGTAGCCCACGCGCGCATGAGCCCAATGGAGGTCCAAGCCAAAATTGGCGAATCCGATTCGGAAACGTTTAACTGGGCGCGTCGCGCTCGATCATCACGCGATCTATTCTTAAGGACAGTGAAATCACGCCTCAACTGATAAGTTCTTCCTTCTCTCCATCTATTATTTTACAACAGCACCTACCAAAGTTTCAATGCATTAGTACTGGAGTTACCGAGGGCGATGCACATAGGTGCATCCTGCATGTAGCTTTGTGCAACATTTTGAAGTTTGCTTTTAATCCTAGAAAATAGGGTAATATTTATTGAGAAAAGTTCATTTTAGAACTATAACCAGATTCTCTTCATAGTTTACTGTCTTTAGTTCCAAGTAGTTTATGCCATCAAACTCTCAGCCTGTTCTGCTTGTTCCTTGTATGATAATTTCTCAAACACATGCATCATCTTCGTATCTAAACAATTAGTTTGTGATAGGTGATGTATTCACAACTTAGTAGCAACGTGTCTCTTAATACTCTTCAGATATTGAAGAAATAAACAGATCATACTCTGCAGCTTGAGGGTTCTTGAGAGTAAATTTATTGTGATTTGTTTTTCCATGAAAATGATATTAATATGATGCTTACCGTTTTAAGTTGGATTGAGCTGTCCGATCTCCAGTTTTTTTCTTACAGCACCCCTGGAACTTGAATCTTGCAAGACATATTTAATCTATGTTGAATTGGAGAGATGTTCTTAGTTGCAGAATGCAATCAATTTATTCTCAGAAAATTGGATTAATCATTTGGATGCACTCCCTACACTATCTAAACATACGAGATGAGTGAAATATAAGCTTGCTTTTTATTTATTCCCAAGCTCTCTACAGCTTACCTAGTTGCAAGTAAAGATGCTTTTCACTATTTAAAGCCTTTCTACCCTATGTTAATATATTAAAATAAATCCAATTTCAAACATCCTGTACTTGTTAAGAATCTAATATAATTGATAAATATTGACACAAGTTTTATATACAATTTATATAAGAATCCTACAAGAAGTCCTGGATGTTCTAGTTTTCCCTAGAGTTCTCCATCTCACAGAACCTATGATACCTCCTCCAGATCCACTAGCAGACTCCTTAGTCTTCAATATTTTTCACAGGTTTAATTTTATAATGCAACTTCCATGTTCAGAAAACAAGCTTTTGTCTTTATGCCAATGCGCATGCACTTGCACGTAGCAGGGGGGCAGGCTATCACTCGATGACCTTGTGTGTCGTGCATGCATGACAATTGCTGCTGCTGTTATTGTTATAATTATTATTCTTTCAATAATGCTTTTCCCTATTTTCCAGAGTGGCACCTTTGGGAAATGTACATATTATCCTGTCTTGTACATGCATGTGCAGTGTAAAGGCATGTGATGGTAATTTAAATTAATTTCAATAAATATTCTTAATGTTTTCCCTTATCAATATGAAACATATCATTATATTGTTTATGGACATATATATATATATATATATATATATATATATATATATATATATATATATATATATATATGGCTGTTAATAATTATGCTAATCTTATAGTATGGAACCTTTTTGATCGCATATATCTTCATACATAGGGACATATATTGCAAATCTAACAACCAAGAAAGAGTGAGGAATAAACTAAGCTTTATTTTGCTGCTAGCAAAAGCTTCGATTTTTGTAACTAACCTTATATCATCCATTTTAGTTGTAAAGTTGTAAGGACCCATTTTTTTTGTTGGGTACTGGGCCGCATCACGTGCTTGGCATGTGTGGCAGGGAGGAAGACTCCAGATAGGAGTCTTTCTCTTGCCCATTTCCAACTTCTTCCTCCAATTCTGCCGGAGGAAGGAGTCTAAGGAGACCAAATTCTTTCATGTTGTGCCCGATTTTCATCTATAAAAAAGTCTCTTTCCTCCTCCTTTTGCCTCTACCTTGGAAATTCTCCCATTAGAGGTAAAGATCCCTAGATTCTGTGGGATATACTTGGGGATTTCGCCATCAATCCGGCCGGAAGAGCTTGCTGGAGGTAAGTCTTTGTTGTTGGTTTCTCTATTCTTCTCTTTCTTTTGGTTGTTAGGCCACTGTCTTTCTGTTGAAATCCAGACAAAATGATCGTGAATGGGGTCTTCCCTGTTTCACGTTCTTTTCTTTTGTTTTGTCAGTCGTCACCGAACGTGGCACGCTGCTAGCATCGCCGTAGGTCATTGGCCACTAGGGGTATCCAACCACAAGTGCCATCAAGAGCCTCCTCTATTTCGAGAATGAGAGGGAGGGAAGGAGAGAGGGCCTCACGACTCTCTTCTTCTTCCCATATTTTCTCTCTCCTCACTCTAGTTCCTTTCTCTTCTTGTTTCTCTCTCTTCTTTCTTTCTCTTTTCTCTCTCTATCTTGGTTTTTTCTCTCTTTAGTTGAGCAGGATAGTTTGGGTGGAAAGGAACTAGTAGGTAGTCTTGGGTTACTATGTGATAGTAAATTCTTTAGTAGACCAGCAGAGGATTCTAGGTTGTTGGATACCTTGGATAATTTTTTATGTGGATTTAGTTCTATGTGAGAACAATCTTCTGAGTAAGAAGACTTTGAGCAGGGTTTTGTGCACCCCGATTCATAGATTGCGGTGTGAACAGATGATTAGTCTGTTTAGGTTTTCAGGATATAGTGGTAAGAATTCTTATACACTGGTCTGCATGACTATATATATTTTGCTCATATGTATGTATGATATGCTAATGATCGAGATAAGTAAGATGCAAGAATTTTTTAATAGTTCTTATATTAATTATGTTTTGATCATATATGCTTGTGATTAATATTATGATGAATGCATATATGAGTATAACTTACATTTGCACAGTCAGGCTAATGGATGTGGTGCTGTGGACTAAGCATAGTATATTGATTGCTCCATCAAAAAAATGCGACACTTATCATCACGGGCAGAAAATGTTACCATGGTTAGTCTATAACTAAACATAAATATGAACCTGTGTAGACTCTGGGCTAATCTCGTTACTATCAAATGCCCTGCCACGGGCGTGAAACATGACACTTATTGGTTGCCCTGTCACTGGCAGAAAATGTGACACGTATCAATTATCCTATCACGGGCGGAAAACGTGATCAAAATTTAGCCCAAAGTTGAAAGGATATGGGTCTTAGACTCGGATTGGATTGCAGAAAATTTAATGATAAGCTACTGGAATTAGTGTTGAAAATTTAATTGGATATTGTATGATGTATCGCATTGAGTGGGTATTAATATAGATATTTAATCGTATATGTGAAATTTGTTTATTTTGAGTATTGCTAATAGCCGAACTTTGATTTTCGTGATATTTATATTATTTTCAAACTGTATATTATTATGATAGTGTAAGTGTGTTTAGGGATTTTTACTGGGCTGTAAAGCTTATATCTCTTGTTGCTTTCTTTTTCAGAGTCATAGGATACATATATTTTGGATAGGTTGGCATAAAGTTCGAACAACAGTCATTAGATAGTTAGGTAGTTTATTTTTTAATGTCAATGGACAGTTAAAATTTTGTATTTGAATATTTGAATTATTTGATTATGATGGAATTAGTAGTTGGATTCTTTTTTGTTATAATCTGTTGATTAAATTTATGAAATTTATTGAAAAATTGTTCATCTAGGCCTTGCATGATCTTTAGAGCACCGCTCTAGAGTTCATGCGGCCACGTTACGTGGCCGACCTAGATGGTGGGTTTGGGGCATGACAAAAGTAGCAAACAATGCATATATCTGAATTTGCATTATATCCTCCCGGTTAACTCATAGATCACCAGTTACTAGTTATTCAAATTCATGTCAAGTATATGTTCTTGTCTAAAGCTTCGAGGTAGATCCTTCCAGGTAATTCAGAGCATATTTTACTGTTACAAGCTTTGAAGTAGCACATTCCAGTTAATGAACATATTATATTGTTTTAATACATGGACTGTTTTAATCTGCTGTCTCCTATAATTGCCATGGGCTTCCATTGTATGTCTGAATCCAAAATCCTGACTAAAAATATATTATTTTAACAATTTAATCACATAAAAATCTAAATAGGTTCCAATAACATGCTGAGTGCTTGCTTCAATCAAATCCTATAGTTTTCTTAATCAGTGATTTGCATATTTTATATGTTTTTAAGAATTTATTGTTCAAGCAGCCTACTATGCCTCTACCATCCTGTGTACGTATTACATTGTTGCTTTTATTCTTAGAACATGCAATAATTTATTCCACTGTGTTCATCTTGCAGGTTTAGTTTGTCGACAATGTTCTTTGCTCACAGTACGTCAATCTTGCTGTTTTGATATTTCGAAATTTCTAAGCATTCAGCACGCATTTTGGATCTATAATCCATGTTTCAACTACTATGAAATATTTAAGTATCTGAAAAGTTTTCTGTGATCTAATCAGGGGAAAACACTGTGAGCACCCTTGGACGGTTTGTGCTGATCATTTGGCTGTTTGTTGTACTAATTATCACCTCAAGCTACACTGCCAGCCTAACATCAATCCTCACAGTTCAACAGCTTTCCCCAGGGATCAAAGGGCTTGACAGCTTGATCTCAAGCTCTGACCCTATTGGATATCAGGCTGGAAAATTTTCAAGAAATTACATGATAGAAGAACTTAATATTTCTCCATCCCGTCTGGTACCTTTAAATTCACCTGAAGAATATGCAAGAGTTCTTGAGCTTGGACCAAAAGGTGGTGGTGTTGCTGCAATTGTAGACGAAATTCCATATGTTGAGATCTTCTTGTCTATCTATTGCCAGTTTCAGATGGTTGGTCAGGAGTTCACCAAAAATGGATGGGGGTTTGTAAGTACTTTCGTTTCCAAATATTGTTGGTATCTATCAACTATTTTCATGAGTTAACTTAATGCGATAGATCTCACTGATCCATCATTTGCAGCCAATATTAGTTTAGGATATTTCAAAGATTTGATTATTAGCATGTATTCACATTTCACATTCTAAAATCACGGTGATCTTGTCTTTTGCATGGTTATATTGAAAAGTCAAATTGATTTTTCAGGATTAGGTGTTCCAATGTTCATCAAAATTCAAATAACTTTTAGAAACATTAACTTGTAATCATTGACAAGGATTTACAATCCTCACCTTGTGATTTATATTACAACTTTCTTTAGCAACAGAAACCTTCAGTCAAAAAAGTCTGATATTTGAGATAAACAATCAAAACTAAGCAAAGTAATATGTGATTTTGGAAGTAAAAAAAGCTAGGAGAACTTTAATCTTTTATCTCCACCGATTACGAAGATGTTACACTTTGACAATAGATGAGAGGTTTTTTCATTAATTTTTCTTGGGTGAATGCATTTGAGGATTTATTTCTTCTTTTTTCTTTTTTTTTTTGATTTCTTCTTGTTTAGTGCATAGATATTGCATTTTCTTCATTCTCATAGAGGGTTGCTGAATGTTTCCCAAACAGGCCTTTCAGAGAAACTCTCCCCTTGCAGAGGACCTATCAACTGCCATCCTATCATTGTCAGAGAGTGGAGATCTCCAGAGAATCCATGATCAATGGTTAGCACGTAAAGGATGCACTTCAGAAGTGACTGAAACGGACACAAACCGGCTGAGCCTGGGGAGCTTCTGGGGCCTCTTCTTAATTTGTGGTCTTGCATGTTTCATTGCTCTCTTGGTATTCTTCATACGAATATATTGTCAGTATAACCAGTACAATACAGGAGAATCTACTGAAACCAGGACAAGTGATGGGCCTCAACCCAGCTTAAGTATATTCAATTGCTGTAAACGTTTAATTCACTTTTTTGATAAAAAGGAAGAAGAAGTCATGAGGGCTATCAGCGGGAAATCAAGTGATAAAAAGAATGAAACCTCTCAGAATTAGGATGGGCAACCACTGTCGCCTGTGTAGAAGGTAATTTTGGGCCAAGTAGTATGTGCGTCTTCCTGCTGCTACTTGTATTTCCTTTGGAAGATAGTTATACTCCGAAGAAGAGAGCAAGTCCTCCATATCTTCTATTAGTGATTGCTGATAACCATTCCAAACCGCTTTCTTGACTGAAACCTCGACAGCTTGTATGCATTACTTATAGGATTCCAACTGAAATGTAATTTTCTTTTATTTTTCCTGGGCCAATGAAGACACCATTTGCAGATTGTATGGTCATAAAATTTACTCTAATTGAATACAAATAGACTTCTAGTTGTTAATAAAGGGAATGTGTCATGAAACTATCAGGCAGCTATTTTATATCACATGTGAAAACATCCATTAAGCTCTGCTTATAGCTTTGCAAGCACCATCCTTAGTCAGAGAAGGGGACATCTGAATTAATTGAAAGTCTCCTTTTTTTTTAACCACCCACGGTTTGAAACTTATGCCAATGTTGCCCTCCAGCCCATGGCCCAGGCCCAGTCAGGATGAGGGCTCGCCTGTAAACCGGTGCCCCTCCATCCAGAGAATAAGAGCAAAGGGTTGGTGCACGCTCTCCTTATGTCACACGCTTCCCTCCCGCACATGCTCTACTCCTCCCCACGCCACATCTCCTCTTCCTTTATATTTTTCTTTTAGAGTTTTTTTTATAAATATCCTTCTAAAAATTCAAATTTACGTAAGTACCCTCATAAAATTTATATTTATTTATGTACCTTCATAAAACACTATTTTTGCACAAATACCCCTAATATAACAGTTACTCTAGCACCGTTAACAAAAATCATATTTATTTTAATTAAAAATAAAATAAAATTTTAAAATTTTTTTTTTATCTTCCATCGTAATCAGCTTATAAATGTTTCTTTTTTCACATCTACCTATTAAGAATATTTTAGTAATTTTAATTTAAAACCGTTAATTTTTTAACGGTATTAGATGGCATGGATATATATACGAAAATAAGGATAAAATAGGGCAAAATAGCAAAATAAGTGTTGGACGAGGGTATACATGTAAATATCACTTTTGAAAGAGTATTCATGCAAATTTTGATATTTAGAAGAATATTTATAAAAAAAATTTATTTTTTATTTCACTGTCTCCCACCCTATCCACCGCTCTCTGTTAGCTCTATTGTTAATCCACATGCATCCAACTCTCTCCGCCCTCCCAAACTCTTCCACTCTCCCTCTCCTTTGCTCTCTCCCACTCTTCCGTACTCTCTTTCACACTTCCACGTTCTCTCTCTTTCTCTCTTCTTCTTCTTTTAGTTTTCTCTCTCTCCTTTCTTCCGGTCTTTTCTCCCTCTAAGCTAGCCCTAAAGAATTGTGTAATGTGCCATCGCCCATTCCAGCTCTGTAATAGGGAAAGGGTAGTAACCTGTTTCCCCATTACAATCATAGTAGTTTGAAAATTGAGATTTTTGAAGAATTTCTGGAAAGTTTAGAAATTACTTTAAAATGTTAATGTGTCATTGAGTCGATGCATGTATATATGTTGTTTTGGATTATTAGGTACCGAAGCATCTGTGTTACTTGATTAAATTAACTATATTTTGACATCTACAAAATAAGTAACTTAACTCTTCATGATGTGATTTCTAACAAAATTTGAAAAAAAAAAATAAAGTTTGTATTGTTTGATAAAATAGCTTTTATGATTTTTGTATCTATTTTATTAATGGTCAAGCATGTTACATTTTATCATAAAAAATAACATAAAAATTAAATATATATTTTATATTCCTGAAAATGAGTTATTTTGATCACATGATATGCTGAAATTGAATTTTGAAATTTATTGACAAGTAATTTGAGAAACTAATTTCGACACCATCGGTAATTAGAAAAATAGTTATCTGAGGACCAATTACTTACTATCTGTTATCAGATATCTATTTATCAACCCATACCATTACGTGAAGTAACCATAGCCAAATATTAGAATTAGCATTATTTTGTGAAAAGTATGTTTTTGAAAAGAAATACAAATATTATTCTTTAATATTTGATAAGTATGAGATTTTACCTAATCAATGACCTGCTATTCTATTTGATTTATTATATGTTAATATGCTTTAACCCGTGTTTTGTCACTTACTAAGCTGGTATAGCTTTTTTTTTTTTTTTCTCAGGTTCTGAAATATGATTGCTTATAGGACTCTGGAAAGTGCGCTAGATAGCTTATGAGCATTTGTAAATCTTAGTTGTTTTGGTTAATTGGCATTTGATCTTTTATTAGTTTAGCTTAGATCTGGAGACTTTTATCTGGATTATGTTAATACTAACTTGGAGCGTTAAGACTTTTGTTATCCCAAGATTATATGTTGATGAAAGAGAATTGTGGAATTTTATTACATTGCTCTCAAAGATTGAAGTTATTTAGTTATTGATATTGTGAATAGACTGATTGTTGTTCACCTAGCCTTGCATCTCTGTATAATTCATCTTGCAGGTATATGCGGCATCTGTCATGCACTCGGTTGGGAGTGTGACAGCAACAGACTTCAAGTTTCTTCACTTTTGCTGCTGTGCTTCAGGGTTCACCTTTGTGAAGATAAAACCGCAATTTCCTTTTAATGATGTTGCTGGAAATTGGACCCGGGGGCCGCCGCGAAGCCGGAGAAGGCGAAGCTCCGCTGCTACAGGGGGCGGACGGCGGTGCGCCGGTCGGCTGCGTCCTCCACTGGTGGGGCTCCGGATCTGTAAGGAAAACCGGTGGCCGGGCTCCCCGGCGCCGGCCCTCCGATGCTTAAGTCAGAGGGGGCAAATATGTGGAGAGGGTAGGAGGAGAGAGAGTGTATGCACAGAATATTTTGTTAAGATGAAGCAAAGATGAAAGCTTTGATGTCATCAATTGTGTCTATCTCCCCCCCGTTCCCCCCAGGCTCCCCTTTTATAGTGGGGTTTTGCGTTTCCTGGGAGGTGACAGGGGAGTTTGTCCCTTTTGTAATGATTTAGCCCATTAATGGCGTAGTGGAGAATAAGGCCGGATCAGACCGGAGTCAGAGAGCTGTCACGGTCGATCGGACCTGTTGGAGTTGTTGAACCGCCGGCCGTAGTGGGCCTGGGGTTCGTGGATGGTGAGTGCATTTAATACCGAATGAACCGGCGGTCAGGGAGAGCCATACGCTCTGACGGTTCAATGATCCGGAGATCGTCTTGAGCCGTGTTCATTTAATGACTGGGTGCATCGGAGACTTGAGGGAGTCTCATGCATTAATGGCAGGTCGTGCCGAATACCTGCGGAGATCTTATGCCTTGACGGCTTAGAGATTATGGCAGGCGACAAGTTGTAGTCGAGTTGTCAAATCCCCTGGAGGATTGAGTGCTTGGTTAAGGCATCGGCTCGGCAGGGGTGCCGAGCCGAGCTGGTCGCCCAGTAGGGCGCCCTGTGGCGGGGTTGCCTTCGAAGTATCCCTGATCGGCGTCTTTCGAGCAAGCGCTTCCTAACCGAGCGCCTCCCTTCGGTGCTATCTCTGGTCGGCATCCTCTGGTCGGCTCTTTCCGGCCGAGCGGACGCACTTGGGTGTTTTGGTCGGGTGCCTTTACTTGGCGCTTTCTCCGGTCAACGCTCCTTCTGCTCGGCACTTTCCAGCTGAGCAGCCTTTGGGTCGATGCCCTCTGGCCGAGCGCCTTCCCGATCAGTGCCCTCTGGCCGAGCGCCTCCGCAACAGTATGACTTGGGGTTTTTCCCCCAACACTACCCCCCGACTTCCGAGTTCCAGTTGGCTACCAGCTGGAGCGCGGGAAGTAGCTATTAATGGGTCTTTTCAGTTCCAAAAAATTAATAGTATATCGCGCGTTTTGAATTATCGGAAGCTTCGAGGTGCCTTTAATAGGCGACGCCTTTTGTTTCCCAAAAAGGCCTCATTATTGGGACACCTTTCGCGAAGCGTCCTCGCGTCGTGGGCTCATGATGGAGCTACACGATCTTTGATTGCGGACGCCTTTCCGCACGATCCAATGGGGCGCTTCGTCGTTCGAAGCGCTGGCCTTAATTAGGGGTGCTGTTCTGTCTTTCAGATCGACGCGTGTCGTCATCTCAACAGGATACAGCATTTCTTGCTGATCCAGGCCGTTGGGGAGGTCTATTTAAACCCTCCCCCAGCCTTCCGTCCTCCTTCTATTGCTTCCTGCCTTTAGCTCTGTTCTTTACCTTCCTGAGACCGAAGCCCCTTTTTTCCGGCATCTTCCCCAGGTTGTCCTTTTTTCTTCTTGTTTAATCCCCTTCTTCTTCTTCTACAATGGGTTCCACCCCTAATGAAACTGTGCCCACCATGAGCGTCCTGGAAGTGGAGATGGTGGAACAGTGGTTCTTCCCTCTCCGCGGGTTCCGTTTGGAACCCGCCAGGCGCAGGGATCGGGTAACCGATCCTCCGGCAGGCCGGATCGGAGTGCACTCGGAGTCACTCTGGGCCGGCCTCCGATTCCCTCTTCATGGGTTCGTGAATGAGTTGTTGACGGTATGCCAGTTGGTCCCGGCACAACTCACTCCGAATGCTTGGAGGACAGTGATGGGTTTCCTGTCACTGTGTTTGTTACATGGGATTCCTACCTCTGTCAGCGTCTTCCGGCGACTTTTTATTTTTAAGTCGAGTCCGGGAGACGGAGAGTGGCTCTACATCGCCCTTCGGGCGGGCCCACCACTCTTCCGCGGTGCCCCCTCGTCCATTCATAGCTGGAAGGAGAAGTTCTTCTTCCTGGGCTCTGAACGGTCCTGGGGGTTTGACCCCAGGTGGAGGCCACCCCAGCTCAAATCCATCAACAAGCTCCCCCGACTTACCGCTCGCGAGGAGGGGATTTTTGACGCCGTCCGCAGCCTCGGGGACGGAATCTCATTGAACGGCCTCATCAGCGAGGACGCGCTGGTGAACGTGGGCCTGAGTTCGGCACGTCCTCAGGGTAAGGATAGCTATTGCAGTTCTTATTTCCTTAATTGTTCTAATGTTCTAATTTTGTTCGTCTTTGCAGACATCGCAAAAATGGTGACCGAGAGCGAAGTCCTCTACGCCCGCTTCCAAAAGAGGGCGGCCGAGCTCTCTGGAGAGCCCGCCGAGCCGAGGAAGAAGCAGAAGACCTCGGCCGCTTCGACTTTCTCGATGGCAGCAGCGGCCGAGGCGGGTCCTTCCCGCCCCGCTCATCCCGAGGCGGGGCCTTCTCGGCCTGCGCGCCCCGAGGCGCGCCCTGAGGCTGAGCGGAGAGAGGGCGCGGGTCCCGGGGGTTCGGGATCCAGAGCCCCGATGGCGCCCCTATGCCCGGTGCCTCTAACACAAATCCCTGGTCGGCAGGACGCTTCAGTTGCCGACTAGGGGAGGAGTCCTGCGGGTCCCGTGCTTGCGCAACCCGCCACAGTCGTGCGGCAGTCAGATCGGCCGCTCGCCCGACCCCTGCCCCTTAGCTCCCCGCCGGGGAGCAGTCGAGGAGCCTCGGGGCCGGCTCCATCTAGGCCAGCTGATGCTGGCCTCCCGAGCCTGCCAGTCTCGGAGGAACGGGTGCCCTATGCACCCTCCTGGTCCGTGTTCGAGGGCGATTCAGCCCTCGAAAACCCGCAGGTAGCACGCGAAGTGATTCGGCTCGCGATGCTCCCGGCTGATCGGGCCAAGATGCAGTCCATGAGCTACAATATCTTCATGGACGCCACTCGCTGCAACATCATCCGGGTAAGTGAGATCTCCCTCCTATAGAGATTGTTCGTTGCTTTATTTTACTTGTTTTGTGGCGCCTCACATTTCTCTTCTACAGCACGTGCACGAGACGGAGATGTTGATGCACCTAGTTCGCGAGTTCCGGGGGGAGGCCCGGAAACACGAATGCAATTTTGAGGAGGCCCAGAGGAGGTGCATGGCCGCCGAGGCCAAGTACCTGGCCTCCGAAGAGAAGCATCAGGCCTCCGAAGCCGAACAACGGGTGCTCCAAGAGAAAGTCGGAGCTTCCGATGAGGAAATTCGAGCTCTA
This sequence comes from Phoenix dactylifera, assembly GCF_051530095.1. Lineage (NCBI taxonomy): Eukaryota > Viridiplantae > Streptophyta > Magnoliopsida > Arecales > Arecaceae > Phoenix > Phoenix dactylifera. The sequence continues at coordinate 17,786,202 of NC_143197.1, forward strand.
ACCGCTGATCTCGACGAGGAGAAGGGCGTGCACTCGTTGACGAGATCCGAGCTGCGCGCCGCAGAGGCTCGGCGAATTAAGGCCAAGGAAGCGCTGGCCGCTCGTGGGCGGGAGTTGGAGGACGCCCACGGCCGCCACCTAGAGCTCGAGCGGGAGCTCAGGGACCTTGAACGGAGAGCCGCGTACCATGAGGCTCGGGAGATGGAGGCCAAGGAAAATGCCCAGAACGCAGTGGCGCTCTTCCGTGAGTCGGCAGAGTTTCGCGAACTCATGGCCGAAGAGGGCGTAAATGGGTTAATCCAAGGCTTCCGAGATTTCCGCAACCAGTTGCGGTGGCTTCTCCCGGACTTCGATGTAAACCTGCTCAAACCAGGAGCAGGAAGGGTGCAGGCGGAGACAGAGGCTCCGGAGGCAGAGGCGGCCGTAGCCGCCCCTGAAGTGGCCGAGGTCGCCCCCGAGGTCGCTCCCGAGGCCGTTCCTATTGCTGCCGAGGCCATCGAAGTGGTCCCGGCTGCCGAGCCAGCCACTCCTAGTGCTGCCGAGGCCGAGGTAGTCGAGCTCGAGCCTTAATGTAATTTTTGTTATTTCCCCCATACTTGTAAGGGCCAAGCCCTAATTTTGTACTTAGCCCACGGGCTTTCTTTTGAAATGAATATACATTTCTTTTTTGGAAATTCGATTGTCGCTCTAAGTTTTCCTGCTCGGATCCGTTTTAAGTTCCGAGGACTTGGGCTCTATGGCCTCTAATTTCGCCCGCCACAGGGTTTGGGTTTAGGTTCGGCTTACCGAGCTCCATCGCTCGGTCCCTCGACTAATGGCATAGCAACGTTTATGCTTATACCAGGGATTTAGGCTCCATTGTTCCGAGCCTATCCCAGGGCTTGACCAAGCCCTAAGGCGGTCACTGGGACTTCGGCGAAGTTAGCGAACTTCGACCCTTGCATTGCCGGGGCGGACCAGATTCGTTTCGAACGAATGGGTCGAATGCTCGTCAGCTCGTGACGGGGATTCACCGGACTTAGAATAATAATGCGTTAGTGTCGCAAACATTCCCTCGCCGAGGCGATAAGGGACATTCCTCTGCTCGGCATCTATTCTTGGAGTGCGTCGGCAGAGAAATCCCAAAAAAGGTAAAGTAACGTAAAAACGTTAAATAAATGGTACCTTGTACCGTGTGCGTCCTTGCGCCGAGGCGACTGAAGACGCTCTTCTGCTCGGACTCCGTTATTTGTGGACGTCGGCAGAGAAATCCCAAAAAAGGTAAAGTAACGTAAAAACGTTAAATAAATGGTACCTTGTACCGTGTGCGTCCTGGCGCCGAGGCGACTGAAGACGCTCCTCTGCTCGGACTCCGTTATTTGTGGACGTCGGCAGAGAAATCCGGAGACATAGGATAAATAAGATAATGCCGAGACATTAAATAATACGCGTCCCTGCGCTGAGGCGACTTGAGACGCATCTCTGCTCAGACTCCGCTATTTGTGGTCGTCGGCAGAGAAATCCAGAGAAAGGGAACTCCAATAAAGAAATCCAATAATGGAGAAATCCAATGATAGAGATCCCATAGAGAAATCCCATAGAGAAATCCAATGAAGAAATCCGATAGAGAAATCCAATAGAGAAATCCAATGAAGAAATCCAATAATAAAGAACGAGGCAAGCTCGCCAGCCAGGGTTGATGAAGAACGAGCCGAACTCGTTTGACCAATAAAGATCATATCCCGAACATATCGGGGCATCCCGACAAATCGGGGCATCTCGACGTCTCGAGGCATCCTGACGGTGGTCAGGGTAGGAGCACGAGCCGAGCTCGTCCGGTCAGAGAGGACCGCTAACTCTGTCGATGGAGCACGAGCCGAGCTCGTCCGGTCAGAGAGGACCGCTAACTCATATCTCGATGTCTCGAGCTTCCCGGTAACTGGGGCATCCCGACGTCTCGGGGCATCCCGACGGATCGGGGCATCCCGACGTCTCGGGGCATCCTGACCGTGGTCAGGGTAGGAGCACGAGCCGAGCTCGTCCGGTCAGAGAGGACCGCTAACTCTTGCCGATGGAGCACGAGCCGAGCTCGTCCGGTCAGAGAGGACCGCTAACTCATATCTCGACGTCTCGAGACTTCCCTATAGCCGGGGCATCCCGACGTCTTGGGGCATCCCGACGGATCGGGGCATCCCGACGTCTCGGGGCATCCTGACCGTGGTCAGGGTAGGAGCACGAGCCGAGCTCGTCCGGTCAGAGAGGACCGCTAACTCATATCTCGACGTCTTGATCATCCCGACGGGTCGGGGCATCCCGTTGTGGCAGGGCATCCCAATATATTGGGGCATCCTGACGTCTCAGGGTAGGAGCACGAGCCGAGCTCGTCCGGTCAGAGAGGACCGCTAACTCATAGTCGATGGAGCACGAGCCGAGCTCGTCCGGTCAGAGAGGACCGCTAACTCTGTCGATGGAGCACGAGCCGAGCTCGTCCGGTCAGAGAGGACCGCTAACTCATAGTACTTCGACGTGTCGAGCATCCCAACGGATCGGGGCATCCCGATGGATCGGGGTAGGAGCACACCTGCCATCAGAATATAGCCGGGAGGATTGGTGAGCTCAAAAATAGGTTCGTAAACCATGAATTTATTATGAAATGAAATCCGCAGAATGGAATAAATGAAATTCAATAATTGAATAGTGGACCCCTTTGGGGTCCTACTGATGGTACACGCGGAGATTCTCAGAGCTCTAGCTCCGCGGAATGAGAGTTCCATCTAGGGACTCTAGCTGGTAAGTCCCGGGTCGGCGAATGCGCGTGACTCGGTATGGTCCTTCCCAATTTGGGGCCAGCTTTCCTTGCTCAGTCGGTCGGAAGGCTTCAGCTCTTCTAAGGACAAGGTCTCCTGGCTTGAAGGATTTGACCTTGACCCTGGCATTGTAGTACTGGGCTGTCTTTTGCTGGTATCTCGCCATTCGGACTCGGGCGGCCTCCCTTGTTTCCTCGATCAGGTCGAGATTATTTCTGAGCTGCGAAGAGTTGGAGCCGGCGTCATGATGCTCTACTCTGGAAGAAGGAAGCCCGATCTCCAGCGGGATGACGGCCTCCGTTCCATATGTCAGGTTGAAGGGAGTCTCGCCGGTGGGGACACGGAACGTTGTCCGGTAAGCCCACAGGACATTATATAGGTCTTCGACCCATTGTCCTTTGGATTTGTCGAGCCTGGCCTTGAGACCCTGCAAAATAGTACGATTTGTTACCTCGGTTTCTCCGTTCGTCTGAGAATGTGCGACCGAGGTGAAGCGATGGTCGATGCCAAGCTCGGAGCAGAACTCCCTAAAATGAATGTTGTCAAACTGGCGGCCGTTGTCGGAGATAAGGATGCGGGGAAGCCCAAATCTGCAGATAATGGACTTCCAGATAAAATCCCGCATCTTCTGCTCGGTGATCCGGGCTAGAGGCTCTGCTTCCACCCACTTGGTGAAGTAGTCGATGGAGACGACCAGGAACTTCCTTTGCCCGGTGGCCAGTGGAAATGGCCCAAGAATGTCGATTCCCCACTGGGCAAAAGGCCAGGGGGAGCTAATCGAAGTCAGAGGAGCCGAGGGTCGGCGCTGAATATTGGCATTCCTTTGGCACCGATCATATCTTTGGACGAAGTCCATGGCATCCTTCTGGAGTGTAGGCCAATAATATCCTTGGCGCAAAATTTTGTGGGCCAGCGCTCGCCCTCCTAGATGGCTTCCGCAGATCCCTTCGTGGACTTCACGCAGGGCGTAATCCGCCTCCGTTGGGCGGAGGCATCTGAGGAGTGGAGAGGTGAAGGATCTCCGATAGAGCTTCCCCTCGTACAGTACGTATCGGGTGGCGAGGCGCTTGACTCGACGAGCCTCTTGTTCGTCAATGGGGAGGACTTCATCTTGCAAATAACTGATGAGTTCGTCCATCCAGCTTGGTTCGAACTCGGCGCAGAGGGTTTGCTCGGGCTCGTCTGTACTGGGCTTTTGGAGATACTCCAGTACCGCTTCCCTAGGGAGCTCACTCATGCGAGAGGACGCCATCTTTGATAGCTGGTCGGCCCTGAGGTTCTCCGACCTGGCAACATGTTGAATGTGAAAGGAATCCAAGGTCGAGGCGAGATCCCGTACCTTCTGAAGATACTTCTGCATGGTTGGGTCTCTGGCTTCAAAGTCGCCTACAATTTGGTTGACGACGAGCTGGAAATCGCTAAAGGCCTTCAAGCCTTTCACTCCTAGCTCCTTGGCTAGCTTGAGCCCGGCGACAAGTGCTTCATACTCCGCCATGTTGTTGGAAGCAGGAAATTCGAGGCGCAAGGCCTGCTCGGCGACCACCCCCTCCGGGCTGGTGAGGATAAGTCCTGCTCCACTACCCCCCGAGTTTGAAGAGCCATCGACGTGCAAAGTCCATGTCAAACTCGGGGTCGACTCTGTTGGTGGCTCAGGCTCGGGATTGGGCTCGGCCTCATCTGGTATAGTGCACTCGACTATGAAGTCCGCGAGCGCTTGTGCTTTGATCGCCGGTCTAGGCCGATACTCGATGTCGAACTCCCCGAGTTCAATGGCCCATTTGGTGATCCGTCCCGCACGGTCTGATCTCTGCAGGATTTGCTTGACCGGTTGATCGGTGAGCACCGCCACTGTGTGGGCTTGGAAGTAGGGTCGGAGTCTTCGAGCTGAGATGACCAGAGCATAGGCTGTCTTCTCAAGCTTGGAGTATCGGGTCTCGGCGTCCCTCAGGACCCGGCTGGTGTAATATACCGGCTTCTGGAGTTTGCCCTCCTCTCGGACCAGGACCGAGCTTACTGCTACTGGGGAGACAGCAAGATATAGGTAAAGAAGCTCGCCCTGTTGAGGCTTTGTAAGCAGGGGAGGGGAAGCCAGCAGATGCTTGAGCTCTTCGAAAGATTGCTGGCACTCGTCCGACCACAAGAAATTCTTCGGCTTCTTTAAGGCCGCAAAGAATGGAAGGCAGCGCTCGGCTGAGCGGGAGATGAACCTCCCGAGGGCTGCTACTCGGCCCGTGAGCCGTTGTACCTCCTTGACCGTCCGAGGAGGCGTCATCTCTTGGAGGGCTCGGATCTTCTCTGGATTGGCCTCAATTCCTCGCTGTGTAATGATGAAGCCAAGGAATTTGCCGGAGGTGACTCCAAATGCACATTTGGCTGGATTAAGCTTCATCCGGTACTTTCGGAGCGTGGAGAATGCTTCATTGAGGTCGGCTATATGGTTTTGCGCCGCCTTGCTTTTCACCAGCATATCATCCACGTAGACCTCCATGTTTCGACCTATTTGGTCTTTGAAGATCCGGCTGACCAGCCTTTGATAAGTTGCCCCGGCATTTTTCAAGCCGAAGGGCATCACCTTGTAGCAGTAGGTCCCCCCGTCGGTGATAAAGGCTGTCTTCTCCTCATCTTCTGGTGCCATGCGGATCTGGTTGTATCCGGAGAAGGCGTCCATGAATGCTAGCAGCTCGTGACCTGAGGTGGAGTCCACGAGCTGGTCGATGCTGGGAAGTGGAAAGCTGTCCTTTGGACAGGCTTTATTCAAGTCGGTGTAGTCCACGCACATGCGCCACTTCCCGTTGGCTTTCTTGACGAGGACCACATTGGCGAGCCACTCCGGGTAGGCTATCTCCCGGATGAAGCCAGCCGCGAGGAGTTTGCTGACTTCCTCGGCGGCCGCTTGCTGTCGTTCAGGGGCCGCGCCTCGCTTCTTCTGCCGCACGGGCTTACTGGTCGGCTTTACTTGGAGCCGGTGGACCATGATCTCAGGATCTATCCCCGGCATATCCGCAGGCGACCACGCGAAGACATCCATGTTGTCCCGCAAAAAGTCGACGAGGCGACCCCTCTCGCGCTCGTCGAGGCCGGAGCCAATCTGCACGGTTAGCTCAGGAGAGTTCTCTTGTAAGGGAACTTGGATCAGTAACTCACCAGGCTCTACCCGCTCTTTCCGGGGGTCATTCCGTGCCTCCATAACCTCAGTCGAGGGCTGGTCGGTTGCTGAAGCAGGCACCTCGGCTGGTCGCCTTGACTTGTGGGTTGCCAGGTAGCATCGCCTTGCCACCATTTGGTCTCCTCGGACTTCGCCCACTCCCTGGCTGGTGGGGAATCGCATGAGCAGATGGTGGGTCGAGACCACTGCTCGGAGGGCGTTGAGTCCTGGCCTTCCAAGGATGGCATTATACACCGAGGGCAGGCGTATTACAAGGAGGCTCATGCTCACGGTGCTCTCTCGAGGGGCGAGCCCGGCTGTGACCAGAAGGTCAATCTCGCCCTCTACTGGGACTGAATCCCCAGTAAACCCAACTAACGGAGCGTTCATCCTCCGTAGCTGCTCTTTGGTCATACCCATTTTACAATACGCACCGAAGTACAAAACATTCGCCGAGCTTCCATTATCAACTAGGATGCGTTTTACATCAAATTTATTTATAATCAGGGAGATGACCACGGCATCATCATGGGGAGTCTCGACTCCCTCTAGATCTTCGTCCGAGAAGGAGATAACTTCGGAGATGCGCAGGCGCTTCGAAGAGGCTCCTTCCCCTGAGGCTTCTCCCACCGAGGTTCCGCCTCGGATGGTGTTGATGACGCCGGCAATGGGCCTGTTGGCGTTCGAACCTTCAGGCTGTGCTGCTCCTTCGGCCGGCTTCTTCCCTTCACGCCGGCCTTGCACGAACCGATCGAGCGCCCCTCAGCGAATGAGCGCTTCGATCTCGTTTCGAAGCTGGTAACACTCCTCGGTATCATGGCCGTGATCCCGGTGGTAGCAGCAATATTTTCGAAGGTCACGCCGGCTTCTGGTGTCTGGCTTTGGAGGTGGGAGCCGGATGTGATCCCGGTGCTCGATCTCCATGAGGATTTCGGCCCGAGGAGCATTGAGAGGAGTGTAGCTTTCGTACCTCCTTTCGGGTGCGGGGGCCCGCGGTGGGAACCTTTGCTGTGGTGGCCCTCGCAGCCGGGGCGGACTCTTTGGGCGAGGCGGATTCTTGGCTCGTCGCGGGGACGGGCTCCGGTGCTGGCCGCGCTCCTCGCGGCGTCTCTTCTTGGGGTTTGGCTCGGCCCCGCTCCGTCTGGCTGCCACGGCTTCTTCCGCCTTGGCGTACTTCCGCGCCCGGGCGAACATCTCGGTGAGGTCCGCGGGGAAGCTCTTCTCAATCGAGAAGAGGAATTTGTAGGACCGGGCTCCAGTCTTTAGTGCCGACATGGCGATAGACTGGTCAAGCTCCCGGACCTCCCATGTCGCGGCGGTGAACCGGTCCAGATACTCCTTGAAGGACTCTCCCTCCTTTTGTTTGATGTCGAGGAGGGAGTCGGATGTCCGCCGCTGAGGTTGGCTGGCAGCAAAATTGCCAGCGAACTGTCGGCCGAGCTGTTCAAAGGAAGAGACAGTACTCGGCTTCAGCCCGGTGAACCAAAGCCGGGCTGGTCCTCGGAGTGTCGCCGGAAAGGCCTTGCACATCATGGCTTCCGTGGCTCCTTGGAGGGTCATTAGGACCCGGTAGCTCTCCAGGTGGTCCAGGGGATCGGTCTTGCCACTATAAGGCTCCACCTGGGGCATTTTGAACCGTAGCGGGACCGGTTCATCTTCAATCTCCGGGGAGAAGGGCGACTTTGTACTGAACTCAAAGTCGCCGGTGTGCCCCGATTTTCTTCCATGGAGTGCCTGAATCTGGCGCTCCAGCTTCTCGACCTTCCGGTCGAGTTTATGATTCTGGAGGATCGCTGCAGCGGTTCCTCCGGGTGCGGGTTGCCCTGGAACCGACTCAGCTTCTGAAGGTTGTGGCCAGCCTCCATGGCCTCTGGCTGGGTGCTCTCTCCAGAGAGGGGCCTGGACTTGAGAGTCCTGACCTTGAAGAGGAAACCCGCTTGTAGGGGGCTCCGGTTGAACTGGAGCCGGGGGAGGCGGTGCCGTTGGGATGCCCCTAGGTTGCAGGCTTTGGACGGCGGTGGCCAAGGCCTGCACTTGTTGCACCAAGGCATCAAACTGCTCCGGCCGAACTTGATGAACTGGCTCAGCCGGAGGTGGTGAGTTTCGGACGGAGCGCTCAGGACTGGGTGGAGGACGTCGAGAGGCGTTGGAGGCCCCTTTACTTCTTAGCTTCATGGCAGCGAACTCGGTCCCTTCCTCTAGCGCCAACTGTTGCTGGAAATTGGACCCGGGGGCCGCCGCGAAGCCGGGGAAGGCGAAGCTCCGCTGCTACAGGGGGCGGACGGCGGTGCGCCGGTCGGCTGCGTCCTCCACTGGTGGGGCTCCGGATCTGCAAGGAAAACCGGTGGCCGGGCTCTCCGGCGCCGGCCCTCCGATGCTTAAGTCAGAGGGGGCAAATATGTGGAGAGGGTAGGAGGAGAGAGAGTGTATGCACAGAATATTTTGTTAAGATGAAGCAAAGATGAAAGCTTTGATGTCATCAATTGTGTCTATCTCCCCCCCGTTCCCCCCAGGCTCCCCTTTTATAGTGGGGTTTTGCGTTTCCTGGGAGGTGACAGGGGAGTTTGTCCCTTTTGTAATGATTTAGCCCATTAATGGCGTAGTGGAGAATAAGGCCGGATCAGACCGGAGTCAGAGAGCTGTCACGGTCGATCGGACCTGTTGGAGTTGTTGAACCGCCGGCCGTAGTGGGCCTGGGGTTCGTGGATGGTGAGTGCATTTAATACCGAATGAACCGGCGGTCAGGGAGAGCCATACGCTCTGACGGTTCAATGATCCGGAGATCGTCTTGAGCCGTGTTCATTTAATGACTGGGTGCATCGGAGACTTGAGGGAGTCTCATGCATTAATGGCAGGTCGTGCCGAATACCTGCGGAGATCTTATGCCTTGACGGCTTAGAGATTATGGCAGGCGACAAGTTGTAGTCGAGTTGTCAAATCCCCTGGAGGATTGAGTGCTTGGTTAAGGCATCGGCTCGGCAGGGGTGCCGAGCCGAGCTGGTCGCCCAGTAGGGCGCCCTGTGGCGGGGTTGCCTTCGAAGTATCCCTGATCGGCGTCTTTCGAGCAAGCGCTTCCTAACCGAGCGCCTCCCTTCGGTGCTATCTCTGGTCGGCATCCTCTGGTCGGCTCTTTCCGGCCGAGCGGACGCACTTGGGTGTTTTGGTCGGGTGCCTTTACTTGGCGCTTTCTCCGGTCAACGCTCCTTCTGCTCGGCACTTTCCAGCCGAGCAGCCTTTGGGTCGATGCCCTCTGGCCGAGCGCCTTCCCGGTCAGTGCCTTCTGGCCGAGCGCCTCCGCAACAGTATGACTTGGGGTTTTTCCCCCAACAAATGAGATCCCCAATAGTCAATGAATTGATGAACAGGATACCTTCTTTCAGATTCATGTTTCTGATGCACTTGCTTCTTTTGTTTGGGAATGGCGTTCCCTCAGTCTTCTTCATCCAGGCTGGCTGGATGGTGTGTTCGGGTATGCGCTGGGAGCTTTCCAAGAGGGAGAAGGATGTTAAAATTATCGTGGATTGACTCCAAAGGACTCGAATAACATCTGCCATGCTAATGAGTACTGATGTTGTGGAAATAAAGGGTCTCGGATTTAGTTCCACATCGACTGAATAACGAAAAGGTATGTGTCTTAAATGGAGGGCTTGATTACCCTTCCCTGAGGAGGCACCTTTTAAAGGGCAAAATCGTGAGGGAAGTAAGCTGCCCACGATACACGTCATATGATACGTGCGCACTTTCCCAAAGCGGACAATACCTTCTGTGGGGACACGGTCTTCTTTTCCTGTTCCAATTCGGTGGGGGCTAAGTTCTGAGGTCGGGGAACCCCGACCTCAACAATGGCACGCCAGGTAGGAGCCCTTGACCTCGGCGCAGACCTTCCTGCTGGAGGGCTGATGTTGTGGAAATAAGGGGTCCGGACTTAGTCCCACATCGACTGAATAGTGAAAAAGGTCTGTGCCTCAAATGGAGGGCTCGATTATCCTTTTCTTAGGAGGCGCTTTTTAAAAGGCAAAACCGTGAGGGAAGTAAGCTGACCACGACACGCGTCACGCGATACGTACGTACTTCCGCAAAACAGACAATACCTTATGTGGGAACGCAGTCTTCTTTTTCTATTTCAGTTCGGTGGAGATAAGGTCTGAGATTCCTCCGACCTCAACAAGTACCATCAATAATGTATTGCAGCATGGCAGGAGTGGAAGCCAAACCCCGTGTCATCACTAACTATATCCGAAAACGTAAATGGATTTGCAAATGAATTCCCCTTTCAGTATCCTCTGGTGTTCCCTCTCCACAAAATTATGTAGAGAAAGACACAGGGTAGGAACAATACCATGTATATGGTTTGTATATATCAATTCCTTGTATTGGTTACATCTCACATGGCCGAGAATCGAAGCCCAGCCAATCTCATGGCTACCAGTTCCCAAAGCGTAACTGGATTCATAAATGAATTACCCTTCAATTCTCCCTTTGGGTACATCACTATTCTGTAGGCATTTACTACATATTTAATTCCCTCAGATGTCACACCTCCAAACAAGGTACGGGTGCATCTTTCGCGTAGAAGGAGGATTCGCCGTCCTTCGCGTAAAGCCACTGTTGGATCATCAATTGCTCGCTTTGAGAGCGGTGCTTCAGATGAATGACAGAGTTTGGCATAATTTGAGATCTCTGCGCTGGGTGATCCAACGGTGGTTTTTTTTTTTGAAAGAAGGCGAATCCAACTTGGATCACCTACCGCGCAGCTCTCGAAGCACTTTGTAACAATTTAGAATTCAAAATTTATTCAACAAATAATCGATATGAAATTAAACACACATCTACACGAATCTTACGTACTTCTTCCGTCTAAGTTCTGACGAGTAACATTTTCTAGTTCACATAGATTATGGGCTGAATTCGTTCTGATACCATTTATAACAACCTAAAATTTTATGCAGAATGACTAGTCGAAAGATATTTTATGCACAATGCTGCATGCATAGCTCTCGTAGCGAGGGTGGGTGATCAAATGGCTGTTTGGTTTGAAGGATGGTGAATCCTTTTACACAACCCCGAATCTACCCCATTTATTGTAACATGCCGACCAACTTAAATACAGCGTCCTCGATTGCTTCTCATCACTTTCCTTCCAAACCAAATTGGCTCCGACCCAACTTCCTCTGCCAACTACTCTGTCAGATCAACACCCACCACAACTCCCAACAATTTAAAACAATATGGTTTCTCTTACGCAACCGTGGGCTCCTACTTTCAGCCGCTAACTTTCTTCATGTCCTCCCCAATGGCTATCTCCAAGATTTCAACCCGTATCCCACTCTGCAACCTCCAGACACCCTTCGCTCGCCCCCTCTGTCACCATTCAGAATCCCTTAATTAAGCATTCACTCCATTTAGCTGGCAGATGGCTCTCATTCACTCCCGAATTCCTCTCTCATTCACTTCCTCCTTATATACCGTCCAACTCTCGTTTTTCCCACTCCATCGCAACCAGACTCGTAATTCTACTTCCCCTGCCACTGAATACCTCCTCTTATTCTACTCCAATTTTTTTTCACTCCCTTTCCGAGTTATATATACCACCGGTATCTCCACTTCTTTCTCTACTGCTCCTCACTTCTCTGCAGTTCTACTACTATATCCATCCCATCCTTTCCCTGTAAACCATTACCTTCCTTCTTGTCCTCAACCCTCCACAACTACTAATAGTAATATTAATACTATCATTTATATTTCCCTCCATTTTATTACCTTACCATAGTTCTCAGTCGTCCTCACTCTACCCCCAGCATCACTTTCACTGGAGCTACTAGCACCACCACTTTTATTAGAGCTGCTGCTACTGCTTCTGTTGCTTCTACTACCACCAACACCAGCACCACCACTAGCCATGGATCTTATGGATCTCCTCCTAATTTTCGCCACCTTGCTATTAGCAGCACTTTGGTGGCGCCGCTGCTCACGCACCGGCGGGACAGGCGCACCCGGGGACCTCCCACCGGGCCCGCCTGGGTGGCCGGTGGTCGGCAACCTCTTCCAAGTCATCCTCCAGCGCCGGCCCTTCATGTACGTGGTGCGCGACCTCCGGCTGCGCTACGGCCCAATCTTCAGCATGCGCATGGGCCAGCGCACCCTCATCATCATCACCTCCGCGGACCTCATCCACGAGGCCCTCGTCCAGAAGGGCCCCCTCTTCGCCAGCCGCCCCGCCGACTCCCCGACCCGCCTCCTCTTCAGCGCCGGCAAGTGCACCATCAACTCCGCCGAGTACGGCCTTCTCTGGCGCTCCCTCCGCCGCAACTTCGTCTCCGAGATCGTCACCCCTGCTCGCGTCAAGAAATTCGGCTGGATCCGCGACTGGGCCATGACCAACCACCTCGCCCGCCTCCGCGACGAGTATAAAAAGACCGGCGCCGTCCAAGTGATGAGCAACTGCCGGCTCACCATCTGCAGCATCTTGGTCTGCATCTGCTTTGGAGCTAAAGTCCCCGAAGACCATGTCCGCGAGATCGAGGCTGTTCTCAAGGATGTTATGATGATGACGACGCCGAAGCTGCCCGACTTCCTTCCGATGCTCACTCCGCTCTTCCGCGGTCAGCTCACGGAGGCGAGGAAGCTAAGAAAGAGGCAGATGGACTGCCTGCTTCCACTGGCGAGAGCCAGAAGGGCCTTCGTGGAGAGTGGCGGGGAGAAGGATGTGAGCTGTTCATGGGAGATGGTGAGCCCGATCGGTGAGGCCTACGTCGACTCGTTGTTCGGGCTGGAGCCGGCCGGGAGGGGCCGGCTTGGGGAGGAGGAGCTGATGACATTGTGCTCGGAGGTGATGAGCGCCGGCACCGACACTAGTGCAACTGCGCTCGAGTGGGCATTGCTGCATCTGATTCTTAATCAAGCAGCGCAGGAGCGGCTGTACAAGGAGATCCTCCGCAAAGTCGGCACGGAGAAGGGGATGAAGATCACAGAGGACGACGTCGAGGGAATGGGCTACTTGCAGGCGATGGTGAAGGAGACGCTGCGGCGGCACCCGCCGAGCCACTTCGTGTTATCGCATGCGGCGACGAGGGAGACGCAGCTAGGGGGATTCCGGATTCCAACCGATGCAAATGTGGAGTTCTACACGGCGTGGATGACGGAGGACCCGAGCGTGTGGGACAAGCCGGAGGAGTGGCGGCCGGAGAGGTTCGAGGAGGGCGGCGAAGGGTGGGATACCGACGTCACCGGGACGCGAGGACTGAGGATGATGCCGTTCGGGGCCGGAAGGAGGATCTGCCCGGCGGCGACGCTGGGGTTGCTGCACGTGCAGCTAATGCTGGCGAGGATGGTGAGGGAGTTCCGGTGGGATGCGGTGCCCGGGGAGCGGCCGGACCCGACAGAGACGTTTGCGTTCACAGTGGTGATGAAGAATTCCCTCAGGGCAGCCATCTTGGAGAGGGACGTCTGATGGGACAAAAAAGCAGGGCCTTACGTTAAGTACTATTAGGGACGTAGAAGGACGTAATTAATGAAGCGTGAGTTCTTGCCATCTAGGTCCAAAAGAAGTTGTTATATTATTATTAAAATATTTATATCACATGTTCATCTCATGTACCGGATTGGTGCCTAATTTTTCTCGCCTATCCAAATTAATTTAGGGATTTTTTATTTTTTTTACATTCATGGCTCACGCCAAACGAGTATGAACACAGCCTCTAGCATCAAGAGAAAGAAGATCACATAAAGATAAAAGAGTAACTGCAGTCTCAATACATAACACCTCTCTAGAATGATGAGCAGCAAAGAAAATGATGCAGTCTACAGCTCTATTCGCCTCTCGAAAAACAAGAACAACTTGGATCGAGCGGTAGCCAAACAACATGAGGATGATAGTATTATTTCGATGATTAACACAACAATTAAGTAGATATCAAATTAATAATGCAGTTTAACTTGATAGACACTAATGAATATCACACTCTCGATACATTCACGATACATTAAGAAAATGAGATCAAGACGACTCACAATGATTAACAACAAGATAAAATATGTAGTAGAAAATGATAGAGAGCTTTTAAATCTAATTCGGCAAAGTTTTAAGTCAAGTATACTTTTAAGGGCAAATCTGTAATTTTTACTATTAAGGGTATGAAGCTCTATCGTGCTCTATTGATCCTATGAACTAGTCTAAACTCAAGATGCAGGAAATTGTGAGTTGAGTTGACCTCAAAGAGGTTTGGAGTCGACCCTGATACATATGGCATGCATTGGCACGAAGTGACACACTTGGCACAGAGTAAGAGTCAACCCCAGAAGAGGCGGAGTCGACCCTAGCACACTTTGGGACGTTCTGGCACTTCCTTGCGAAAATAGCACGGATAAACAGTAATTGGGGTCGACCCTAAGTATCCTTGAGCCGACCCCAACGTGCAACCTCAAAGAAAAACAACTCCCTGAACTTTACTGAGAGGGCCGACCTCAACGTGCAACCTCAAAGAAAAACAACTCCCTGGACTTTATTGAGAGGGCCGACCCCAAGTTTCCTTGAGTCGACCCCAGAAAGACTTGAGCCGACCCCAGGATGAGTGTCCAAAAACCATGTCTCTGGAATTCCTGAGTGGGCCGACCCCAATAGAGCTTGGGTCGACCCTACTGTAGCATGGGTCAACCCCAAGAAAGCATGAGTCGATCCCAGTGAAAAAGTCAGAAAAACAGGGGTTCTGTGGTTTCTGAGAAAACCAACCCCATTGTAGCAGGGGCCGACCCCACTGTAGCAGGAGTCGACCCCAAAGAAGTTTGAGTCAACCCCAAAGCTGATGAACAGTAACTTGAGCCGACCCCAGAAAAGCTTGGGTCGACCCCAGCATGGCTGACAGCATAACAACTAGTTCTGCATAAGTACTTTTTGAGCTCCCAACGGCTAGAAACGGCTAGTTTTTCAAATCAAACAGTTGGGGAGTTACCAATAGAAGTTGGGAAGTATTTAAGAGACACTATTCATCAGAGGAAGCATCTTTTGCAAGAAATTAATAGAGTATTCAAGAGAAAGCAAGCCTAAGTGTTTTTCATCAAGTTGCTTCATTCAAGTTCCAAAAAGAAGGTAGTTGAGCAATCTGAAAGTGCATTCAACAGCTCCACCAACCTCTTGTGAAGTGAAGTAACCTGAGCAAAGAAGAAAAAAGCTTCCTTAAAGCAATAACTATTTCATCTCTTCTTTTAGTGCATATTTGTTATATTTGCTCATTTAGGAGCTTCATACTTCTTCTTTTTAAATTCCTTCTAAGGTTTGTTGGTGAGCCCGTAAAACCAACAGTGTAGGTTGTTGGTGAGCCCGCAAAACCAACATAGGTTATTGGTGATCCCGGAAAACCAAAGTGTAAAGATTTTTAGATTGTGAGCTCGAAAAATAATCCAACTGTAATCTGCGAGATTATAGTGAATTTCCAAAAGGACGCTTGGGGAGTGGACGTAGGTGCTTAGGAGAGCACCGAACTACTTTACTTCTTGTGTGTTTGCATTATGTGTCTTTCTAATTTCACTACACACACTTAATTAATATTAACTAAACTATCCATTCATCTATCAATTTGATTAAGGGATTAAAAATTTAGAAAACCTAATTCACCCCCCTCTTGGCTTGTCACCTAGGGAAACACAACAGCCTCTATATATCCCTGAATATATGGTGGCCATCTCCCCGCCACCAGATGTCCCTAGCCCACCCCGGTAAAAGAGACAAATGTCACTCGGAGCGCTGTAGCTCCTGATGTCCCTAGCCCACCCCGGAGGGATACCTAGGTGGTGGCAATGATCTTAGTCGCTAGACAAGTAGCTCTATCCACCACGGCCCTTGACGGGGATCTCCTGTCTTCAAAGGTACGGGCATTCCTGTCTAACCAAATGTGATATACCATATAGATACAGATGATGCCTTGCTTCACTGTACCCGATGTGCCAACCAATGTACTCATGTGGTTCAGAAAGTCCTCCGTCGACACCACATTTTTCTTTGGAAAAATGTTAATTATCATTCTATTCGTGTTTGAATTGGACTCCATTCCAAATTACCAGCTAGCATAGCATAGAAAATAAATTATATAGCAGATTATCGTATTTAGTATGAAAAATGAATGAGAGGGATGTTAAAAAATAATAAAATAAATACAATTAAGAGGATGTTATTTATTTTTCCACGCTGAATTATCAAGTAGCACTTATATGAAAATATCATTTTTCTTGACAAAAATAACCTCACTTATATTATATTAATACAATATTAATTGCATTAATATGTTTAATATTAATTATATTAATATATTATAAATATATTAACCTATTAAATAATAATAATTATAAATAATAATATATTTAATATATTAATATAATTAATATTTAATAATTATTAATAAATAATTAATAGATATTTATTAATTATCGATAAATCTATCATAGAATTTATTAATAATTAATATAATTATTTATATGCCAAAATATAGTAAAATTTATTTATAATAAGAAATATATTTTCTAATATATGTATAATAAATTTGAAATATTTATTAACTCTTGTAAATATATTTCAATATTCAAAATAGCTAATATTATTGGTTTTTATGTAAGTGGGCCATAAATGGCCAACAAATTTACTTAAAAAAATTATTATTACCTTTAATTTATTTAAAAGTATTATTGAAAATTTGGCAATATTCTCATGTAAGATTTTCTCTATTCAAATATAGTAATCTTTTTTCAATATTGTTTTTAGAGTAATCTTTTCGGAAACCAAATATAGTATTTTTTTTACTTGTAATTATTTTTTAAATAAATAATTTTTAATAATCATCAAATTATTTGTACTATAATATATCCCAACAAAACAAACTCTATGTCTTCATCAATGCTAAGTAGATGAAGCTTAGTCATCACTAATGCCTTCTAATGCCATTCATGGGGACGAGTACTGTTACGATGTACCTGTGCTTGTGATACACTTGATTATGAGGGCATATCGTAGGCGCCCCCTGTGATCGCCCTTTATTTCGGGTAGTGCCTGCTGCGGTGAACTAAACAACTTCCAACATTAGACACTGTTCTAGATATGTACCTATATTATCTTTCTTCAGATGGGTGATTTCTACATCTAATTCTATTACCTTTCCTTTTGAATTTTCTAATATTATGGAATGGTCGCTCTCTTTCTGTCTATCCCCTCTTCTCTTCTAATATAGAATATAGATGACAAATATTACAATCAATTTGTACCACACCCCCAATATATACAGTGAGTCAGCCGCCGCATACTCATAGAGAACACTCCCCATAAGAATGCAAAGCATCTCAACATGATATCATATACAAGTAGCGGAATGTATTTAAATAATTAATATTCAAATTTTAATTTAAATAACTAAATCAAAATTGAATATCTCACCAAAGTAATAAAATTCTAAAACTTGCATCAACTTTCATAAAATTCTAATCTAAACTAAAGATACCAAAATTGCTGTCTCTAGTCGCAATCTTATAACAAATTTTCGAGTCGAACTAATTATTCAAATCTATAAAAATAGTAGAATGAGCTAGACAACCCAATAAGCAATGAATACCTTTGCTAGATAAATCAAGCAATAAAATAATAATATCCTGAAAATAAGCATGCAAATCATATCAATACAAAACCAAAACTAAACAATATTCGATCATTTTGAATTTTGAATTTTGTTCATAAAAGTGCAAACATATAACCTTCATTGGTAAGGTATTGATATGTCAACTTAGAACCTCCTACTAGTATGATATCGATATGCCAACGTATACCTCCATTGGCAGAGTGCCAATGTATAACCTCCACTAATAGGATATTCATGTACCAATGCATGGCCCCTAATGACGGAATATCGATGTACCGGTGCATAACCTCCACTGGCAAAGTGTCGATGTACCAACATATAGCCTCCATTAGCGAGTATCGATATATAGTCAGGTTGCAAAATTATCTCGAAAACTCTCTATCGATAAATCGGTTTCATGCTCCAAATCAAAAAATATGTAAAATCATTCGATATTGAATTTAATTAAACATATTTCATAATAAAATCAATATCTTCGATCATTTATCAATTAATATTCTATAATAGGAGCTATTCAACAAATAAACACTATGCTTCAAGTTCATAAATCACAAATAATATGATTCAAAACTCAATAATATAAATATTATATAATTTGGTGATAAATTTAGAAAAAGACATATTACTTATCTTGCGAGGGCAATTTAACTAACAGATTAAATTAATTTTGAAAAATTTTCTCAAAGCTTAATATTCAAAAATTATATTAGCATCAAAATTTCATCATGATTATTCTAAAAATAAAAATTCTAAATTCCAACATCCTCATAGGGCTGACTAAGCGAGACTGTCTGACATACTGGTTGGTCCGATTAAGGCGAAATTCATCTGATCATGCTTAGCCTAAGATACAGGTTGTTTGATAGAGATCAGGATGACCAAATCTAAAGCGGATTGTCATCCATTTCGTGGCCATACGACTAGCCGCTATTTGGCATCTGGAGTGCATTTTGCTGACTCAGATAACGACAAATCCGACTTTCCTATATAAAGAGGCACTCCAGAGGACCTCATGTAAGGACACGCACATGCAATATCAAAACGACACATACATGCGATACCAAATTGATACTCTGCTGAAATTTTTTCTCTTTCATACTATTGCTTCCTTATTCTGACTTAGGCATCGGAGGTCCTCTGCCGGAAACTATTTGGCAAACGGACTTCTTGCAGGCCGTCCTCGGTGGAGACCAGCACTTGACAGTCCTATCAGCCTGCTCAATTAGCCTCTAGCCGACTCCAAGATCGTCCGAGTTGCACTTCAACCTCGATTCAGCAACGTGCGATAAATTTGTTCTTGCTTAGAACTTTTTGTTCCCATTTGATTTTTTTTTATTCGTTTGTTTTAAAACAAGAATATGGAATTCAATGCAAAAAATATGTTTAGTTATTTGTTCATATTTCTATTTTTTTAAATAATTTCTATTATTTCTAGAAAAAGTGCAAGTAAAATTATCACTTCCAATTTTTTTTGAAAGTGCATTTTCAACTTTCTTCTCCCAATCTCTCCCATTCTTGTTCTTAGCCCTATCATCTCCGTCTAATCATTCCAACTCTCTAAGCCTCGCCGCTTATCTCTCTAGCTGATATCGAGCTAATCCTCGTCTTTTGCCGTGTCACCAGCCCCATCCTTCTTTTCTTCTGCCACCCCATCAACCATCTCTGTATCTGATGTCGAGCTTCTCTTTTTTTTTTTGTCCTCAACCACATCACCGACTCATTGTACAAAAAAATAAATAAATTTTCTATTATTAGAAATCTAGAAAAATAGAAATAATTTTTTATTTTTAATTTTTTTAAAAAGAAAAAACACAAGGGATCCGAACTCAGCCTCTGCCTCCTCTTTCTGCCAAAAAGAAAAAAAAAATATTGCCTAAGTTGTATTTGTTAGATGGCTAGTCAAGGACAGCTGGAAGGTTCTTTTTTTAAAGAGAAAGAGTGCCTAAGATAGGTGGCCGTGAGGCCCTTTATTAAGAGAATCATTGGGGCACTATTTCTAGAATTAATCAATAAACAAGGACGATAAGGGTTGATTAGCACAAATTGATTTTGCTGCCGATTGATTTACATGTAAAGAAACTATTTCTTTTTTAAAAGTAAGATAATAAGCTTTTTCTTTTTTTTTCTTTTCTTTTCTTGCTAAACAAGTCATGTTAGATTTTTTTATTTTATTTTATTTTATTTTATTTTTAACAGAAATATTATACATAACGTATATAGATATAGCTAAGAAATTCAAAAAGCAATACATCATGGAAAGTACTAAGTAATTTCATCTTTTACATCTATAGATGGTCCTCTGAGTAGTTGTCAACAAAAAAAATGCCATCCAATTCGCAGTTTTATTATTTTTTAAAATATATGTTTCGTCTCAATAAATATTTCATCATAAATCATAATTCAAATATCTTTTAGCAATAACTGATAATCCCCGATCCATTTCACTTAGGGCTCGTTTGGTTCGCAGGAAAAGGAGGGGGGAAAGTGTGGTCAACGGAAAAGTAATGAAATGCCTCTTGTTTGGTTGGAGTTTTCAAAGAAGAGAGATGGGAAAGTTGTATTCCCATGGGAATATGATTCCCACATTTCGGGCTCGTTTGGTTCGCAGGAAAAGGAGGGGGAAAAGTGTGGTCAACGGGAAAGTAATGAAATGCCTCTTGTTTGGTTGGAGTTTTCAAAGAAGAGAGATGGGAAAGTTGTATTCTCATGGGAATATGATTCCCACATTTCATGGGAAAGTCTTTCCCATGAGAAACATGGGAAAGTTACTTTCCCATGAGGTGGGAATCACTCCTTTTTTATTTTTTCCCAAAAAGACCCTTCAACATTAAAGAAGCATTAAAGAGGCATTAAAGAACTAATTTTTATTAAGGGCATAATAGGAATTATACATAACTTTCCTAGGAAAGTGGATGGTCAACCAAACATAAGCACTTTGGAAATTTGTCACTTTCCCATGGTTAACCAAACATGCCAAAAGTACTTTCCTAGGTATCCTCTTCCTAGGAATCTGATTCCCAGGAATCATATTCCTATGAGGGAAAATACTTCCCGCGAACCAAACGAGCCCTTCATGGAAAAGTCTTTTCTATGAGAAACATGGGAAAGTTACTTTCCCATGAGGTGGGAATCGCTCCTTTTTTATTTTTCCCAAAAAGACCCTTCAGTATTAAAGAAGCATTAAAGAGGCATTAAAGACCTAATTTTTATTAAGGGCATAATAGGAATTATACATAACTTTCCTAGGAAAGTGGATGGTCAACCAAACATAAGCATTTTGGAAATTTGTCACTTTTTCATTGTTAATCAAACATGCCAAAAGTACTTTTCTAGATATCCTCTTCTTAGAAATATGATTTATAGGAATCAGATTTCTAGGAGGGAAAATACTTCCCGCGAACCAAACGAGCCCTTAATGACAATCGCAAAATGACCTTCCAGAGCGATCTCTCTCCCTGCAGAGTCACGTTAGGCTTTAATGGAGCATTTTCCATACTGTAACAAAAAAAAAAAAGCACTCCTGTACGGGGGATCAAATGGTGCCCACACCCCACAGCTTGAAGAATTTAATGTAGCACGTGGCCATCCGAAGTGCATTAAAACATGAAATCCTTTTTTAAAATATAAGCAATTAATAAAAGGTTCAATAGCCGTGACGAGGAGAGCGCTCAAAATGCCCATCACTTTCTACGGCAGCTGATGCTTGCTATAATGAACATTAAATTCCCCCCCTATCCTCCTGTCTCCATCATACATAACCTCTCACATGAGCGAAGGCCACTCCGCAACGGACCATGAATCCGATCTCCGGTCACAGCAAGGTTTCCTGAAAGGCACGCCCTCATCGCCCGAAGACGTTAACCCGACGCCACCAGCGGCATGTTTGTAGTTGTACAGTTCGGCAAATTCAATGCTGGTAGGACCCGGAGCCAGGACAGCTCAAAAGCAGCTGTCCGGCGACTTAGATCCCAAGGAGCCTGCAAGGCAAAAAAAATAAATAATAAATAATATATATATATGTATATATATATTTAATTTTTTAAAATTATAAAAATATTTTTTTTATTTTAGATATAAATTATATAGAATATGAGAAGGTTCAATAGTTATTGGACAGAAGTTAAATTTTTTTCAAAAATATTTTAAAATTTTTATAGTAAACATTTTATATAATTTTTTTAATAAAATAGCTGCCCAGCTAAATATGACCTGAAATGAGCACATGATCAACTAAATATATAAAAAATAATTTATATAATTAAATATTAGTTTTTAAAAAATATATTTTAATTAAACCAGTTCAACTGCGATGATGCCGTGTTGGGACCTGTGTTTGACACCAATGCCTTTCCCATTTTTACCTCTTTCTTTACAGGGCGGTTGATCATCTTTCCTATTTTCCTTGTTCCGCGAACTGTGATGGTGACCTTCTATAAAATCTGAAAACTTTCAAAGTTGCTGATTGGATGACTACCTATGTGACCGGCCATTCTAAAAGCATCATATAGGCTGAAAAGAAAAAATTGTCTCAAGCATTCCGTAATTTTTTGTTTTCTAATTTCATTGAGTGTATTCGTGCTCGAATGTATGAAATATCTGTTTTAACAAAAAAAAAAAAAAAGCTTAAAAAAGAATGCCCTAAAGTATTTACAGGAATAAAATTAGTAATATCAAATATAATTTGTTGATAATTTAGCTGATTATTTTTAATATCTTCAATATCTATCTTCCTTAGCATGAACAGAATTCAAAAGGATTAAAATATCACAGGTCCGTAATTGAAATGTATTGTGTATTTGATGAATAATTCCTTCCATGGTCAGCTGCACTTGTCTTAGTTTACAGCGATCCTCAGGATAACTTTTTGTTGGGTGGGAGAACTTTCCTTAGTATCATTTGCTCCATCACGTTATTATTAGAAGTGATGGCGAGATACGGTGAGGTACGGGTGTACTCGCGTTGAAGTGGTTGGTAGCTTGCTGGCCATTGTTTATTTTTTAATTATTGTAAAATTATTACCAGCTAAAAAAAAACGAGGAGGTCATCCTTTAATATTTTTTTTAAATAATTTTTTTTTATTGGTACAACGGTAGCTCACATACTACGAATATAAATCCAGCCAATAAAAATAGAAAATAGAAGACAATGTAAATGTACTAATACAGTTCCACTGTCCATCCAGATGAAACAATCGAAGCGGTGGTCCCATAGAAAGCCACCCAGTCGGCAGTTTTCTTTGTCTCTCTCTCTACGTGTGAGGTTTGATGGGTGTCACACTCTTTCATAAATTTGGGAACATGTTTTTACATGAACAAATCTGGGTGTTGAAACAGCAGTAACTTATATGGAAGATGTGGTGGATTTCGTGTGTGAATGCCTCCAAAGCTAAATGGCCATGGCAATAGCTCGTGCGGGGTTTTGGATTGGTTGGGGAGTGGGGGGAAGAATCAACGGTGGTGTTTTAGAATTTAAATTAGAAAAGAGTTAAGATGAGACCGATTGGCATCCGTGGATTAGCTAAAGAAGAGAGCTATGGATTAAGAACTTCTCCAGTTCGAATATTTTTAATTTTGAAACTCCCATTCGCATCTGCTTTGGTCCAATATACCTGATATAACCATAATACATAAGCTTCATTTACGGCACAGGTTCTGCTAAAACACAACCAGAAAGTAAACGCATTTTTTTTAAAAGCAAAGCAAAACTTAAATGGTCAACCTTGCATTCTCTTTGCCCTTGATCCTGCTTCTCCTAGTTAAGCCAAACCCACATAAGCCCCATTTGCATATATGTCTTCACCATCTAAATACCTGAGGAATATATACCAACTTAATTATGTGGAAATCATCCCACACCAAGAAGTAAGCCCATTATTATGCCTATTATCGCAAGAGAGTAGTGCAGACTGTGCTAAGAAAGTTTAGAAGAGGCTTTATATTTCTTTTTATGTAGAAAGTAAACCCATACATATTTATCATAATGGCTTATATAGACTATGTAAATATGTTTTTTCACTACACAGGAATTATATAGACTATGTAAATGTATGAGAAGAAAAAAAACAATCAGGACTTGATGAATTGTATTCTACTGATCTTTAATATAATTGAAAGCAGAACGGCTAAACTTCTAAAGAAATATAAGAATTGGAGAATAAAGCCAACCTATCCTAAGCTAGTAATTTACCACTAACGGAACCTCTTGGCCAGCTTTTATGGAGTTCTAGAGTCTTCAAGAGAGATGGCACTTAAGCCCATTATTTGGCCACCAAAAGTAGATACCCAACCTTTATGATTGAAGATCTTACACAAGAGGTTCAATGTGATAGAAGCTGATTGAGTGAACATGCCAAAGCATATTTTTTAGAGCATATCTCCTTCTGTCTCTACAGTGAGTACTCATTATTAGACAATAAGAGGTGAATGAAAAAATAAACTCAAAAGTGGCCCACTTGAAATGTTATTTTTTGAAAGAGGTATGTCTCTTCAAAAGATATGCATCTATTCATTTGTATTGATGCATCTTTTCATTTAAAATACATGACTGTTAGCATGAAAGATATGACTATTTATATTAATAAAAGTATGTATATCTAACCTAAAAATTAGTTATTAACTCATGTAAATATATTTTAATATTCGAAATAGCTTATATTGATAGCCTTCATATAAGTAGACTATAAATGGCCAATAAATGAACTGAACAAAAAAAATGTCATTACTTAAATTATTGATTCAACAACATTTTTGAAAATTTGGCAATATTTCTATATAAGATTACCTCCGATCAAATAAAATAATCTTTTTTTGATACCATTTTTTAGAATAATTTTTCCACCTACCAAACATCGAAAAATTTATTTTCGCAATCATTTTTCCAAATAAACAATTTCCAGTAATTGCCAGATTTTTCTGCAGACATACCCCAACCAAAAAGAACCATCAAAGTACTAATATTAGAGATGGGCCAGGGTTGGTGCAAGGAAAAGGCAAAAAGTACACAAAATACTCACATTAGAGAACATCTTGCTCAGGGATATAGTTTAATTGACAAGTTCCAACTTAGTTAAGTTTGATTTCAATAAATCTATATGTCCAACAAGGGCACAATGATGGCAGAGAAGTGGTACTGCTGTATGTATTTAATTGATCTCACCTATGAATAGTCCAAGAAACGACGCCTAACGTTTTGAACACTAGCCCCATGCGAGGCAGAGAAAATGGTAGTGCCAGGTTCATGCAAACAAGGTGAGGAGAAAATGGTAACCATGCTGAAAGAAAGCCTGTCCGTAAGAAGTCACACCTAGAGTTAACATAATACAACCAAATTGGGACAACATTATATAACCCAATGGAGACCTTGTAGAGTAGGCTGAGCTTCTTTTAGCTTTTTGATCAGGAAACATAAACTTGTACCACATTTTGATGCATATAAGAACATGACTCGTAGAAAACAAATCACTCTTTTTATGTATTTCTATAAAAAAAATTAGACAAGATAAAGCATCATCATAATCAAAATCAAAAACTTATACACAGAATAGACATAATCATCAGTTAATAAGTTCATTCCATATGGGACTCATAATGAGAAAGGTCATATAGGCACAGAGGACTGAATAGCTACCAAGGTGCAGTAAAGTCAGCCTATGAGAACACACGTCTAGGGCTAACATATAACCCAACTGAGAAATTGTAGGGTAGGCTGAACTTCTTTTAGCTTTTTTATCAGGAGCCATATAATTTGTAACTCTTTTTGATTAATATAAGATTGAATATGAATTCTAGAAATCTAATAACTTTTTTTTTTGTTTTTTATTTCTAAAAAATATTAGACAAGATAAAGTAACATCATAATCAAAATCAAAAACTTATACTTGGAATAGACATGGTCATCAGTCTATAATTTTCATTCCACGTCGGACTAAGCTTATAACAATAAGAGGTCATGTAGGTGTTTATAAATAGATGTGCTATGTTTAATGAATAATCATGATCAAACTTGTTTTGACACATTTGGCTCTCTCTTCAGCCCTATATTTCTTATCCCTAGAGGTCTGCCCCACTAAGAGGTCCATTTTGAAAACCCCATCTATTCATGTGTGGATGGTAATCAGGACTATGTTCCTCAATTTCAACAAGACTCCATACCAACCAAGCTTGCTCGCACAGCAGAAAGAGCCACTAGCTTATCTCTCCATCAAATTAGATTAGCCTAATGTGCATTCATGAGCCCATGCTAAAGTTTCAACCAATTCCTGCCAATACCTGTGCCAGGAAATTAAGAAAACATTCTTTCCCTACCAATAGTTCGGGAATGATATTTATCATGATTTAGAAACAAAAAAAAAAAAGGTCAGAAGAAAGCAAATGGAGGACATAATGTCATCAAATTCAAGTATATCAAAGACATCATCCTCCTATAACAAGGTTTCTTTGCAGTGGTGAATTTGTGTCACTCAAGTTTTGCCTCTTCTCTCTTTGGTGGATCCAACTGCAAGTAGTAGAAAGGTTCGGTTGGCTCCTCCCTGCAAAAATAGGATCAATTAATGCAACATTGTGGCATATTTAGTCCACAAAAGTCACATGTAAATGAAAATTAGCCTGTTTCAAATGTTCTGAGATTCTCAACTCCTATCAAGAAGTGCAACTTTTAAATTCGGATGTTCATTGAAATTAGAAAAGCTTCAAGTCTAAACCAAAACATCATCAGCCATATGTGACATAAAGGAACCCAGAGTATTAACATGCAAGTACAACAAAGGCAATATGCCTTTTCAATCAACGATTAAATGATTTAAATCTGACTCTTGCACTGATCATGCAATTCTACAAACAATCTGAAACAACATGCTTATAAAGTTTTCAGTAGAATTTCTGCTCTTGTCACTAAAAATTTGGAACTTTCAAAACTGGCTCTCAACCTGCCTCTGACCTTCCATAGACTGGTGCAAATATATGGCTAAGGCAACTTTTATGCAAGATGGGCATGCTATTAAACCTCAATTTGGTAAAATGACTAACCATGTTGGTTATACTTAATCGTAGGCTGGTAGGGAGTAACCCTCCAAGATTCCTGAAAATTGGAGAGGGTCCAAACAAAGAAGGGATAAAGGCAATGTTTGATACAGGGAACAAATTCAACTATGAGGAGCTTTGCAAAGAGAAAATACAGTCCCAGTTGATGAATCAATCATTAGCCAATCTTATTCAAGACTGGAGTATTTAATCTCTGTTTTCTGTTCATCATCTAAAATCTTAAAGAAAGAGAATATGGGGAACAAGAAAGCATACCCAGGTTTCGACCGCATGCATCGCCAAAAGAGCTTGAAAGGACCTGGAACTGTTTTAAAAGGATTTCCTTCAAAACAAGCCTGTGAATGTATTATGCATTAAAAAATAATCAACAAATTTTACATGCTGCAAAGTATTTTCTAAAGAAAGCGACTAGGGAAAGGGAACAACAAATATAAAAGCCCAAAATCATTCAGGGAAATTCACCAAAATTTCAAATAGTCAAAAACTCGCAAAAAACAACAAAATAAAGAAAACAAGATTTATCCCAACAAAAATTAATATAGGAGAGAAGAGAATATTAGGTATGGTAAACAATAACACCACAAACAAGAATAAATAGTATCATTAGTTTGTGATGCAAAATGATTTTTTAAAATAATCATCAGTAACTCATGATAAATCATTAATTTGTGCATAATTCATGAATAATTGAATAAATTCGGATTGATTCATGTGTGAAGAATAACTTTGAAGAATCATTTGGCCAAGGAAAAAATTGAGAACAATGCAAAAGCTTCTATTGTTTATGGATACATAAGTATATATGTAGCTATTAGAAACATTCATTTATATATGTGTGCATGCATAAATGTATATATGTACATACATCTAGAAGATATACCTATAAATATAGAGTGTTAAACTACACATTAAACATTAAATTTTAGGTAAATGATTTTCCAAATCGTAATCCATGATGAGCCTTTCAAGTTGGAGAGACATGCACCATGATATACACCACTAAAAATGCCAAGAAAGAATCATAGATTTTGATAGTAAAAATCCTATGGATCAAGTTGGTACAAAAACAGATAATACCAATTGTGCTGGTGCACTAAAATTCATGATAGAAAAAATAAATTTGTCACACCATTAGTGATACGTCTATACATGCATACGTATAGGCATACATACAAATACACATTACAAATACATACACAAGCATGCACACATACAAATGCAAAGAGATACACATATATGTACATAAATGCAGATACATATGCATGCACATAAACAAATACACATATACCTATATAGACACACACATATATCCATGCATGCAGGTGGGCAGCCAGGTACTGTGTGTTTGTGCATGCACACATGCTTGTATATGTGTATATATGTATGCACGTGTGAGCCTATATTTTAATATGAAATCCAAACTACAAAGTGCTACATTGAGCTCCATATCAAGCAGTTGGTCAACTTCTCGCTAAATAAACCACTCCTTATTAAATTGATAAGCTAGTTCAGAATTGTTATTTTGAGTAAAAGATACAAGAAAAATGCACTTCTCAAATTTTGGATATGCATTTATCAAATTATAATAAATGACAAACTCAAATTGGAGGATCATGTACCACATGCATTTCACATGCTGAACTCTTTAATCCCAAACTATATGTGATGCTCCACTTAGACACATGTCCACCTCCACAATACTAGAACTACTTCAATTTTAAACTGTATGTATGCTCCCATTTAGTTCAATCCTTGTTGACAAGGGAAGTGCACATTTAAGGACTAGGATTGTCCTTATCAAATTATATAAACAATAAAAAAAATCTATAATCACATTGGAGGATCGTATATATCCAATTTACCTTGTGCAATCACATCTGGAAAAAAAAAAACACAAAGCAACTACACCAAGTGGTCCTTCATGGTCATAAGCCTTCAATGGTGCTTATATGCGACCAACCTGTCCAATGTTTTACACATATTCCCTATACTTATTTAGCTTATTTTAGATGTTCTTTAAGGGAGAAATATTATTAAAAAAAAAGTGCATAACATAAAAGTGAGGGTGCATTTATGAGACAATGTTAAGAACAATTAGTGCTTTCCTCGTATAATCATAGCCTTAGCGCTTCCTCTCCCATGATCATAGTCAGTATTTTAGAATGTGTTGCACGAGTAGACCTGTTCAAGGGCTAGGCCAGGCTGGTCTCTCAAGCCAAGCTTTGCTCATAGGTCAACAAAATTTACATAGGCTAGGGCCCAAGCCTGGCCTTCGGGCCTACCTCCAGGCCCGAGCCTGGCCCTTGGTCAAGCTTCAAGTTTCAGGCCAGACCTCGAGCTCCCTAACAATTTCTTTCGGAAATGCTAACAAAGGCTTTAAAATGCTTTAAAAAATGCTACATATGAATAATTAAATATTGTCAAGAATCTGCAACATGTCTATTATCCATTAAGTTCACATATCAATAATAATTGTCATAAATACATCAATATAAACCAACAGCACAAGAAAAATTAAAAAATTCAGGCCATTGCCGAGCTCGGGCCAAGCTTTAGTCCCCAAGCCCAAGTCTGGCCCGATTATTAAGTAAGCTTATTTTTCAGGACTAGCTTAGCCCACCAAGCCTAAAATCTTGTCCCAAGCATTCCTAAAAAGCTTCGGGCTTAAGCTGGCTGGGCAAGCCACCCAGCCCGTGAACAGGTCTATGTGTGAGGTTGAATGTACAAATCCAAACCTCCAATTGCATCGTATACCCTATTATGCAAATACTATATGCAGCTGAGCCATGTATAGACTAAAGCAATGATTCATCTAGCATTGCGCAACAAATGTACAGCAGGATAAGCATGGGCTGGCTACATATATAGCCTACTTGTTAATATCTAACCACATATATGGCCCTTCGAACACTGTGCAACACACGGCTACTCTTTATACAAGCTCATCTAAATAGAGCACGTTCAAGCTGATGGTGTGGGTTTCAAATGGACCAGATACATGTACATTAATAATGTCAATATAATTTATTTAGTCTTAAAAATTGAAAATTTTGAAGCTTTAATTAGTTTTGAAATTTTAAAAAATTAAAGCACATAAACCTCTATATGAGGCCTGCATATTGCATAGGCACTATGCAGTCCCTCAACCACTTGCATACTATAGCTACATTTTAAAACACTAGTCAAAGACATCCATGCTTTCCTTCATCTGGATGGCAATGCATAACAATATCATACATAGACACATATAGGTATGTATTTGTATGTTTATACACACACATATCTCTATAGATATTCTATATTAAAAGAGCTTGTTAGGGCTTCTAGGTTTTTCAAATTACACCTAGATGGAAAATCAACCATATCACATAAAAAGCTTTATTATAGAATACTCATAACCAAGGTTCGCCGTACCGGTACCGAACCCCGTACCGGTGCCGCACCAGTATAGGTGTACCGAGTGTCGATACGGTACCGTACGCTCGGTACCGACCGTACCGACATTGGTGTACCGATACCGGTACCCATCGGTACGGGTACGGTACGCTCGGTACCGACTGGTACCGACCGGTACAGCGAACCTTGCTCATAACCAAGGGCACATGTGGAAAATTAGAAATGAAAGTAAAATATATTTCTCTTTTTGCAATTTTGCTTCCTATGAGTGCTTTGAAAAAATCATACTTTCTTGGACTCTTATCACGTGCACTGTCTTCAGAATCCCACCCGCCCAATCTCTTTTTCCTCTAACCTCGTTTCCTTTCTTATCCCAATAACCATCATAGGCTCTCCTCCCTACCAGACACCTCTCTAACATGGCAAATCACTTTCTCTATCTTCTCTCCTATCCCAATAACAATGATATCTATCTCTCTCTAATAACCTAATAAACTTGCTCTTTAAAATACTTTCTACTATAACAACAACTCCTCCCAAAGGCACTCCCCCCCTTCCACACATTTATTAATGCACTAATGAGGAGTATGGCATCAATTTTCAAGGAGAGGAAAAGTCTTTGTCAGCCAGGGTGTCTGATGTTTACTCTCGTAATTTATTCTTCACTAACCTTCTTTATGCTGTTGTAATTTTTGCCCCTTCTTTTTTTAACTTTTGTAGCAGTCATTTCATTTTTGATTATGTTTGACGGTTCAGAATAAAAAAAAAAACTCATGATTTTAAATTTGACACTCTGTTTAAATTTTGAAAGTTGAGATTTTGTTTGGGATGTGTTTGGCCGTTAAAAATAAGAAAGATTAAAATAGACAAGTTATAAGATAATGAGGAGAAAACCATGAACTTGGAAAAACGTACTAAAAGTAGAAGTTTTCACTTCCATGAATTTCTACAATAGAACCAAATGGGCATAATTCTCAAATAATAAATGTAATTTCTAAATCACAAAAATATCATGAGTTAAGGAATATTCAGAGTACCAAATGCATCCTTTTAAAGAATAATTATACCCTTATACTTATTTAATATGTAATTTGACTATGCAATTCACATGTCAACTAGTTTGATTTTTGTTTTTTTCATATCTTTATTTTTCAGTTTTACTTCTTGTTTTATATTTCATTCCGTATCTTCTTTATTATATTAACTATTTTTCTCTTTGTTTATGTTTACATTTTGTATTGTATTTCTTCAATTTTCTATTTCATACAAACATGTGTTTTATTTCATTTTTTAGCTTTTCTTGTTATGTAATATTTTGTATTGTATATTCATTTTTCTATATTTTATTTCATTTTTCAATTTCATTATTTTTTATTTTATATTTTTAGTTTTATATTAGTTGCAACATTTTTATTTATATATTGAATTTACTTTTGAGTTTTTAAGATATGTTGTTTCTACACATGCATTATGGCATGCTTCCATATGAGTATATGTATTTATGCGTTTACCAGTTGATTGGCACTTGCGCTGCACGTGCCATCAACAAATTTCATGGTATAAAAGTGAAATATGTATCTCTACAGCATGCATCTTTTATAAACATTTATCTTTGGTATACAAAAATAAGAATAGACTTGTATATAATTAATCTATGGAACAGTTAGCGCTCATACTCTATAATGTTTTGAATATTCATTTTATATTATTAATATTTTATAGTAAGATATACGGCAACAAGCAAACATGGAGCACAATAACTACATAATATTCATTATATCAAACAATGGCCACTATCATAGTTCTGATCACTACCTTACATTTTATGATGTGTACTGCCAAACAGCATTAAACATTAAAGACTGTCATATATGCATTATAACAATTATAATGATATTATATAATAGCTGTTTAAGGATTATTTGATCTCAATGATACTAATGAAATATAATATTTACGTTACATTATTGTTGCCAACAGCAGCCACACGAAACAATTATAAGTAACATAAAAGATTAGCTACACTTTTGAATTTATTTTAACCGCATAGGGACTATAGTTGTTCCAAACCATATTTTAAGAAGTTGGATTTTAACATATGGTTTGATATAAGAAAAAAGAGAACAAATAACCGTGCCTACAAAATGTTTGAAATAACATGTTATCCCATTATAACAGAACCTCACTGAAACCATTATTGGACATTATAACAGTCATAATGGCCATTATTTCTCCCAAAAAGTAACTTTGAAGTTTTAATATTAGAATAACCACCAAAATAATGGCTGTTATAACAGCATTATAATGGAAAAATAACAAGCAATAATGCAAAATACTGCATTATCTTTTTTTATTTTAAATTAGGTAAAATGATATTATTTTTTGGACTATGCAGTCACTTTTTGAGCAAATTTTGACGAAAAAAATGATGTTTGAAAATTTGTCATATTATTCAAAAGGAGGTACAAGTGAAAATAAGAGCTCTTATTTACATTCTAATGGTCTGTTATAATGGGAAATAATGGAAGATAACAGAAGATAACAGCCCTCATTTTTTTGCCATGTTATTTAACCCAATAACATAAAGAGAGCATCACTGGCTGTTATTTAAAACTACAGGACTACGTTGAAACAGCAGAACATAGCAACAGGAGAAAGGGATCAAACAGAAATTAGCAAAAAATTCCAGATATCTGAGATAATTAAAAAAAAAGTTGAAAAGAGGAAACCTATACCTCAGTGTACGTGTTTCACAATTCTTCCACTAGCCGCTTACCGTTCTCTTGAAGAAAAAATTTAAAATCGGAAAGAGAACCCACTGCCTAAAAGATCCCAGCCAGATCCAAAACTAGTGTAAAATGAGGGAATCGGTAAGAGAATATTCCCTTCCTGCTTTCATATATACATAATAGCTTTGTATTGTACACTATATATGTATGTATATTTGGTGTGTTATGTAAGTATATGTGTGTGATTGTGTTTCTAAAATGTTCATGAAGTTGATGAAAGTGAAGAGACTGGTTGAAGGATAAAAGTAGTTAATAGATACAGCGGTTAAACTACCAATTGTTTAGAACATGTTCTTGGCTTTGCTCTGAGAGGTGCCAATGGCTTACCAGTAGCAAAATGTGAAGATATGATAAATCAGCAAGGCATATGATCTGATGATATGTTTGGAGAAACTACAGTGCAGGCACACAACACTTATCTAAGAAAGTGATCATCTAAAGCTGAATCCGCCCATTGGTCCAATCTAAGTCCTTACAATCCAGTGGATTTAAATTCAGAACAAAAAGACCAGTTGGACTGCTATTATATATGCCGTGCTATTTAAATCTCAGTCATGTTTCAAAATGACAATGCAGCATAATTGCTTTATAACCCAGATGACTAGACCTAATTCACTTTGTTCAAACCCAAAGCTGAACCTTCCTAATGAAAGGACATAATATTATTTAAAGTTAAACATTGACTCTCAAATAAAACATATGATATTTGCAGGATTTTTCTTCGTAGAGTTTGAAACCCGAACTTGAAGGCAAAGTTCTGAAACTCAATCTAGAGGATTCATAAATTGATGGAAGAAAAGGAAGTTAGTTCTACATGATAACAATCATTTATGGCAACAGCCTTCTTATCTTAACCTCTAAAAATAACACCATGACTTTTACCAAGAGGACAGTCTCCCTGAACATATTTTTGAGTAATATGGTCATTATGAATATGTCTTTAAAGAAGGAAATGGCAGAGACATCAATAAGACATCAATAAGAACCCAGCTTGCTGGCTCGAGGGTAGCTACTAACAGAAACCAAAATGACTGGAAGAACCTTATACATGCATGCTCCACCTCCCACAGCACCCCCCCCCCCCCCCCCCCCCGGCCTCAATACCAAGTCTGCCCTTAAATGTTTCCTCATTGATTCCAACAATCAGAAATGTTTCTTGTGTTGATATGATGTTTATGATACAAGGCTCCCACTTCTAGAGGCTTGCCACATGATATAGTTTCCAGCTTGAGTTGCAGTCTCCACCACCTAAAACTTTGCAAAGTATATTCAAGATTCCATCAAAAAACAAGGGGGAAGATTAAGAAAATACCCCCAAACACCTATTAAGCAACAAATTTAACTATCTGCATAGATGATTTTTTTTTTTTTTTTGGGTATATTGATCTTACACTGATACCAAAGTAGGGATAGAATGTAAGCGCTCAACCTAGAATATTATGAGATCTAATATGAGCTTGTTACACACACATTGGATTTTAAAAGAGTAAGATATAAAGTTGGACTTCAGCAAAAATTTATAGCTGGATATGGAGTCCATAGTCAACACTTAATATGATCGGAAGAGAGAAGATCAACAAAACAAGAGGAGAACTCATTTAGTTCAACATTACAAAACAAATTATAGCAGCAACTGCTTTAGTTTAAACTTTCTAATTTCTCAACATTTCCCAAGGGGGATAGTTGTGTTTCTTAATCAGCTTCTATTTTAGCTATTTTCAGCATGATTTAAAATTTTATACAATACATTAGAAACACAAAGTATAGACCACTTCTAATTTCAGCATCACAGCATCAACTAAAGCTACTATTTCAGTCTTTAACAGTATTAATATGAATGGGATCAACACTTAGATGCCAGTCACTCAAATAGCTTCCTACCTACAGTATGGGTGCCATAACAAGGATCATTCAAATGCACCCCAAGCTTAACAGAATACCACTAAAACTCAAAACCTTCATAAAAATAAAACTTAAAGTTAAATTTCCATGCTTAAAAAGATGGTTCAGACTCAACTAGAAGTCATTTTCACATCCTTTGTTTCTCACTGCAGCTCTCATCATGCAATCATCATTTACTACATTAATGAATGCCATCTTCCTTCAGGTTGTAAAAAACATTAAGGGAAATAGATGTAATTAGACTTCTTGATCACTTACTTGAAGTGGATAGGCAAAGTCCAGAAGCTCTAATTCTTTACTTATATTGCTAAGTTAATTAAGGTAGTTCAACACCATAGTTAACCTTATGAACAAAAACATGGTTGAACCGACAAACTATAAGGATGCCTAGAGACTTACTGACATGGCAACTTTTTAAACAGACAACATACTTTTTGCAGATTAAAAGTGTCTAAAATTGAAACTGCTTATAAATAACTCCATGAAGGCAGCAAAGCTACTGAAAATGCTGTAAAAGGCCTATAAATAACTCTATAAGGATTATGGTCGAAAAAGAGCTTTCAATAACAACCTGAATTAAATCAGATCTCATACTCAAAGAAGTGGAACCATGTCCATCTTGGTTTGTGCTTGAGGAGATGCAGTAATGTCATATTGACACTTTAAAAGTATTGGCATAGAGTGACACATAATTGTACTATAGTCATAGTATGCCGTACCGGCCTGAACCAGACAGTACGGAGCATAACATACCGGCCCGATTCGGTACCAATACCCGGTAAGAGTGGCGTACCGATACTCGGTACGCCAAAAAAACTCCATACCGTATCGTACCAACACTGTGCTGTGTGATACCGGTGCGGGGTCCAGTGCCGAGATGGAGCACCTCCGTACCAGTAAATACATCTTCATGTTAAAGAGGTTCAAAGTTCTTTTAATGCAAATATATGTTAGACATGCTTAATTTTCTATTGTAGACAGCTTTTAAATGCTATCAATTAATAAGTAGCATGTTTTGAACATTTAAAAGCATACAATTGTTGATATCCATGCCAACATTTAACATATAAATGGAATTAAGTTTTAGTTACTATGGAATAGTTAAGTTTTAGTTACTACGGGATTGTTAAATTTTAGTTACTACGTAAGATAAGTGAATATTATAAATCATTGCTTTGTTTGTTTTTAGTAAATTGACTTAGTGGTTTACCCTTTTTATTTACAAATACTGATTAACAGAGCATGGAGAAGATAAAACATGATATTATTGAACTAGCATGCATCTAATTGCTTCAACCATTGTATTCTGATAATTTGATCTCCCAAGCATGGCTATTTCTCTGGTAGCCAGAATTTGTTTTTTGTTCTGAACCAACCAGGTCTTTCTTAGTAAAATATACACTTCTATCTTTATCAAATTCTAGTCCTACAAATATAATAAGATCCCAACTACTATTGCGAGATGCCAAGAAAATACCAAACCACTTGTAATCATGAAAGTGGTGGATGTCGATCTTGATCTTGGACTTTTACATGATTCAATTCATCATGGCCCCAAATTTTTTTTTCAGCACAGAATCTTGATGTCAATTGACAGGATTGAGTTCTACTGAAAATGATGCAAGGAGGGTAAAATGCATTTGCTGTAATAAAAAGATGAGCAGAGTCTCTTGCTAAAATTTCCTTTGCCTGTATCTCTAAGTATGTGGGGCCACATAAACAAGCACCCAATACAATATGTAATAGGAAGAGGGTCATTATTTATTATTATAAAAAGAAAGGAAGAAGGTGGAAGAGAGGGGAACTTGGGGGAGAGAGACAAAGAGTCAAAAGGCAAATAATTCAACGCAAGTTCATGCATATTTCTAGGGATGGTTTATGAGACAAGTATGATAATAGGGATGCTCCTAGTGGCTATGATGATGAGTATAGGCAGCCTAAGGACGCCAACAAGAAAAAGCAGACATTTATCAAGCATGCCCAATGAGTTTTAGGTAAGTTCACCATCTGAGAGAAGATGCTTGGGAGCAGAGTTTAGTGGGTGTGGGATGTATTCTAGTGTTCAAATGCCATTTCTTGCATCTCTTGAGTCTAGCACTGCTAGTTCTACAGGGTTAAGAGGCACCCAAGGATTTAAGTATAGGTGTCAGTATCAAAGCCAACACATTTGCCTTCCTATGTCCAAGAAAAAAAAAAGGACTTAAAAATCCCTCTTAAAAATTAAAAAAATGAGTTTAATATATGTTGCGCCAACCTATATCAAGTGCCGATACTAGAATGGCATGGCATATACCGACTAGCAAGCTGGCACCCAAAACATTGAGGCGAAGTTCTCTCGATCGAAGCAAGATACTCAAACCATGTAAAGAAAAACAAAGCATACACATTTAACAAAAGATCAATTATGTTTCTCCTAAAATAATTCAAAAAAAAAATCCCAAACCAGCTCACAATTCGAGCAGCTAAGCTCCAAACGTCTAATAAGTCTAAGCATTACAGGCTACTCCTAGTAACTAAGATTAACTACAAAGTACTTAATTTCATAATCTCTATATTGTGCTTGGTTGATGATAACAATAATAGAAATTACTACTAGTACATATCTAGGCCAAAGCAAGGCTACAAGATCACCTTGCTAGATCGCATCTAACCATGTCAAGCAGATACGAAGCCACTAATGACAACAATTATCTTACTATAATACTCTTGAAGTGGTATTCATCTTCTTTTTTTTTACCAAAAATCTGAACCTAATGCATCTATAAACCATATAAAAGGCTATTAATGTTTGATTACAATGTTCTAGCTAGAGGACAACATGATCTTTTTTATAAACTCATACCAAAGGTTCACCTAAACATCAAACTATTGACAGTCTAAAACTAGAATACAATTTAAAATTGAATTATTCTCAAGGGAATTACAATAATTATCACACATGTAATATGGCATATTTTTGGATCAGAAGAATGCTAAAATGGATGATTTGATGTGGGTTACTGAGAAAAACAACACAATGAGGGCCACCTGCAAATTCCCAATAAGGTTCCTAGGTTAAGAAATTTGTCTTCAAAGCATGATAGGGTCCAACTAAGGTTTAGATTACTTAATTGTCCATCCCATATAGAAAAGAAAAGAGAGAAACTCTTCAATTTATTTCAACAATGAAAGTGATAACATACCCAAGTTCATGTAGCCTATTGGTGCCTAAGGAAAAATTGGTATCTAACCTTATCTCTCTTTTTATAACAGTTCCACCTACCTCTTTACTACATATCCTTATTTATGTCTTCCCCTTCCCTTTCTATTCTTCCCCATTGTTTTGTAGGGAACTGACGCGGACACCAGTGCCAGACCGCCCGTCACTCGGGTCTATAGCCGCTGCAGAGGGATGATTAGGGATGATTCAGCCAGTTTTGGAGTGATTTTAATTTATTTGGGCTTATTAGGATATTTTGTTATTTGATAATCTTTAGGGCTTATTTTGGTATTTCGTTATTTTGAGGGTCTTTTGTGAGACTAGTTTCTTTTTAGGGGATCTTTCGCATTTCCTGGATCTTATAAATATGTTGAACCGTACATCGTTTAGGGTATGCTATGAATGAAAAAAATTGATTCCCTTTGTTTCAGCCCTGGTGTGAAGCCGAGAGCAAGAGCTAGGCGTGAAGCCTAGTTCCCTTCCTCCCCTTCCTCTCTTTTCCCTCTTCTCTTCTTTCCTCCCCTCTCCTTCTTCTCCTATTTTTCTTCCTTCCTCTGATGTCCAGCATCAGGAACTGTGCCTACTGAGACCCGAAAGGGGCAAAGGGTCAAGTGGAGAGTCTTATTCCTTCAAGTTCTATGACTCTTAAAGGTTCAAGGCAGATGGTTCTTGAACAATGTTGCATTGGGATATGTTAGTGATGTTCTCCACTGGATGTGACACTTGTGTGAAATTTCCTCAAATCCCAAGGAAAAAACAACTCCTATCAAATTAGATTACTTATTAAATGCTATCTAGAATAAAATAAGGGGAAAAAGGAAAGGAAAAAAAAACCCTGTCATCTAATTCCTTTGTGAAATGAAGATATTGAAGTAATGTTTCTTTTTGGCCTTTGTCTCTCATGCCTCTTAATGCCTTGACACAACCCACAGAGATCTTTTGTCCCCCTCCCTCCAACCTAATGAGACTCTAACAATTATCATATCTCCATTATCTGATTCTATTCTCAATCTCTAGTCTCATTTACATTTTAGCTCTTCTCCCCTTAGATGGCAGCAAGTTGGGGAAGAAAAAGTGAACTTGAGCACAGTTCAATTACTAGATAGAAAGATGAAAGAGAGATGGTGTTGCAGAGATTTAGAATACTAATGCTACATTAGGTAGAGGGGATAAATGGGGGAGGGGGGCAGGGCTACCACTCCAAATGGAGGGACATCTTCACCCTGAAAGCATCACGAAATAGGCTTATCAAGGTTTGCGGAACCATCCCGAACCGAGTGGTTCGGGGCATCCCGGGCCATACCGGCGGCGGACCGGGACGGTTCCGCCATCGAAACCGAGATGCCTCGCCGGAGGGGAAGAAGGAGAAGAGGAAAAGAGAGAAAGAGCGGAGAAGGGAGGGAGAGGGAAAGGGAGAGGGAGAGGGAGAGGAAGGAAGAGCGGCCAGCCGAAGAGCCTCCGCGCGGAGGAGGCAAAGGCCGAGGAGACGGGAGACGGGAGACGGGGCAAATAAAAAACATAAAGTGAAGTCGGTAATGGATTTGCCGACTTTAACTTAAAAAATCCAAAAATAAAAGAGGACCGGATGTTCGAAACAGAGGCCCGGAAGCAGAGCCCCGCCTCCGCGTCACCCCGGCTTCCGCCGGTCAGCCTCTCTCTTCCCTCCTCTCCCTCTCTCTCCCTCCCCCGCTCTCTCTCTCTTTTCCTCTCTCATTCTCCCTCTCCCCTGCCATAGAAGATGTGTCGGTACGGGCCCGGCACGGCACAGCGCATGCCCGTACCGACTCGTCCCGCCGAAAAATCGGTACGGTGCCCGATACCGATTCCGCCGTCCTTGAGGCCTATGGTACAAAAACTAACAAAAAGAAGAGATACTTCTGTTCCACCATTTTGGAGGAATACATTATTCCATGGAATAGAAAAAACCAATGTTTCGAGTACCGGTGCCGGACTTTATACCCGTTTTTTGCCAAAACAATAAAGCACCGATACCAACACACTATGTATTAGTGTCGGAAAGCTGCTGGAAACAACACCATTTGTACCACATCCCGTTCCAGCAGTATTCGAAACCTGGAGGGGGAAAGTTCCCCTCCAACTACTATTTTGCACTTATCCACTTTTATAAACACACCAATAAATGAGAGGGTAATTTTGCAATTATGACAAAATCCAAATCATTGTGAAATGGATGCACTCATTTATTTTATATACTTCTCCTTCCAATCAAATGCTAAAAGAACTTATCCCATGGCATTGCCTATCCCTTCTACAGTACAAAGGATGTCCCTCCAAAATTTATCTCCTCTACCAAAGATAGCCTAAGAAGCCCAGTTGGGGAGGAGTGGAAGGAGTTTCAATGAGGAAGAAATACAAGCTGGATCATTTTGCAAAGGTTTAGTTAAAGGGGTAATCATGGAAGAGCATCTCTTTACGAAGGTTAAGTTGTGTTTTCCATAATTTGAAGCATGGAAGGAGAGAGGCATGGGAAGCAAGGAATCTGAGAAGATATTGGTAAATGTACCAAACAAACAAAAGTAAGAAGTTAGAATAATTCCATTATTGAAGCTAAATGTATCTCCATACTTCTAGTCGGTGTGCCTATGGATAGCAAGATGCATAAAGGAGCATGGGTATGTATGTGATGGTGACCATGTCACCATTGGCATATGCATACAAATTATCATTTTAGTTTTTGCTTGTTTGAAGGTTTGCTGCCATTTTGCTTACTTGACTAATAAAAGTTCTTCTCATTCTTGGGGAATAAGCTTTGCAGGAGCCAAACTAGGTCTGGGTCAAAAGATAGATTGATTCTGTGAAATACAAAACCTTTTCTCAGAATCATTTCAACCATTCAAGGAAGAGACACTATCTACATCAAAAAAGGTAAGTACATGTTTTAGTTAATATAGATGAGACATGTCCAATTTCATCAAAGCACACTTCTGCGAACACACCTAGTTAGAGGAGATGATATATCTTGAAGAAGTTTCTAGTTACCAGCTGTATATGTAAAATTTTATATTGTTGAAATGCTTGCTTCATAAGTATTTTCTAATTTATCATTTCATTTCAAAATATAGCTTTACTGCATCAAATCCTGCATAAAATTGCCCTGTAATAGAAAGACTTAAAGTGCACAGTTAACATATGTGTGAAGTGTGGTATATACATTATTCTCTTGATAAACTCATTAAAAATGTACACATTTTATTCTGTCGATGGTAGTCTTATTTCAGCCCATTTTGTCCCAAATCCATGAAACAAACCGAAAAAGTCAAAATGCCTCAACCAAAGAACAGGTGACACGCGCTCTAAAACCAGAAATAATCAAGCCTGAACCTAGGGTACCAAAACCAAGCCTCGTAATGCACCCGCATCAGAGCAATTTAATAAAATACGGTCCACTTCAAGTGGAAAGCTCATATTTTTAACTACAGGCCTAAACAAAATGGATAGATAGAAGGGATCCAAAAGAATAGAATTTTAAAACGCAATAATATCACCTATTTGCAACCCTTCAAACAATATAAAAATGCTACTTATAGTTTTCAGTGAAATTTACAATCAACCTTCTCCATATGATAATTGATGGTAACAATGGTGAGCAAACCTTAGTTGTCAAGTATAAACTTTTTAACTTGTACAAAAAACTTTTACAAGTTTAATCTTTTGTTAACTACTAGAAAAGTATAGAATGTTGATACTAAATAAACAATATAAAAGTACATAAAACAAGTAAATAGAAAGCAAGAGAAGTTGCAGGATACAAGAGCTACCTGAATCACATCCTCTACCCGATCATTGCATCTGTGTGCTTGAGGCTGCCGAGTGTCCCCTTCTGGCAAACCCCACGGGCTCTCTCTCCTTGGAACAGGCCTAGAACTCATCCTCCTTTCTACCTATATCAGAACCAACTCAGCAATTCAGATGCTCATGCCATTACCATCAGACTAAAATGGAACCAAGACCTCAAAAACCAGACCTTGTGAATTGTGATCTAAACAGTCAAAGAGGAGCTTTGAATTCAAACAGAATCTAAGATTTAGAATTTCAACCGAAAAAGCACCCACAGCAAGTTTACACCTTTTTTCTATTCATCAGTTATACAATCATACACAAAATATTAATACTCAAACAGAATTTCTCTGAGATACAAATATGAAGAAATATTTATATTTTGTTTGCTTCTTCTTGGGGCGAGAACCCGAGAGAAATCAAACGATCTAATAGAGGATCTATCAGTACCCAAGGAGCTTCAGGCAGACGAAATTTTCTTAAGGCAAAAAAAATGGAAAAAGAGGGCATTCCAAACAAGAATGCTCTAAGGTGCAAAGACTTAACTGAGCAAGGGCGAGTGAGTGCGGGGAGGGGGAGGGGGAGGGGGACCGGGATGGGGAGGGGGCGAGCGAGAGCGTTCCGGGTGGGGGAAGCGGGTGCGGCAGGTGGAGAGAAACAGTGGGTCACAATTTTGTGATTCAGGTGGGTCGGGTTAATTGGGATCAGCTCAGATCGAAACAGATCGGATTCATCG
The DNA here is from genome assembly GCF_051530095.1 of Phoenix dactylifera. Lineage (NCBI taxonomy): Eukaryota > Viridiplantae > Streptophyta > Magnoliopsida > Arecales > Arecaceae > Phoenix > Phoenix dactylifera. Next base: position 17,828,606 of record NC_143197.1, read on the forward strand.
GGTTAAGCGTTTCTCTGTGGCATTGCATCGAACAGCGTCTCGGCCTCATTCGAATAGCCATTTCACATGCCCATCACTTCTCCTGGCAACATTTGCGCTTTCTTTTTTTCTTTCTTTCTTTTTTTTTTTTTTTTTTTTTTGGTACATCCATAGCTCACCTCAGCTCAACCTAGCGTGAGTACTACCATCAGCATCAAAGAAAATAAGATGACATAAAGGTAGGGGGTAGGATCAATCCCTGTCCATAAAACCTCTCTCAAATGTTGAGCAGCAAAAGAGGTGATCCAGTCTACTGTCGTGTTCGCCTCCCGAAATATGTGGGTAATCTAAAATGAGCGGCAGCCCAGGCTCTGAATGTCCCTAAGTAGGGGGTGACCATTGCCCTATCGCCCGACATCACGAATCAACTCAGTCACCGTAGTCAAGTCTCCCTCTAAGATGATGCAATCAGCCCCTAGGACCTCTTCGCATAGGTGACTCTCTTCCATGCTGCTTTGACCTCTGCTCCAATAGCGGTCATATCACAGGTGCGTCATCTGCCTGCCACAACCAGTTTAGAGTCGTGGTCCAGGATCACAAACTCTTTCCCTCATATGTCACCCCTACCAAGACGTTACCGTCAAAGTTCACCTTGAGGTGATTAGAAGGTGGGGTCTTCCAAGAAACAAAAGTAACTCGGAGCGTTGCAGCAGTGAAGTGGGAGCTACAGATGTCCCTAATCCACCCCGATGAAGGTGCCCGAGTAGCGGTGATAATCTCAGTCGCCTGACGCATGGCTCTATCCACCACAATCCTCGGGGATACCCTCCTACCCTCAAAGGTGCAAGCATTTCTGTCCAGCCAGATATGATATCCTGTCTGAATAGCAACATTTGTAGTTTGAAGGATTAGGATATTGTTTCTTTTAATTTTTTAAAAAATATTAGATTATTATAAAAATGATTTTGAGAGAGCAAGAGGTATAAAAGTGGAAAAGAAATTACTAGTACCAGCTTGCTCTCTTTGGAAAGGAAAAAAACAAAGAAAGAAAACGAGAGAAGAAAGAGAACGAAGAGGAATAGAATCTTGAAACGAAGAGAAAAGAATACAAGGCACAAGGGGAAAAGATAGAGAAAATTTTTTTTTCTTTCTAATTTTTTGAGAAATTAGAAAAGAGATTTGGAGAGAAATTTTCTCCTTTCTTTTTTCTTTTCTCGAGTAAAATTCACATCTCCCTTCTGTTTTTTCTGTTGCCGGTCAAAATTCAACTTGATGGATAGACAAGCCGACAAGCAAGTTGCTATGCATAGTTGGATTGAAAAAACGTAGTATGGCACTGGAGTTGATCTACAACTACAACAAATGATCAGGGGTTCGTCGGAGCGTGACTAGCTAAGGACCTTCCGATGCTTAAATCAAACAGAGTTTCAAATGGAAATAGGAATGATGAAAAAAGATAGAAATATGAGAGTATAGTATTCAATTTTTTTCATATTTGGGGGTCCCAATGCCTATTATCTATAGAGGAGATGATACGAATCTATGTGGTTAGGATTGCGCAACTCGCAAACAAGTAGTTAAGCTCTTTCCATATCCACCGATCAAGGTAGTTGGATGTTTCTTTTTAGATGCACCATGATCAGGCATTTTTCTTATCTGCTGATTTGGCCCATTACGATATTTCTTTTCGAGCATGTTGAAAGTGCACCCAGCTACAACCAATTATGTTGATTGTTCAAAGATTTAATTGGCCATTAATTTTACTAGACACGTGTCATCACCTAGTTAGTAGGCTGAGCTGTCAAGAGATATTTTTGGAATAACGAATCCAAGCTATATCACTTGTCCCACACTTTTGAGTCCAAGCTGTGCTTGCTCAACTCGAGTGAAAGAAGTCGTGAAATTATTCATCGAATGAGCTAGCAGAGCTGCATTCGAGCCGTCAGATAACTCTGGGCGCTTCTGGAACTTCATTTAATGAGTGCCACAATTTTTGTAGAGTCAGTTCCATTTTTGAAGCATCATACGTACGGGCGGGGTTTTCACTATTGCAATCATTTCTTCTTGCAATTCAGGAGAGGATCAATCTATGGAAGCCCATAACCATCAAATACTGAGCTTACACGTGGTAGCTGATGGATGGATGATCGGACAAGCAATGAGATCAACACCGTTCAAAGCCGTATATAAGGGGCGAAAGCCTAAGCCAATTCTCCCCATTTAGTGAGTGCTTTCTCATTTCTTGGAGTTCTCTATTAGATGGAAGCTTCGGCTCTTTTCTTCTTCCTTTCTCTAGTGCCCCTCCATTAGTCACTTTTCCAACAAACCTTCATAGGTTGGCTCATTCTCTTTTCTTTCTTCTCCATCTTCTTCAGTTGCTATGGCTGCTTCATTTAAGAGTGACCTCCCTACTACTAGTCAAGCGAGTGGCTTTGCCCCTGCATTCCGACAACTTTAGCAGCATCGAATTGGAGACCTTCAATCCCGGCACTGAGGAGTACATCTAGACCAGGACGACTTAGACCGGTTCCAGAAAGGTTATTATGTTCTGACCAGCTTCTCCTTTAGGTTGCTTGGTGGTGGAGAGGGCCAATACCTGCTATTCTGCCCAAGTTAATCTCTATGAGTTGACTCTGAAGTTTGGGTCGAGATTTCCTTTCTCCTTTTGTTGTTCTTTTTCTCAATAGTTTTTGATTAGTGCCCACCTAGTTCCCATTGCATGATAAATTATCATTGATTTTTTGTCTTCTGTCTCTCTATAGTATTTAGTCTGCAATTGTGCAATTCCATGAATGTTGTATCCTCCAGGAGCAGCCTACCGAGCGAAGCTACTAGTACATCTCAACTCGAAAGGGTTTTTGACTGATCCAGGGTGGTCCTTCTTCAGTGCATGGCTAGAAAGGCCCCTTCTTTTTTGTATTGTCTAAGCGGCTTGGGGGTTTAACACCTTCTGGGGCACCCCCAATAAAAGTTTGAACCGAGTTCCTGCCTCTACACCGAGTAGCAAATTTTAGAGTCCTTGCGCAGCATCAAGGCTCCTATTTAGGGGTTGTTAGCCAAGTAGACCTTGGTCAATCCTAGAGTTGATTACATTTCGAAATACCCAAGTCATTGATCTAATGTTTAACAAATTCAATGACTTTTTTCTCATGTTGATGAAGGCATGGAATATTCATACCCCTTTCATTTTTAGGAGATCTTTTGCCTATCTTTATAAAATGTCTGGCTTAAAATGATCTTCTTCCTTAAGCTTTGAGCAGTTGGAAAGAGCTAAGAAAAATGGTTTTAAGTCAGTGGTGTTATTGTGGCTTGAAAAATTATTTGAAGATAAATGAAATATAGCAACTGATGGAAATTTTAAGATGGAATATTATTTAAAAGGGAAAATTGGAATGGTGTTAAAAAATTGGAACTATTAGGAGTTCAAGGCCTAAAAATTGCTGTGTAGACTATAAAAAGGAAGCTGACTTGTGTTAAAAATTGCAGTGTGTACTGGGATGATCAATAATAGAACTGCTTTGGACTATCAAAGTTGGTTATTGTCTTGATCTTTGTCAGTCCAACCTGGAATAGTTTGAATTTTTATATATATATCCTGAAATTGATAAGAAAATGTTGTTATTATTTTTGTAAATGAAAGAGTGCAACGACTACAAGCTAGATGGCAGCATGATAATTTATCAAAATTTCAAGGTGGTTGTTTTAGCCTTTAATTATGACCCTGATATGAGTTATTTGGAAAATTGAAATGCTATATGTAGAAAGTGTGGACCAAAATATGAGTTATGACCCTTGAATTCAAAGATGAGAGGGATATACATAGGATTTTTCAAAAATGTGGGCTTATAAAGAAAGCAGAGTATTAGAGCTATATGTAGAAAGTCTGTATACCAAAATATGAGTTATGACACTTGGATTTAATGTTGAGAGAGACATATGTAGGATTTTACAAAGATGCGGGCATATGAAGAAAGCAGAGTATTCAGACTATGTTTCTTATTTAACAATTGAATTTCTGATCTTTCTCAAACTATAAGCAACTCATTACTCAATTATCTATTGCCATCTCTGTGAGAAAATGGTGAGTAAAATTGCTTCTTGCTCTCTTTCCATTATTTCTATGTATTGGAATCATCGAGTTTAGCACGAGCTATGGGGATTCAAGCACTAGTTGCAGAGCATTTAAGACATAGGCCCTTCTCAAGTTCAAGAAAAGATTCATATCGATCCTGTTGGTCGGCTGTCTTCATGAGTCGGTGAAGATTGCTGTAGATGGGAAGGTGTTTCCTGCAGCAACTGAACTGGCCTTGTTGTAAGGCTCCAATTGTGTAGCTTTCTTGTTGACTCCAAAAAATAGTTGGTGAGTGAGATAAGCCCTTCCTTGTTTTAGCTAAAATATTTGACTTGGACTTGAGCGGAAATGATTTCTACGGTGAAATTGTGAGGGCCCGGGCCACACTTGATTGGCCCGGTCTTTTGGCCTCTGGCCAAACGGAAAAAAAAAAAAAAGAAAAAAAAAAGAAGAAAAAGAAGAAAAAAAGAGAAGGAACAAAGTTCCATTGTTTGAGTCGGAAGAGGAGACCAACTCCGGCTCCTCTTCGACTCCGGCAGCGGCTAGGAAACCCTAGCTTCCATATTTATTTAAGGGACCTCACCTCTCTTTCGAGCCTCACCGTTGATCACCGAGTTTGCCACCAATTTGGAAGAGATTTTTGAGTTTATTACCATGGGATATACTCAGGGATTTTGTTGTCGATCCAGTCGAAAGAGCTCGCCAAAGGTAAGCCCTTGTTGTCAGTTCCTCTCTTCTCCTTCTTTTAGTTGTTGAGCCATTGTCTCTCCCTTGATTCTGGCAGATGAATCGACGGATTGATCGTGGACAAGCCTCCCTTGTTTTTACCGTTCTTCTTTCCTTTTTTCTGACCACCGCCATCGTCGGTACTCGTCGTTAAAACTCTCGGCCTTTCCCCTTCATTGACCTCTGGCTAATGCCAAAGCTCCAGCCGTCGGCGAGCGGATTGGGACCCGAGATCAACAGAGCCATGACCCTTTGTTCGGCCCTATTTTGGGCTGAATCCAACCAGCCACCCATCGTTGTCAGTTGCACTTTGCTGGACGTCGCCGCCGCCTGCTGCTACTTCATCGGACCATGACCATGGCAGCCACTAGCCCACCTCCCTTCCTCCCCTATTTACCGAGAAAAAAAGAAAGAAGCGGAGGAGGAGGAGAGAGAGAAGAGCTATCCCTCACTTGTTTCTCTCTCTTATTATCTCTCTCTTCCTTCTATCTTATCTCTCTATTTTTCTTTCTAAAAATACCCATGGATCCATGAACCGAGTCCTATCAACTCGATCTATGAATTCGAGTTGATCCCTAAAAAAAGGGTCCTAAACTGTCCTGGTGCTCGGGCTGCCTATTGGATCAATCACCCCGACCCTCTTGAATATTCTGAAAATTTTCATTAATAAACTTTGTTGATTGATCTTGACCTGATTGAGTTCGATTCGTTGAGTGAATCCTCTAGACCTGACATATCCGAAACTATTGTACACCCGGTCAAGTCTTTTCGTTTTTTTTTAAAGTCGTCAATTAGAAATTTATTTCGTTGTTAATATTTTAAATAGGTCTAAGAGAGTCGCCTAACAAAATCTGACAGTCTAAGATAAAAGAGGTAAGTAAATTTTACACTCCTTATTATTTTTCAAATTATCATATTTTTCATGCATATGATATTGCCAACATAGATGTCATATTTTCTTAAAATTATGGATCAACATACGTGTTATGAAAATTATGCTTTATTATAAAAATAATTTTATGAATCTTTTAATAAAAATAATTTTATTATAAAGACTAATTTGATCATGCTATTTAGTATTTTTCATCTATTTATGTGTATGTTTTAAGAAAAAAATATAAGTATTTGCTCAGATAGCTATGTATGATCCCTAGAATTAGAAAAATCGACACTCAAAGCTAGCATCCATATGAACACAAGCGCGCCAACAGGTATAAAGTTGGTATATGAAATAAAAATCGTTGTCGATTATGAATATGGGCCCTATCATAGGTATAAAATCACCGTAGCACGAATATCTGTAAGCAATATTTTAAACTATAATATAGCTAGATGACAGAAAAATAATTTATGAATTTATTTGCAAAATAAACTTGGAAGCATGTTTATGAAATATGAATGATTTATGCATGCATTATTGGCTTTATGACTTATTTTAATATAATGTACTATAAAATATTTTATTTTGTAATCTCTGTTATTTTTTAAATGATGCATTGATATAGAAAAAACTTATGCTTGATTCAGTAAGGTAGAGTAAGATTTTACTCATTGAGCTGTGTCACTCATATATCTCTATTTTTATTTTTCTCTTTTCAAACGAATAGGGATGATAGAAACGAAGGATGGTCCAAGCTTGAAGTTTGTGCTAGCAAGCTTGAAGTTTGTGCCAGCAAGCTTGACAGTTTTGTAGAAGAATTTTAGTATTTTTAATTGACTATGAATTTGGTAGTTAATGATTTTCTGAGTATTAAGGATTATGGATTTAGTATTTATGTTTGGATTTATATACTTTGAACCACCATTTGTTGTATTCAATGGATAATGAAATTTGATTTTTATTTATTCTATTATATTTGTGATGGACTTGAAATCTAAGATGTAATGTTTTGCTTCATGTTACCGTGAGCTGTACCCCTCAGTAAGATAGTCATGTTATGCTCCGGATCTGGAGTGTGATAGAAATATCCCATAATTCATCGATTCACTAACATAATTGAGATATTTAAATCTCTCTTTTGCCGATTTAAGTGGATGAATTACTTATTAAACTTGGAAATCTTACCAATCTGCATTATCTTGATCTTGGCTTCTCTCTCAGTAGGACGCGTATTGTTGATAATCTCCAATGCAAGCATTTCAATGCCGTCCCAGAGTGGTTTTGGAACTTGTCTTTAGGAGCTTCTCATCTAAATCTTTCTTACAACCAATTAAAAGGCAGCATTCTATGGATGATTATATTTCAAAACACTCAAATCATTGATCTAAGGTTTATCAAATTTCATAGCTCTTTACCTCATGTTGATGAGGGCGTGAAATATTTATATCTCTCTAACAATTCATTTTTAGGAGATCTTCTTTGTATCTTTAATAAGATGGCAGCTCAAAATTATCTTCTTCCTTAAGTTTTGAACGGTTGGAAATAGCTAAGAGAAATGGTCTCAAGTTAGTGTTGTTATTGTGGCTTGAAAAATTTTTGTAACATAAATGAAATATGAAAATTGATGAGAATTTTAAGATGGAATATTAGTTGAAAGGGAAAGTTAGAATGGTGCTAAAAATTAGAACTATTATGAGTTCAAGTGCTAAAAATTGCTATAGCGTGCAAATTTTCGCGATCTTAGCACTAGTGACTGGTGAGGGACTCCTCAAGAGGGGTATAATTAATCTTGAAATGTGCATGACCTATCAGAGGATATCATGGGGTTGGTTTAGGTAAGGAATAATTTTTGCAAGCACCCAAAGTGGATGGCGCCAAAAATGGGAAATAGCTTATGTGCTAATCAACACCGTATCACTGCCAATAGGCCTCACAAAAAAATAAAAATGGAAAACTCTCCCGCTTATGGGTCCTGCATTTACGCCTTGAGATCTCGAATTGCCAATGGTGGGTCATTGGGTTTTTTTATTAGTGTCTCTGGGCGGTCTCCGAATTCCAACCAATTAAAGAAAGTTGTGAAGCGCATCCACACCCATCGTGTGTGAGCCGCCATTGTACAAAAAAAAAAAAAATGCTATTAAGAGGTGACTAACATCTCCGAAAAGTTCTTTAGTTGCTTTCTCTATTTATTAATAAAATAAATATTTTGTATATTAATAAAAATATTATATTTTAAATAACTATTTAATTGATAAAAAGTAATATTTTAAAAGCGATATATTTTTTATATAAAAAAGTACCTCATGCATCATGCGGGTTATATGCTAATAGTTTAATCAGTGCTGATACTAATGAAAAAACACTTTTTATGAATATTGTATCTTAGCCATATCTCATGCAAGTCATTAGATTAGATTAATTTTTGTTATTTTCTAATGCATTTTTAAGAAGATGATCTTACTTAAAAGTGAAAGTACAATTACTAATAACTCTGCTATATTGTATTTAAATATACCCTAGATGTAATATTTTTTTATTTTTTATTATATGTAATTTAGATCATAATCTTATTATTTTATAATGATATACTATTTTACTGCATCGATGGATGTATACATACTATTAGAATTTTGTATAATAATAGTATGATAATGTTAATATCAAAAATAATTTAAAAAATAATTAGTCTCTTATTTCTATTTATCTATTTTATTAGAATTATATTCTATTATATTATAGGAACAGTTTGAAAAAGAAAAAAAAATTGCACCAACATACTGTGCAGATTATATACTAGCATTACCATTTAAATTACTAAACTAGATTTGTGAATGACAAAGAGCAAAAGAGAGAGACATACTTTTGACACAAAGATTGAAATTCCATTGATCAATCTTTTTTAAAATTAAATTTTATTTTATTTTGCATTGTCATACTAAAATGTTAACAATATCTATATCTAAGTCTTCCTTTGTCCCTCTTAGGTGAATTATTTATTGTTTCATTATTTAGTTACTTGAAATAGTATAATCCCAGAAATGATGACACTCCTGTCAGGATGGCCGAGTGGTCTAAGGCGCCAGACTCAAGTTCTGGTCCTCGAGAGAGGGCGTGGGTTCAAATCCCACTTCTGACAATAGTTTTTATCCCTTTTATATGAACGTCACTTTTCCTAAAAGAATTCATATAGGAAATTTAATAATAATAATAAAAGAGTAGGTTATTTATGATAATTTATTTCTTTTATTTTGGTTAAAATGAATGTACAAACAACAAAAAACATAAAGGGGAATTAAAAATCAAATCTAGAAAAAGGATTAAAAATAAATATTCAAGAAAAATGCAAAAAAGGGTGAAGAAAAGATCACTTGCAAAAATATAATAATTGATTAAAATATATAGTAAAGTAAACTAAATTTAAAAACTAAAGTATATAAAATAAAATCATAAAAAACAAACCTATGCAATGAAACAGAAAACACAAAATGAAAAACTCAAAATCAAATAAGACAAAAAATAGGATTAGACAATAAAATAGAAATGAATCTAAACAAGAGGTAAATAAAAAATTTATAGATAATGTGAATGAATTCAAATTATAGGATAATTAATAATTTGAAAATATGAAACAACATGATTAGCGGACTTCATAAAATAAAATAATAACTTATGAGTGTAAAATAAAGCAAAACATGAAGTACATAAAAGAAGAATAAAAAGGATAAATTTGGTAAAAATATAACTAAGAAGGTGCAATAAAATATATTAAAATAAAGTAAAATATAAATAAATCTAAAAAAATCACAAAAAATAGAACAATAATAATTGAAACCAATGCCACACGGAAAAATATCTTATCCATAGAAAGATGCAAATGAAATTCTAGCAATAGGATATAAGTAAGATTACACTAAACAATAAAAATATAGAATAAGAAATCAAAATAAATAATAAAACTTAAATAAATCATATTATTGAATTAGGAAATATTTTGGGGGTTTGGGGAGGAGGGGTGGGGATTGGAATTAATGGGTATATGGGAAGAAATATGGAGTGGTGTCAAATTCCTCCACCAAGCATCTAAGTTATCCCGCATTCCCTCTCTAACTTGAGCAACAGTCTTGTCACTCTTGTTGGACATCCCCTCAACCATTTTGTATTAAACTAAATTTTGATGGCTTTATTCAAGGCTAGACTTGCTTATCAGGTGAGTCGGGCCAAGTTTGGGTTGGGCTCAACCCTAGGTATGACCATAATTAGCCAGGCCCGAGTCAAGCTTGGCTCTATTTTCAGGCCTACTTTTTAGGCTTGAACTTGGTGGCTTTGGATTTCGGGTCAGACCTCAAGCTTTTTAGACTTTGGGTTGCATGCTTGAGAGTGGGAGCGAGGAGCAAGGAGCCGAGGATGATTCCATTCTGAAGAGTAGGAGGACGAAAGGATCAGCAAAGCCAAAGAAGTTAGAGGTCATGGTAATCTTGTCATCGCCGAGGATTGAGTTCCATCTCACAGGCAACAAGGAAACCCTCCCCCCCATTGTCGATGTCGGGGGGGGGGGGGGGGGGATTTCCACCTTGAAACCCTAAAGTCCATCTCATATTTAGTATAATCGGCGTCGAGGAAGAAGAGATTGGATTCATACCTAGGAAGAAGAGCTCAAATTTGGTGACATCGTTTAGCAAGAATGGTTTAGTGGGTTCGACCCGAACTCAGATTCTCATCGGCCGATGCTAAGCTCGGGGGCCCTATAGTGGTATCGGTGTCTTCTTGGCATCAAGGAAGAAGAGATCGGACTACGAAGACTCATGGTGACATGACAAGAGGAGGCAAGGGGCTAGATAGGTGGGGAGATGAGAGGAGGCTAGGAGTTGAGGAGCTGAGGAAGGGAGGAGGTGGTAGCTAGGGCTTAGGTTGGGCTCAAGCCTAGTCGATGTGCTCGAGCTTAGCCTCAGCCTAGCTTAAATTTTAGGCCTAGCCTAGCTCGTTGGTATTAAAAATTAGGTCCATGCTAGTCCAAAATGCTCTAGCCTCATGTAGGCTGGGCAGCCTAATCGAAATTTAAGCAAATTTATTCGAGGCAATGGTCATTGTGCGCTGGGTTCATAATCAGAGACCATGAAGGTGAATCTATATATGTAGCTACTATTAGCCTTATTGATAAAACAATTCGGCTATGACCTTCTCCATTACAATATTCTCATACGCAGGAATACCTCCGTTAGCCGGCTTTTGAATAAATATAAAAGAACAAGCGAAATTCCAAAATAAAAATGGATTGAATTTTATTTGTTCTGTGTCTGAAATGCATCTTGTCTATTCCTATCCTTCAACCCCTCTATACTTTTTTTTAAAGTTTTTTTAAAATTGGAGAGTCTTGACTAATTCGAAAGATCATTCGATGTAGTTGAAATTACTGAAATTTATCTTGTTCGGTCAAGTATAGAAAATTCCATGGAATTAAACTTGACCTTCAGGTAGCTTGGGACCTTAGTTTTTAAATTTGGACTACACCATCCAATTGGATTGGACATTTGATTATGCCCAATCGATTTTATTTTTCTAAAAGACTAGGGATGCATCAAATTGGCTAGACCCCGCAAACCCTGATCAATTTCTTTTGAAAAATTGATGACCCATTCGGTTCAAAACAAATCAGTAAATTGATATACAAGGATCAAAAGACCAAAATGTCCATTTTAAATCAATTCTATATCTATACTGAGGTCATTTTGGTCTTTTATCATTATAAATTATTCTAAATAAAATAAACACCCTAATCTCCTAAAATCCCATCATTTCTTTCCTAATTCCTTTTTCTTCTTCCTTTCTACTGGTCCTATTTTCTCTAATTATTGTCGACTACATCATCGATGGAATCGATGCTAGTTGTCTTTCCATTCTTGACTCTTAAGTCTGTCTCCTCTCTCTCCGGTCTCTACAAGCCCCTTATCCTAAAACCTTCCCCCATCATTGAGTTGTGTGATATTTAATAGCATATCCTTGTAATTTGGGATCGAGTTCATGTTTATGAGATAAAATTATTTTAATGAGGATTTGAGTGTTATTTTAAAGTTTACTTTTGAAAGATTGTAAGAACACCAATGGTTTGATTTATTTTCCAAACTTTAAATTATGTTTAGTGGATTGGGGATAAATAGAGTCCAATTGATTAGGAATATTCACCTAATAACCGAGGACCTCATTCAAAAAGACTAGTTGAAAGGTATTTTTAGATTTTTTGGCTCTTTTAGTGAAGATTTATTAGTTCATAGCCATTGTGGGACTAAATATTAGCTTATATACTCCTTCCATTTAAACCCTAGCAACCTCGCCAGGCTAAGAGTCCAAATTCATTCAAATTTAACCATAAGGATTATAAATCCAATCACAAATATCATAATCAGCTCGTTATTAGCCCCAATGGGCTGATGCTGTATTGTCTCCTATTCTACATGGGCTATGGTTCAAGTTTGCTTTGATATTATTTATAATAACCTAGGACCTAGTGCTATATCTATTTAGATGAAAAAAGATCCAACATGGGAATATGCTGCCGAGGGAAGGATTGAAGATAATAGAAGGTTCATTATATGGGATTCTTGTGAGATGATTTTGCAATGTGGGGGCATTAACAAAGTAAAGCAACATCTTGCTGGAGTGAAAGGCAATGTTGTTTCAGGTAAGAAGATTTTGGGAGATATCGGCTTTCATATTGGAATTCTTTTTAGGAAGGAAAACAAGCTAGGAAGGAAAAAAAGGAAACTGTGGGGAAGCAAATCCATACGACCAAAGTGTGCATCAATTTGGGGGTTATAAGCCTGATGATGATGACTTTGAGGAAATTTTTGGTCCACAAGATAAGAGAAAGGGCAAGGGAAGCCAATTAGTGAAAGGAAACGGAAGCCAATTAGTGGGCTTGAGAGCTTTTTTCCTAGAAAGAAACATACTCAAATTTCTAACAAAGCAAAGTTGCTGAGTTCTAAAAAATGGCATGAATAGGACATGGCAATTGCTAAGTGGTTTTATGATGCATGCATCCCGATCAATGCTGTTAATTCTTCTTTCTATTAGCCTGTGATTAAGAAGATAGAAAGTATTGGTACTAGATACACAATACCATGCTATCATTCCTTACAAGTTAAATTATTGGGGGGTTGTCAAGAAGGAAGCTTAGTTGATTATTGATTTTTAGTTAGACGTGAGTTGGATTTAACTACATCCAAGAATACTTGACTTAGTAAGAAAAAAATGTAATTTTGTCTATTGTCTTACTAATGATATTATACCATGATTTGCACTTTTTCCAAAATATATGAGATTGTTTCATTGTTAATTAATTCATTGTATTCAACTAGATCAACAGTGGAGTTTGTTCGGGCATGGTGCTCCAAATTTACGAAAGTTGGCAATTCGATTCTTTTTTTTTTTTTTGCTAAAAAAAAGGGAGCAGGGGGGAGGAAGGGACAAGCCCAACCCCGCGTAGCAGCCCCCACTGGGCCCCCCACCCCGCTAGGAGAATGTTCGATGCGGGCAAACCGGGTCGTGTGTTGGGCACGCCGACCTATTTTACTTATACCCTCCCCACCCGTGAGCCGGCTTGGTTACCCGACCCGACCCTCCGTGTGAGTACGTCACACCTGGCACCACCCAGGCTATCAGCCGACCAGTAGCACTTCCAAACCCCGTGTCCAGGCGTGGAGCATTCGGTCCCCAAATTTAATCGACGCCCGCGCGTTTCGAACCTGGAACCACTTGGTTGGAAGTAAACGCCCCGTTCCAACTGAGCTACCACCTTGGTGGTGGCAATTCGATTCTTTGTAAAATAGCTTCTTCATTGGGATGTAATTAAAATTGAAGTGTCTTCAAATGTATACATAGAAAAAGAAGGAAAAAATTGGAGCACCAGAGGCTTCTTGATCTTGTATATGTTCATTACAATCTTCGTTTGCAAACTAGGTATAAAGATGAAAAATATATATACTATTTAATTCATTAGTTTTCTCATTATTTCATTATTCTTGCTTCCTTATTTCTAAAACATTGGTTTATGTGACAACACTTCTGAATGTTACCTATATTTTATAGGCTTGAATATAAGAAGAGAATATTATCTTGTTAATTATGAATGCATAGATAAGGTGGAATTTTGGGTAGTTGACGAAAACCTTGAACTAGAGTTTGATTACGAAAAGCTAGAAGATATGCTTGACAAAGAGCAAGAAAAAACAAGAGGGAGGGAGTTCTAATACACCATGAAGTTCGTGCATTGATGAATTTGTTTGATATTTTGGGATTAAATGAATGAGCTTAGCATGTTTTTGACAGGCCTAAGCTTGGTTTTTTAGTGTAGCGAGCTGAACCAGGTTAAAAATTTGAGCCTATCTCCAAATCGGCTAGGCTCGGATTTGCATCGCCCCACCTTGAGGCCGATTTGAGCCTAGTTATTTAAATTAATAAATATTATATATGCAAATATATGAGATCCTTTAAAAATTTTACAATATTTCATCCCTAACCTAACCCTTAAATCCCTAATCCCATTGCTTCCGGTTCATTTCATCGCTGATTAAGGAAAGACAGTGGCAGTGTCGCACCTTCTCCTCGCCTCAGTCGGACAACCCCACCCACACTAGGCCATTGGCCATTGTCCGCTAGTGAGGCCCCCACCCCTCAACCTGACAAACCCCACTGGCCATCGGCTCCTCGCCTCCTCACCTTCTTTTATCTCATACATCATGTGCCCTCTCGAAGTCCCGACTAAGCTCCCACAATCCTTGGATCAAGCATCTCAGACAGTGGATCTAGGCACACAACCAATGAATCCTATGAGAAGAGGATAGAAAACAATAAGGAATGGAGGCCAGGGAGAGGGAAAAAGAGGAAAAATGCGGAGATCTTGAAAGAAAAGAGGGAGGTTGGGGGAGAAAGAGGGAGGTGTGAAGGGGATGGGGAAGAGAAAATGTGGGTTTTGTTTTGATCTCGACGCTCGGCTCGGAAGCCCAAAGCCTGATGAGTAGCAGGCTCGGGTCCGGAAAGTAGGCCCGAGGGTTTGGCTTGGCCGAGTAGGGTCCAGATCTGATAAAATGGCGTGGTATCTTTAGCTAGCTGAATCTGGCCCAACCTGCTCGATAAGCAGGTCATGGACAAATCAGGCTGCGTGGATGCTGATCCAAAGCCCAAATATCGGCTCATGCGGGACTAAACCCGCCTACACCCGGACCAGACCGGGCCCCCTAGCAGGAGGCAAGATCACCTCACATTCCCAATTTATCTGGACCCTAATCCAACGTCGTCCCCACGCTCCTTGTCGGGGTTTTCCGCAGCTCGGGAGGGGGAGATAGAGTGGGGAGCGCCGGAGTCGAAACCTTAGTCGCTTCGATCCCACTTCGCCGCTTCGGCCATGGTAATCTCTCTTTTAATCTCCCCTTCTATTCCAATCGCGACCAAGATAAGAGATCTTAGTGTGATAGTTCTCCTTCTTGTGTCTGTCGACGTAAAGTTCGATTTTTTCATTCTTTTTTCGGTTTTTCCTCCGATTCCACGAAGTGTTTTATTACCTCATGGATCAGTTAGGGTTTTAAGCGGTTAATAGTTTCTTTGAGGTGAACTATGTGATAGTATGCTTGTATGTATGTAGTTTTAAAGTCTGATTTCGATGTGCTTCATGATTCGGTATTCCAGTAGTCGGTTTATTGCGTTTTTGGCCAACTTATCGATTGTCAGGAGTGAACCGCAAGATAATCTGCCTCTAGCTACTTTTTATTTTTATTTTTTTCTTTTAAGATTGTTGCAATAGTTTTCATATGTACCATTGAGCCGTGATCTTGATGTATGCTGAATGCATTATTGGGTTTTAAAGTTCGTTCCTAGTGTTACAGTATACCATTTTATTGCGTATGAATCGATTAGATTTCTGTACTGTAAAAAAGGAATCAGTTAGATTTGGAAGAGAATGGTTCACTGAATTGTTAAAGTAAATCGCATAGTTACCTTACTATATTTCCGCTCGTCATGCTTTTTTGTTGTTAGTTGTGGCTTTGATGTGTGTTGAATGAGCCTTGGGTTGTAGATTCACTTTTGTTATATGGTGGTATATTCTAGTGGGGTTTCGGATCTGAATCCTGAGGTATATGTAATAAGAATTCTTCTTCTTGGGGATTACCTATATAAGCTCTATTTGACAGTAATATTTATTTTCCATATCTCGGTGACATTTGGTCTTCTGAATTCTCTTTGGACCTGTTCATCAGTATTTCTATGTTTAGTGATCGAGTCCATCAACGACACCCAAGGGTGAAGGAGCAGCATACTTCAATCAGAAGTATGCCCCTATTTGGTGATGCTTAAACTTCTTTTTCTTCCCTGAATGGTGATTGATTACCGATACTATAAGCCTTGCAAATATTATAAAGGAACAAATTATAGACCCAGCTCTAAGCATCATTTAATTTGGTCGTACCCAGCATACGTTTTGAAAGGATTGCATCTCCTCTGCATGAAATAAGGGGAAATAGGAATGAAGAGGAATAATGAGGAAGTGACTTTGTGGAGAGGATAGTTTGTTCATTATATTTAAATATCTAACTTGTTTACACTAGAATGTCAACTTATACCATCTGAAAATACAGTCTTAGTGGGATAAAATTATCATATAATGTTGACATTCTTACATAAATTTAGTCTAATGCCCATTCAAGCGTTCTAGAGCTTAATGACCTTGGAACTGAACTTGTCATATTTAGGCATTAGCTGACTTCTCTCACTAATTGTAGTAACTCATTTTGGACAATACTCGACAAGTCTTCCTGTTAGAGCAACTTATCCAATTCATTATTCGTTGTGCTGTACTGCGACAAGCTGTATGGGTTAATGTCAATGTACAAGGACATTTTTCCAGCGGAGACTAAAAAGAAGTGAAGATTGGTCTCTTTTCTGAAACAGTAAATTAGGCTTTGTTGTACATGGCTGCTATATGTCTAAGTGAATGCCTGGAATCTGTTACTGATTCCTAATGCATGGCAATATTCCAGGACTATTTCCATAAAGTTGAGTGGTTCATATTTTGGTTTTGAGGAATCCTTTCCTGCTCTATTTTGTTATTCTCTCTTTGCTAATAGTTTCAATTCAACTACTAGACTTGGCATTATTTTTTTTTTCTATTCTTGATGTGATTGTCCTCTGTTCCTATTTTATCTTATTGCCAAACTATTAAAATAGTTTAAACTGTATTTAGATGTCATCATTAAATCGTGTTATTTAGTTGTTTTTCATATTGTTGAATAAAGTTATGATCTTAAGTTTGTAAATGCATTAGTATGAGATATTAAAAATTCTGTAATATAATGAATTTATTAGGATTTATGTTTGGCATTATTTTTTTTTTTCTAAGTTTGATGTGATTGTCATGTGCTCGTATTTAATCTCATTGCCAAACCGGTTAAATTGGTTTAAACTGTATTTAGATGCCCTCATTAAATCTTGTTATTTTAGTTGTTTTTTATGTTCTTGTATAAAATTATGATCTTAAGTTTGTAAATAAATGATTTATATCAAAAATTCTCTAATGTAATGGATGTATTAGGATTTAAAAGCAATTGGTTTGAAGCAGTATTTAATGTTTTGGATCATCTCTCCCTCTCACAATAGGGTCTTCTTTTTTGTCTCTTTGTTTGGAAACATATTAAAACCCTTTTGGCAAAATTTATGTACTTTGAAATTTAATATATTTGCTGTTCTTGAAATTCATTAGCACATAAACCCACTGTTGTATCCATACTTTTCATTTATAATGGATTCTGATAGTTTGAGGTTGCCTAGCGCAGTTAAACTCTTTGCTCACGATTAGATGTTCATCCAGTTTTCTGATCAATCCCAATAAAATAAATATGGTTTGTCGGTTGTTTTAGGGATACCCACACATGTGGAGGGAGAGAACAGTGGAAAGGGGATTCGGGCTACTATGAGTTATGGCTTCAGCAGCAGGCCCATAAGTTATCTAACATTGTTTGGTGAGGATGTCCTGTATGGTGTGGTCCATTGTTCAGCAGCAAGTGCCTTCGGTTTCTCACCTCATCCATCTTGCATTTCAAGTTAAATGGCCAAACATTCTGAGTTTGCAAATGGCATACGACCATTGGTTCAAGGCGTAGTTAAATTTGAGATGTAGACCAACTCAAATGAGCCCTTGCAATTTTTTCCTATGCACCATGTGTCCTCAAAAAACTATTACTATTATATCTTCCTTAGCCAATTTGGATATCCTCATTTTGCTAGTTCAACATTGTTTTAACCATTTTTTATCTCAGCCTCAATTCTGATTGATATAAGATAAGCAATTGCAATTTTCAAATTTTGATTGTTATTCTACCAGAATCTTTCTCAGCATAGTCGCACTGTGATTATGACTTAATCTTTCTGATGGGCTGGACATCTCTGTTATTTCAATTTTACAGTTAGCATCATTTTTTTAACAGAAACTTACCATAATCCTGACTGACTTGATTTATTTGTCTTTTGCATTTGCATTCTCAAACTAATCTTTGGCTCAATATTCATCCATCTCCATGATGATGCAAAATCCTTTTGTGATCTTGACTTCTTGATTCGCGGCACAATGTCAATTTAATATTTTTTCCTGATGCCAATTGCAAGGGTCAGTTCCAACATCTAATTAGCTCTGTCGTTCTTCAATGATTTTGAATTAAATTTTGTTTACAGTTGCTATCAGATCAATTATCAGATTTTGGAACCTAATTCCAACATGTCTGCTGCATTCTCGACAGACAGATAATATAAAAATAGTTGCTTATTTAATTATTTTCTAGTTACATTTTCAGTCTGGCTTCTATTATTCAGCTTATTGATTGCCCTCAATCATGACCAAATTCTGTTTTGAATCCATATGCACTACTTTAACATTAATTGAATTTTGATTCTGGTAAAGTATTTATTTTACCTTCAATAACAGTTCTTTAATCTAATTTTAGTCCCAATTCATGACTGGATTTTGATCTGGGCAAGCAATTCTCATCTGAACATGTTTAATGCTATCATGTCATGCTTCATGACATTTTTAGGAAGCAGACTTAGTTTTTTTGACTTTAGACCAATCCATGGCTGATCTCTCCCATTATTCAATTTCAACCTTACCTTTTGAAGTAGCTTCAACATGTGCTCTGATATATAGGTTACAAAAGACAGCCCTTTTTAATTACGGTCTAAGAGGTTTCAGATGTCTTTGTTTTCGCTTCTCGTACTGGACAAAATGTGATGTTTCTCCATCTCCAGCAGACGCCTGCCCCTATCTTATTTGGAGGCATGTGAAGGTTCTACTTGGATACTATGTGCTTGGTACATTGAATTATTTGCTTCTGCAGTCTATTACAGTATTTGTTGTTATGTTAGTTTTATTATTAGCTTAGCTCCTATGTTTGCATGTAATGTTATCACTAAGATGGAAGTTGTTGGTTGCCAGAACGTCTGTTGCTATTTTAATGTAAAACTTTTGATCATCTTTTGTGGTATGTGCTTTAGCATATCATCATAAACTTATGGTCCTGTCTGTCCTTTTGACATGTTTCTGGGTGTTGTCTCATTTGATTGCTTTAAAATATCAAGTGATGCACTTTTTTGCAGCTTAATTAAAATTACATACTATCTATAAATCAGGTGAACATTCCAAAAACAAAGAAAACTTACTGCAAGAACAAGGCTTGCAGGAAGCATACCCTGCACAAAGTTACTCAGTATAAGAAGGGTAAGGATAGTCTTTCGGCTCAAGGGAAGCGACGTTACGACCGGAAACAATCTGGTTATGGTGGGCAGACCAAGCCTGTTTTCCACAAGAAGGTATATCTCAGATTTCTCAAGTTTTCACATGGTAGTTGGAATCGTGTCCTCAAAAATTCTGTTTTTATTATTATTTAGGCTCCATGGAGTTTATGAATATACCTGAATAGAGCCCATTTGTTCATATTTATTTAAGCAAAAACTTTTTGTTACCTGAATTAAGCAGCAGTGAAGAAGGGGTGCTTTGGGAATTCTAGAGAATCTGGAAAGCACTTCTTGATACTCATTCCACTTTAACCTGGTTAAGACCATTCATGAATGGATCACATGGTTTATCTGAATGACGAGGAATATGTACCTGAACTTATTTGTCTGTTCAAATCTTCCAGCTAAAGATATCTAGGAACCAAACAGGCCTTTAGTGTGTGCGCCTGACCATCAGCTGTGACTCACCCGGTGGATTGAAGCCATAATAACACCTTTTGTTTCTTTCTAAAATTGCCTTCTGGCTTTCACATCCAATACTTGAAGTTACTGATCATTCTACTTGTTTTAACGTTGATTTAGTCTGGACTATTGGAGATGAACAATTGTAAAGGTCTAATTGATTGAATATAATGGTGACAAAAGTCACTATACGTATTTTATTGCAATTGTTTCATGTCAGGCAAAAACAACCAAGAAAATTGTGCTGAAGCTGCAATGTCAGAGCTGCAAGCACTACTCTCAACACCCGATCAAGGTGCTATATTCATAGCAGTACTTGCATCTATTTTTGTGGTTGGATTTTGCACTTTTATTTATCCTTTGAAATGCAATTTTTGTAGAGGTGCAAGCATTTTGAGATTGGTGGAGACAAGAAAGGCAAGGGGACATCTCTATTCTAGTTTGCTTTACTACACAATTATGGTGCTTCTTGTGCTTGACTGCATCTGGAAATGGTTTTGGGAGGCCTGGTAAAACTCTTTCATAATTGTAGTTTGACTTTAATATGCTTTTAGTTATGGCTTTAGTGTGTGGTTATTTGATAACCATGGGGAGTATATTTTCTAAGTTTCAATCTTCATTTATGTAGTGTATTTTTTCTTCCAAAGTGAACCGTCAAATGGACTTGTTTCTGGAAGATGTCATTTAACATATTTTAGAGATATAACTTGTTCTGAGTATGTTGGAAATCATCTTAAAATGTGTATATATGGAATTAGCCTGACCTATCGTATTTTATGTACTTTGGGTTTGACCATAAAGCCTGGGATGAGTTTGCATTGGTTGGATTTTGTTCATGTTAAATCATGAATTTTGGATATTTGCAACTTAATATTTTTGAGAAATTAAACCTGACCTAATATTGTTCTCTGATTGAGCTCCTTTCGAGCATTACCTCACAGTATAATTTCATGCGGAGTTATTTCAAGGTTTAAGTTGCCAAATGCGTTCAGATGATGAATTGAACAAGGCTTTGGAGCACCTGTTGTGAGCGAAATAAGTGTAGAGTGGGTAGAAAAATTCAGTACCAAATATATATATATATACACACCTGCCAGATTCTTCAATGCTTTGCTCGCACAAGCTTATAGGTGTTTTGATCTTGGATATTTGTTGTGAGTGAAAAAATTTTAGGGTGTGTAGAAAATGGAGTACCAGAAATGAGCAGAATATTTGTGTGATATATGTGGGAATGAGGACAAATCCAAAAAAAAAAAAACTTTATCAGCACGGTTAGCGGTCCTTATTTTTTAAGGAATGCCTTCACCCTTTTTCATGGAAGATGTCAAGATGAGAGAAGCCCATATCTGTTCGAGTAAAATGGGCATGAATGTGCAAAACAAACAAAATCATGGAAAATATCGGAAACTACGGATAGAAACTACGGAGATGATGCTTGATAAGCAAAGTAAGAAAGAAATCAGCACAACTTTATCAAGTTATGCGAAACAATCAAAAAATCCTCAACTAGTCTCTGAATTGCACAACTAATTTTGTTGTTCTATGTGGACTAAAGAATACTGTAGCATGGGCTTATTAGAATTGACCATAGACTAATCGTGGTGCTTATGATTAGATTTGAATGAATTTGGATCTTTAGTCAGAACTTAAATAGGAGAGTATGTAAGAATCTATGTGGATGCATGTTTAGTTCCACATCAGCTATGTACCAGATCTTGGATACTTATATAGAACCAAGAAATCCGAATAATATCTACGAACTAGTCTTTTTAGATGAGGTCCTAGATTGTTACAGGCAGGAGGAAACAATTTACATATAGAAGTTGCCCATTATGTTCCTCCCTGAATTGTTTCTAGCATAATCAAAATACCTTTATCTATGGTTGTTGGAAAGACAAGTGGTTGAAAATTGAGTTCAGAAAATGTTGTTGTACCATAGTAGATATGCGGAACAGTCCTAAAATGGAAAAAGCATAGCAATGTTTATGACTGGTGCCATAGTAAATATGTGGAACAGTCCTCAACTACCTAGCAGGCAGAGAGATCATATTAGCTGCCAAACAGAACAAGCTGAAAAATTTTGCATCAATGGAACCACTTATTCGTAACCACATTTTCTTTGCTAAATCAGATGGTCTTTGAACATAATAAGCTCTAACGAACAGCGTGAGAACCATAAAGTGCAGCTTCCGCAAGAATAGGTACCCAAAGAGTTTGTGCAGAGAGATCATGTTAGTTGCCAAACAGAACAAGCTGAAAAATTTCGCATCAAAGGAACAGCTTATCAACTCTTTATCTAATTAGGAAATCTAGCAGACCACAGCAGCGAGATGGCCTCTGAAATTCAAACAGGACAAATAACATATGTAAAATGTTGGTGGAAGCCATGGAATAAACTAATAACTCAGATTCTATTTTGGTTTCCGTTTTAACTGAACTTCATAAGAAAGGGGCAGACCAAATTTTCGGAACAAGAAATTCATCAGCTCTCTGTTAAATTCAAGAGTTCTTTTTTCTTTCAAAACAAAATCACGGGGGTTTCTTTTAAATTCTGAAATACCTTTTGTCAAAAGCACAATGAGAATATCAGAGTTGAAAACCTGGTTCAACCTTGAAAATGGTACCAATAATTCCTAAGAAAATAATCAAGTGCAGATCATGATGCTAAAACTAGTAAGCTCATTGGATCATCTAGGAAACTTCATATATGTCTATTAGTTACAAATACATAAACCATCAAATTCATGACAATAAGAACTTCTACTTGGTAAAATGGCTATGATCACTAGTTCCTATCATCTGGAGACTACCAAATGTTATAATAAATAGACAAATGATCATAAAATAGTCTACCCTACTCAATTTTTAAAGAAAAATCCAAACTAGCTCACCTAAGACTAAACGTCATACCGCTACTCTTTCCTATAATTTGCATTATCTTTAAACATAATACCACTACTGAATGACCATATTGAATCAATTTCCTTAAGAAAGAACCTCCCATGATATCATTACGTGTTCATGTAATGATGCCGAATGAGACGGGTATCTAGTAAGTAGCAATCTGAAAGTAAAGCATGCAAAACTTAGTTTGAAGGTTCTCCAAAACACCCAAAGAACTTTATCTCAAGCACTAGCCACAATTAAAACCGAAACAATAACACAATTAAACCAATACAATTGAATTTAATTAAAAAAATAATCAAGCACTCAGCATGCAAACTTATAACAATCGGCTCCAAACCTATACGATAAAATACCCAGTAGAAAAAATGAGTGACACCATTTCAAACATAAGGATTGATCTCAATCCAATATCAAAATTATGACAAGAAATAGAAAAAAAGGAGAAGGCAAATTCAGGAGTGTCACACATTGTCGTAGAATTCTTTCAGGAGCCCGCCGTACTCATCATCTTTAACACCTAATTCCTCCTTGCTCTTCTTCACAACCACGGGGTTATAAATTAAGAAACCAAGCTCGCTGTTATAGATGAAGAACAGCAAATTAAGGAGGTGATATGGGTTTAGAGAGAGAGCAAGAACTTGGAAGAAGTGGAGGAGACTTAGCTCTGAGAGCGGGCACGTCGGAGCACTGGATTTGGTGACAAAGGCCGAAGGTAGTTGAAAGTTGCATTATACTGGATTTGTTTGAATCTAACCTAATTCTAACTTAGGAGCTTTAGGTATGGAATCAACTAGGGAAGAGGAGGACCGGTCGATGGATGAGAGCATGCCCCAGCAGCCTCTCCTCATTGCCAAATCCACTATAGGGCATCGATTAAAAGAGATAAGAGAGGTTTTAAGGACTCACAAGGGTGGCCATAGGTGCTGCAACTCGTGCAGTTGTTAGCCTTAGGTGATGGAAGAGGCAGCTATCACGGGGATGTTTTGGCTGGCAGGCTGGATGGTTTGAACTGCTTGTCGGGGTGGGAGGGTTTAATTGAAGAAGGAGAAGGAAGAGGAGGCGAGTTTCTCGTAGGTGAGCACGAAGAGAGTCCGGATGTGTAGAGCTTCACGGTTTCTTGGTGCTAGGGCTCTGGTCGGAGGTGGGACTCGGGAGAGGGCTTGGAGCCTGCACATGGATGGGCTTCTCGGAGGTGAGCCGGATGGATAAAGCTTCACAGTAGGAGGCGAGCGAGGGCTTGGAGGCTGCTTGGACGAGCATCTGAGAGAGAGCTAAAGGGTCGACGACTATTCTCTCTAGACTCGGATCACTCTTGCCTCAACTAATTAATTGGCTCCAGCTGTACTTATTCTCACAAAAATCAGAACATGGATGCACACGACAGCAAACTTTTTTTATAATAAAAACAAGGGAATTGTAGTTGCCTATTACTAGCACGTCTATTAGATGCCATTGTAACAAGTCTAGTATCTATTAATTTTCTTACCTCTATGATATTATATCATCAATTTCGGTAAAAAATTATCAAACATAAGAAAAAGTTTAAATTACTGATACTTTTCTATGTGCTGATGAAATATAATATCGCTATTTCAATAAATTGGTATAGTGACTATTGCTAGGGTGGACAGTTACTTTATTGTGTGTCGCCAATGAAATTAATTTATTTTTATCTTTAGTTTATCCTTGCTTTTATTTTTAAATTTTAAATTTTTATTTTTTTAGTAGGACTCTAATTCATCAGTAGAAGTAGCAATAAAGTATTTCGATCATAGCTCGGACTATACCCTATCTTTCCTTCTATTGAATGGGGCGGTGTTGCGGTAGCAAAATTTCTTGATGGTCAAGGCACCTGCATCTACACTACTTTAATTATTATCCTTTCATTATCTTCTTTCCAGCTAATTTGGCGCTAGTGGCACACTTATGCACAAACTAGTCATAAGACCTGTCACCCTTCTTCTAACCATCCTAGTACGAGAAAAGAGGCTAACAAGCTTGCTGGGATGCTTGTCTTTCCCTCTAGATGGAAAAGAGTAAGGAAACAAGTTCTTTGGAATGCTCTATGGGACATTATTGCATAGCTATTATCATGCCACTGCACCCAGAGATCAATGAAGCAGTTGCAAGTAAAGTGGCTGCTATACTAAAGATATTTATGGAGCGATACATGGTATTCTTGTTTCTGATGTTAAAATAGGTCAAGAGACTTCATTTTGTTATTGGAAGCCGGTATTATAAGCCACAATATGTTCCGACATACATTGTGGTGGAATTAGTCGACTCTATTTTCATGACGGATTAATTGGCCTATTAATCTTTGTATGGAAATATCGAGGTCTTTGAGGAACCTAACTTTGGGGTTTTAGCTTATCATTAAAAAGAGGTTGAAGACTATCCTATAGAGTCCTTAATTAGGATTCACTGGTCGAGGCAATGCGGAAGTTCCACCAACAAGTGCAGGGTTATACCAAATGAAACTAGGAGTGGATATTTTGGTCCACATTAGATCGACACTTAGAGCTATTAGGAACGGGAATCTATAGTCATTGTTGGAAAGGTCGGTAATCCTGCACCGACAGGGGTCTCTGATGGTAGAATCGATCATTCTGTAAGAAATGAGTGGCAGTAATACAGTGGGCTTATAATATCGGCTATTCCCATTATAAGGGCTAGGGGCAACCTTATCAATGGATGCCATTTGTTTTTTTTACTTAGTGCATGTACTAAGCCTAACAATGGAGGGCAACATTACAATGAAAACTTTGACTCGGTTTGGGGGATTTAGTGATTCGAATAATCGGAGATCCACGTATTCATCATGACTGATGTCTAAGTTCACCACCGATATCCGTGGATGGTTCCAAGTTCGATCCATAAGTGGAAGTTAAAAATAAATAAAGTATTAGAAGTAGCAATAAAGTTCAGTGGATGGAACAGATTCGCTCGTTGCTTTCAAATAAAAGGATGATCCATTGCTCTATCAATGGGTACAATGTGCAAAGGAGTTTACAAATTTCTGGCTGTGCTCTCTCTCATGTTGTAACTGTTCGGTGAACTCATCAACCTTGCTTATTTTGTCTAGAAGGGAAGGAAACCGAGACATGCAACCTTGGAGCCGGCACGTGCTTTGACCAAACCATGGAGTTTTGTCTCATGTATCCTCTCCTCCTCTGTTGGATTCACTTTTAGCACTTTCAACATGATGCGAGCCTCTATCAGTTGAGCCTCCAGAGAGGTAATCAAATGCTCTATCAACCTGATCTCATTTGAGAAGCTGTCGCATGTCTTCTGGGATGGTTGGATTTCATTTTTTAAGATAGTGATGTCGAGCTTGAATTCATCATTTTGCGAATCCCTTTGCTTGACTTCTTTGGTCTCTGAGGCAATGGTTTAATGCATCTAGAAAGACATTGAAAGCCAGGTCCTTAAATCAGTCGAGTTCACCATCTGATCAATAGGTAGATCAGAGGCTTGCTGTAACAACCTAGGACCTCACACAAAATGGCTAGTCGAAAGTTATTATTTGGGTTCCTTGATTCTGTATAAGTACCCAAGATCTACCCAGCGAATAATCGATATGGGACTAAACACACGCACGCACGGATCCTCACATACTCCTCCCGTCCAAGCCCTGACGTCCTCGTCAGGTTAAGGGTTCAAATCTGTTCAAATCTAATCACAAACACCACGATTGGCCCGTGGTCAGCTCCAATGGATCCGTGCTGCAGTATCCCCTAGTCCACATAGGTTATGGGCCGGGTCCGCTCTGATATCATTTGTAACAACCCAAGACCTCACCCAAAATGGCTAGCCGGAAGGTTATTATTTGGATTCCTTGATCCTGTATAAGTACCCAAGATCTACCCAGCGAATAATCGATATGGGACTAAACACACGTCCGCACGGATCCTCACACTTGCAGTGGAGTGTTGACTATACTGCAAATCTCGGCTATTCTTCGAGGACTGGCTGAGTCATCAAGATGCAAATAAGTGAATTCCCAAACGGTTCTTCTAGCTTTCAAGATTTCTACTAAAGGACTTGATGAAGTAAATGCCTTGGTTGAAGGAGGCATGGTGGAATGTGCTGCAAGCCTAGCTAGCTTTCACCTAGGCCAGCAAGCTGAAGATGGATTGGCCACGACATTGCTAGTCTGCAAAGAGGGATAGCTCATTAGATTGAGGTGGAATAATATAGCATAGAGTTGACTATATACCTTGGCCTCTTGGCTGGCGGTTGATGAGCTTGAGAGTGATGGTTTGGAAATTGACTTCGGGATTGGATCCGTGCAAGAAATAGCTATTGTATCAGCCTAGCTACTTTAGGTCACTATTTATAGGCCTTGTTGGTTTGATTTTGGCTCTAGCTGAGGCTCATGTGGTGACTTAGTCTGTGCTGGCTGGTGAGTTGGATGAGTAAGGCCTTGCGATGGCTGGTCAGGAAGATCAGTTGGATCGTGCAAAGGCTGATCTAGAAGAGTGATGGAGGCCTACGAGGGTTTGTCGTGTAACTCGGCAAAAACTTCACAAAGCTCCGCCACTTCTTTCTGAACTTCATCTTTGGGAGACTTGGACAGTAGAGAAGAGGCGATGTCAATGGGGCCATCAACAATAGGGACACTGATAGTAAGAGTTTTGAATCTTTATCCTCTTGGATCACTAAGAGGTCAGAAGGCCCCTTGCTGCTCAGGCTGCTGACTCACTTTCATTTTGACATGCCACTCGGCGACCGTAGATTAAGACCTTTTACTAGAGTAAATCAAAATCACTGTGAAGAATCTCTACTGAATCCAACTAGGGAGTAGAGAGAGAAAGTTTGGTAGAGAAAGAAAGTCTAGTAGAGAGAATCTTGGACCGAGTTCAATCAGGAGTTTTGTTTTGGTTGTCAATGGAATGGTCAACCTAAATCAATTAACATGTCTGGCCATAAATCAAGAGAGAGAAACTTTGTAGAGAGAGAAATAAGAGAGAAAATAAGAGAGAGAAGCTAAACTCTCTCTTTCCTAAGAAAGGTCCTAGTAATTCCATCATGTTCCAGGTGGTTATGGCACATCGTAGGGTGTTACGCCACATCAGTAAGTTGTTACAGCATGATCCAAGTTTGTTGGGATATGATTTACCGAAGATTCAGGCTATAAATAGGCCCAAAGATCCTTTGTGAAAGATAAGAAATAAAGAATGTCTTAATGGCCTAATATTCGATAAGAAATAAAAATTTTATAGTATTTCGGTGCCAAACCTGACACTTACATCTACTCCCGGAGAAATCTTTCTTAGAAATTCTACTATAATCTTTCCAAGATTACAACTTGATTGTTTAGACAGGTGCATGCTCAACCTAGTTAATTTTTATAGTTAATCAACCAAAACCTCCTCAATTAAGCCACTATGTTTGAATACAATCTAATTCTAGATTTGGATGGACCTTTTTTCAAGTTTCAATTCTTGAAACCTGTTAGAACAAGGAGTAATAAATTTACAAATAGAAATAGATAATGCTCCTCAATGAGCTGATTGTGACTTGATGGAGCTCTTGAGGATGGAGTGATTGGCCTTGAATAATGCTCTGAAGCTCAGCATTGAAAGCTCTTGGATGTGGAAGATATGATCTTTGAGGCTCACACTTAATGCACTTCTTTTTGTCAGTCCTCGTTAATCCATTCTCCTCATTGCTTATCTTCTTTGGGTGTTCCCATACATTTATACTTTCAAAAGGTTGTTGCAAGATGTTTCTAGTTGTTGGAGAGGCTGGAAGAGTTGTTGGAGGTGAATATGGCCATTCTGGTTTTGCAGAAAAATTAGTCATTACTGTTGTCAGGTGTAGATGGGTCGACTCGACTTCTTTAGGTGTCGACTTATGATGTTTAGGGGTCGACTCGTGATGTTCAGGGTCGACTCGTGGAAGCTTTTGTTTTCGTTGTGCTTTGTCTTTCGCCCGTGCTCATTATTGGGGTCAATTTGTTTATCTTTAGGGTCAACTCGAGTTTGCTTGGGGTCGACTCATGATCCACTAGAGTCGACTCATGGAAGAATTGGTTTTGATTGTCTTTTGTTTTCTATTTGCACCCATTTTAGGGTTGACTGAACTTATGCCTGGGTCAACTCGTGCTCGGCAAGAGTTGACTTATGATCCTCTAGGGTCGACTCATCCACTTCAAAAACTTTCAGAATTCTTCAAAAAATTTCTTCAACTTTGAAAATTATTCTTCTAAATTTCTCCAACTTTTCAACCTCATTTAGCTTCCCATAAGACAAATTTAACTTTCGAATACTATAAAATTATTAATATTATACTCAAGCATTTTGTACTCATCAAATTCAATCTATTAAGTCAACAATCCTTCGCCATGAATTTAGTGATTCGGCGATTCTTTGTCATAGATCGGGCAATCACAAGCACCTTTACTAAATTATATATATATGATTAATTTATGAATTTAGTGATTCCTCTACATACACACACACACACATATATATATATATATATATATATATATATATGTGTGTGTGTGTGTGTGTGTGTGTGTGTGTGTGTGTGTGTGTGTGTGTGTATATATGTCCTAGTTACTAAATTAATCATAATTAAAAAGTGTTTTAAAAGGAACAAAAGCAAGAAGGAGGAAGGAACCAAAAAATCTATAGAAGTCGAGGAAAACATCTCCAACTTCAAACCATTCTAAACTTTGGACCATGGTCATGCATGTTGTAGGCAACTGTCACTTCCAACAGCCAACAAACACTGGGGAGATATCTTGGAACTGGCACATGCCTGACCTCAATGCACCCATCAATTTACAAGCTACACTACTACGACGTTACTCTTCTTAGTGTCTTCATATCTGAATGGTATACCTTCTAGTCTCGCAGGTAGTATAAACTTGGTCCATTGGAATCCCGTAAAGACTGGCTTCGAAGCAGTGCCCTCCTTGATACACCTACAATTAAGAAAGAAGCGACTTTTACTTCCATGATATCTGGCTAGAAATCTCACTCACACCCATGGGCTACAGAAAGACCACTGGTACATAAATGAATGAAATGATTGGATTAGTTTTAGTTCTTAGCTTTGAATGAACAAAAATTCTAAGGTCGTAAATTTAAAACAAAGACTCGCAAATATCAAAGATCTACAACTTTTTAGCACAGAGAATTAAAAAAAAAAATATGTAGATACATCAATCAAGTTATCATTATCTTAGCATATCCAATTACCCTTCTTTCATGCGCATTACACGATCATCGCGTGATATATTCCTCTCTTCTAACCACCTGATCAAGTCTGGAGGCAAATCTTGGTCGTTTCGTTCGATGTCAACTACAATGGAGTCATCTACAAGTTGGGTCACTTCTGAATTATTGCCTGTCATCACCAACACTCTTAAACCAGAATATGGATCAGTTATCTGAAACTCGACCACATGCCTCTGCCAAAGATTTAAGAACAAATTTAGAGAGTTGGGCAATTTGAAGTAACCAAGGAGAGCAGATATGTATGATTATCTCAGCATCCAATTAAATATCTATATAGTTATCTATATTACACATTCCAGCTGCTAGTTCTGGTCATCAAATCAGATCCTATGACAACATTTTAGATTGCTTCACCTCCACTGATCTGAGTCCCCAGGAAAAGCAGCGATGTTGGGGATTTGCAGCCCTCGAGTGCCAACCCCTGTATTCATATAAACTGGCAGATGTGCACACGCATCTGGGTACCTTCTGAAAAGATGACACTAAAGAAGCACTTGTACAAGCTACCACCTGCAAACTTATTGAATATAACTAAACATGAAACCATATGATAAAACTGCTAAAGATATTCAAGTTATTATGATTTTTTTAGTTCCTGTAATAAACGGCAGTAGTTGTAAATATGAGTAGCCGACTAAAAAAGACACTGAAGAATCCAATAGCAGAGGAAAAAGGGAATCTAAAGAGCAAACAGTTATGGCAATCTTTCAGCTATTCAGCCTATTTTAGCAGCAAAACCAACACCGAATGCCGTAAGTGAAGTCGTTAAGGACACTTTCTTTCTCTATCAGTAAATCAAAAGCAATTAAGAAAATCCACATATAATGAATGGGAAATGTTTTAGGCAGCCTGCCCTGTTTGTGCAAATGATAGGTTGCCTGGCCTACTTAGTGCTGGCTTTGCAAATTAGCTTTCAATCAGCTCCCGTCTATAAAATCAATCTTTACAATTTGCACTAATCTCTTCGTGTTGCCTAGCTAAGGGAAGTTTTCATGAATTGGCCACAATAAATTATGAACCTTATATTTCCTCTGTAACTATGAGGTTCTCTAATACCCAAACTAGATGTCTGCTTTACACTAAAATTTGGAAACTTCATAATGTGCAAATAGAGGTCCATAGATGAGAACAAGAATTTTCTCCGCAAGAAAAAAGGAAAAGCCAAACAGAGATTTGCAATATTGGAAACCGGTGCATATCCTCATTCTTAAATTGGAAATTCAAAGTTTTTTGAACACACAATGGAAACTCAATTTTTATTGGAAAAACCAGTAGTGACACAAAACCTGAAAATTTGCTTTGGATAAACTTCAAAAAGAGAACTAATGTTACATTTCCCGGTGGGAGCTAGCTTTGTCTACAATCATGAGTCTTCTACTACATATTCTAGAATGAGCATAGAACTGAGTTTTTCTATCCACTTCTATCCTCATTTACATTCTTTGCTGTAACATAGAGTTAACATTAACATTAGATACTTCCATCCAGCTAATGCATACTCGCTCTTCAATGTCCCTAAGTTTCCATCATAACTTGATAAGCAGGGTAAGAACTCAGCTAAATTGAAGATCAGTTTCAGACATTAGTTCATAGCTAGAACTGTATCACATTGATGTTTTGTTTGTGATTTTGACATTTCGCCATTTGTATAAACTCTATGTAGCAGTAGAATTGCAAATAATGACATTAAGTTGTACAACATTTAGATTCACCTGATCTAACTAGAGATATAACAAAAATTCAAGAAGCCTCAGCAAAAAAGAAAGCGTCTATATTGAAGAATTGGTTTTCATTCAATCAGTGAAATGTTAGCCATCAAAATGAAAAATCTTAATCATGTATGTAGAAAATACATACCCTAGTGATCTTGAATTCTATTATGGCTTTCCTTCCGCAACAAGTATTCCAAATGAAAAGTGCTGCAACAACAACAAATAAAGGGTTAACAACAACAAGAAGGATTACTTTGAGAGCAAAACGAAGAATACATGCACCATCCCATCATGAATGATAGAATCACAGGCTGCAATATTGCCTTGGTTAAACTGCTCATGAAATAATTATCATCCTACTTGCCCAGATCATTGACAGTTCTTTTGTGTACATAGGAAGTGCTATGCATCTTCTTTGACATCACGGAATCCAAAGGGGCAGACACATTTTGGGGTATGCCACAAAAATTGAGTGGCTGAGAGTGTGCAGAAGTGACCAGCAGTCCGGTTGGAGGAACGTAATTTTTGCAAGCCATGGCCTTGGTTTTTCTAGGATGACGAGCAGGCAACTCTCGAATCAGTTCGCCATGTTGGCCATAAACTAGGGAGTTGCATTTTTTCCTATTTGAGCTTTTAACATAGTCAAGCATGACGGGTCCTGATTGAGAGTTGGCAACTCTGATCCGGTTCTTGAAAAAGCATCTGGAATAGGAAGAAACTTCCCTGACTTCGGTTCATCGACAGGAATGTAAAACATTTTACCAAGTTCTCCAGATTGTCTAACATCGCCACCACTGTATGGCATGGATTTAGTGCTCATTGTTTGGCACTTCTTGGGCTTCTCCGGGCAGCCTGAGACAAACACACCGTGCAGAGTTGATATGTTGGATACCTGGAATCCATCTGATTAGATTGAATGCTCCACGAGACCCTAACAGGCAGAAGATACTGCAGTATGTCTGCTGGTTACAGGAACAAGGGTCGTGCAAAAACGTTGCTCCTGGATGAAACTAAGGATGATCTGGAAAAAAATGCACCTGAAACTCATTATAAACAAATCCATAATCGTAAAAGCTCAAACCATTCACGTTGAAATGTAAAACAACATGCCCAGGAAGAAGATTAGACAGTTTTTGCTTGTGCTGGATGGACTGAGGCTTGTGTTTGTGGCTATAGTTTCTGCATGCAATATGAGATTGAACGATCAAAAGAGAATAACAAAAATATACATCTGTCAATGCACATGTGCACATGTATGGATGTATGTTCGTATCTATGTATCTATGTATGTATAGATATGACAACATAACTAGCCTGCACAAAATTAGCGCACGAGAGAAGCAAAAGTACTCGCTTCACAACACCATTCATGAGTCCAGATCCTACATCAATATAGGGATCTCTATCAATATAGAGATCTCTATCATCTAAAATAGCATCCTTGTTTTTCTTATGGTGAAAAAAAGAAACAAAAGTGTTCTCCAATAAGTTAGAAGAATACCTTTTTCCTCAACAAAAACATTAAGAGAGAGCTAGAAGAATAGGATTTCTTTCTTTCTTTTTTCTTTTTATTTGAGCAATGAAAACTAGAAGAATGGTTGCACAGAATATAGAAATCAAGAAGTGGTAAAAACTTAATAGCATATGATTAATTTTGATAACTAGAATTAATTGACAGAAAAATATTCATAGGATACAAGAAGTACTTACTCGTGGATTGGAGGCATTCTCGTTTTCTTTTTTTTTTTTTTTTTTTTTTTCAGAATAATGAAGGCATTCATATTGCACTACATGAAAAACAAGATTTGGCGACGCTTTTTAAGGCCTTTACCGACGCTTATAAGCGTCGGTCTGTTTCCTTTTGACGCTTTTAAAAGCGTCGCCAAAGGGTCGGCTATGTCAGAGTGGAAAAAAGAATTGCCGACGCTTCTAGAAAGCGTCGCTAAGGTGGTTTTTAGCAATGTTTATTAGCGACGCTTTTAAGCGTTGCTAAATGGATAGTTATAAATATTTTCTTAAAAAAATATTTTAAAAAAATATTTTGAATCAGAGACTCGATTCCTCCCCAATTTCCTCTCCGCCTCCTTCATCGCATCCCTCAGATCCCACAGATGCCCCATGCTCGCGCTCAGATCCAGCGGCTCCATCTGCACCACGTCAACCCCCTCGATGCCGGCGATCACCTCAATCTCTGCCAGCCCCGCCGCCATCCCCACCTGGCACATCACCAGTAGCTCCTCGTCAACCCGCGCTAGGTAGCCATCGTCGATGCCGTAGGCGGAGGCGCGCACCACTGTGTCGGCGAACCCGCGGACGCCGCGCGGCGGGAAACGGCAGAATGAGACGGCGAGCTTGGCGCGCCGGGGGACTCGATCATGGGGAACATGAGGCCCTAGGGGCCGGATGGCCGGGGTGCGATCGCCTCTCGTTGCCATTGAAGCGGGCTCCGAAGAAGAAGGCGACAGAAAGGAGCCACGAGTCGCTACGCATCGGCTCCTTTGTGTCGCTATGTCTGATAAGTGCTTAATAATTTATAATTTAGTCATCCTTCCATAGCACTTATCAATATTTTTAAACTGATAAATACATATTTTACCATGAAATTGAATAAACATTGAATTAAATTTAAATTATGGTAAGAGGTAAATAATTCTTTTCTTAAACCAGATTTTGAACTTGTCTCTCTCTCTTGATTGCAATCTTTCATGAAAACTACAGAAAAACATATAAGGAGATTGTGTTGACTCGGCTAAGGTTATAATTAAATGGGTTTTGGTCCTGATTAGATTGAAAGTTATAATTGTATGGAAAATATTTTTATTAAGTCATGGTCTTGGTTTTGACCGGTCGAGTTTGATCTGAAGCAGCTTAGCAAGAATTAAATGACAATGGGCTCAAGGACAAGTCAACCATCATGACCCACCTCAAACCCAAAGCAATTCCTTACCAGCCTTCATATAAAATTTATAAATTGAAAATAAAAAAAGAAGATAATTAATATAATAAAATAAATAAAAATAATTTCGGGGAAAATCACTGGATTCACTGTTCATATGAACAGTGTCCCGTAAAAACACTGTTCATATGAACAGTGGGAAATAATATAATATAAAAAAATAAATAAATAAAATTGTTTCACTGTTTATCTCCTTCCTCCCTCTATCTATTCTTCCCATGATCTCGCCTCACAGAGCGCCCCGCTGCCCGTTCCAGCCACGAGTCCCACGCGGTGCAGCCAGATCCAGATCCTCCGCCTCCTCTTCCGCCCGTGACGCCTCCGGCGTCTCCCCGTCGATCCCGCGGCCAGCCCTCTTCCCAGCAGCCGAGATCCAGCTCTTCCACATCAGCCCGTTCCAGCCGCATCCAACGAGCACACCAGCGAGCAGCTCCTCCGTCTTCTCCGAGATCCGGTCGTCCGCGTTCCTCCCATCGATTCCCAGCTCCAATCCCTGTGATTCAGCCTTCACCGCGATCCCAGCCGACTGCATTCAACGAGCCGGTAACCCAGCCCCTTCCGGATCGGCACCCGCTTCGAGCTCCATCTTCGCCCGAGATCATTCCCAACATCACGCCCTCCTCCTCTCTCGGGATCCATCGCTGCTGGTCTTCGGCGAGCTATAAGAGGAAGACGAAGAAGGGAGAGCGGGGGGGGGGGGAGAGCTCGGTTCAACAGAAAAACTGGGGAGACCCCCTGTTTCAGTGAAAAGAAGAAGAAAGCCGAGAGGGAGATGAATAAATAAAATAAAAAAAGTGAGAAGAGAGAGAGGCTGGGAGCGGAAGGGAGTGAAGAGCAATTTTTTTATGAAGATGGGAGGACTTCCGGCCACCATGAGCAGCTAAGCCTCGGTTTAGGGGTTTGATGAAGCCATAGAGGAGTATTCGTTTCATTTTTATTGATTTGAGTTTGTATTGTAAGATAGGTTGCATGATGAAGAATTTATCAATTGATCTTATGATTTATCCAATTTATGTGAATCATTTATCTTGCATAAAATATTTTACATAGATTGATCTATTTCATCGAATCCAACACCTGTGGTTTGGAGGAGATATTCATGTGACATCGATTTCATGTTTAATGACTTAATGATCAGATGCATCATGCTAGATTAGACAGGTCATGCTTATCGTTAGAGTAGATGGTTTGTGCTAGACTTAGATGATTCATGCTGGAAATTAGTTATATTTTCTTTTGTGATTGCTTTGGCTTGTAGTCGGAAGCAATCAAGTCTTACATACAACTCAATCATTGAAAAGCATCACGGATATAAATCTATCGGTGGAATCTAGCCCTAAACACCTCTCTCCATAGATAATTCATACTACTACACCCATATTAATTCTTAGTTTTTATCATTTACTCTAGCTTATCCCCTTTGAAGTAATTATTTAATTAGGAAAAATAACTTGTCTCCAATCCCTGTGGACCGACACCCGTAATCACTATCCTACAGGATACGTGCTATTGCGTGGTTTATTTTTGAAATTGAAATAACCGATCAATTTTTGGGGGTGTGATAAGTGCTTAATAATTTATAATTTAGTCATCCTTCCATAGCACTTATCAATGTTTTTAAACTGATAAATACATATTTTACCATGAAATTGAATAAACATTGAATTAAATTTAAATTATGGTAAGAGGTAAATAATTCTTTTCTTAAACCAGATTTTGAACTTGTCTCTCTCTCTTGATTGCAATCTTTCATGAAAACTACAGAAAAACATATAAGGAGATTGTGTTGACTCGGCTAAGGTTATAATTAAATGGGTTTTGGTCCTGATTAGATTGAAAGTTATAATTGTATGGAAAATATTTTTATTAAGTCATGGTCTTGGTTTTGACCGGTCGAGTTTGATCTGAAGCAGCTTAGCAAGAATTAAATGACAATGGGCTCAAGGACAAGTCAACCATCATGACCCACCTCAAACCCAAAGCAATTCCTTACCAGCCTTCATATAAAATCTATAAATTGAAAATAAAAAAAGAAGATAATTAATATAATAAAATAAATAAAAATAATTTCGGGGAAAATCACTGGATTCACTGTTCATATGAACAGTGTCCCGTAAAAACACTGTTCATATGAACAGTGGGAAATAATATAATATAAAAAAATAAATAAATAAAATTGTTTCACTGTTTATCTCCTTCCTCCCTCTATCTATTCTTCCCATGATCTCGCCTCACAGAGCGCCCCGCTGCCCGTTCCAGCCACGAGTCCCACGCGGTGCAGCCAGATCCAGATCCTCCGCCTCCTCTTCCGCCCGTGACGCCTCCGGCGTCTCCCCGTCGATCCCGCGGCCAGCCCTCTTCCCAGCAGCCGAGATCCAGCTCTTCCGCATCAGCCCGTTCCAGCCGCATCCAACGAGCACACCAGCGAGCAGCTCCTCCGTCTTCTCCGAGATCCGGTCGTCCGCGTTCCTCCCATCGATTCCCAGCTCCAATCCCTGTGATTCAGCCTTCACCGCGATCCCAGCCGACTGCATTCAACGAGCCGGTAACCCAGCCCCTTCCGGATCGGCACCCGCTTCGAGCTCCATCTTCGCCCGAGATCATTCCCAACATCACGCCCTCCTCCTCTCTCGGGATCCATCGCTGCTGGTCTTCGGCGAGCTATAAGAGGAAGACGAAGAAGGGAGAGCGGGGGGGGGGGAGAGCTCGGTTCAACAGAAAAACAGGGGAGACCCCCTGTTTCAGTGAAAAGAAGAAGAAAGCCGAGAGGGAGATGAAGAAATAAAATAAAAAAAGAGAGAAGAGAGAGAGGCTGGGAGCGGAAGGGAGTGAAGAGCAATTTTTTTATGAAGATGGGAGGACTTCCGGCCACCATGAGCAGCTAAGCCTCGGTTTAGGGGTTTGATGAAGCCATAGAGGAGTATTCGTTTCATTTTTATTGATTTGAGTTTGTATTGTAAGATAGGTTGCATGATGAAGAATTTATCAATTGATCTTATGATTTATCCAATTTATGTGAATCATTTATCTTGCATAAAATATTTTACATAGATTGATCTATTTCATCGAATCCAACACCTGTGGTTTGGAGGAGGTATTCATGTGACATCGATTTCATGTTTAATGACTTAATGATCAGATGCATCATGCTAGGTTAGACAGGTCATGCTTATCGTTAGAGTAGATGGTTTGTGCTAGACTTAGATGATTCATGCTGGAAATTAGTTATATTTTCTTTTGTGATTGCTTTGGCTTGTAGTCGGAAGCAATCAAGTCTTACATACAACTCAATCATTGAAAAGCGTCACGGATATAAATCTATCGGTGGAATCTAGCCCTAAACACCTCTCTCCATAGATAATTCATACTACTACACCCATATTAATTCTTAGTTTTTATCATTTACTCTAGCTTATCCCCTTTGAAGTAATTATTTAATTAGGAAAAATAACTTGTCTCCAATCCCTGTGGACCGACACCCGTAATCACTATCCTACAGGATACGTGCTATTGCGTGGTTTATTTTTGAAATTGAAATAACCGATCAATTTTTGGCGCCGTTGCCGGGGATTGCTTGCATAGTTATTTTTCCTATCATAAAAAAAAATTAATTAATTAAAAAAACTTTAAAAATATATATATATATATATATAAATTATTCTCTATTATTGTTACTTTTCTTATCTCCTTTTTCTCTTCTACTAATTTTTTTTTTAATTTTTCTTTTGGTCTTATTTGATCAGGAATCGAAGAGGAGATCTGGGCTATCAGAAAGGAATGCTTTGGAGGTTTGCTAAAAAAAAAAATTTAAAATTGCTGGGGAAATTCTCTTTGGTAACCTCTAAACCTTTCTTATTTAAATTAATTATTAGCTTGAAATTTTGTGGTGATTGTTTGATTTCAATTTCAGCAAGAGTGTGAATGCATGCTTGATACACATACACAAATCAATCTGCACATAGTAAGGGCAATCACCCCAACAAGATAAGAGCCGGATTTCATCACCGGACTCTTGCCCAACTTAGGTGAACTCAATCTCACATAGTGTCACTTTAATTAAAATCAATTAGACATTGGCTCCTAGGGACATTCGAGCTCAATAGGACGAAGATCACCGAAGGTTGCACCAATTTCGCTCTGTGGCTTAGTTGATGTCTAGGCAAGCTTTGTCCCTATAAGGGAGACAGTTCATCTGTTCGAGGCAAGTGGGTTTTAAGTGGGACCTTTGCGAACGCATCGTGACCCCTCCACTTACCTGGGAGCTTACCTGGTCAACTCGGTTTATTAGACCGGATTGGAGGCTTAGGTGCCCTCTTCAAACCAGTTAGGAGCTGTCTAGTGGTTTCAGGACAAACACAAGGATTGATGTGTTTATCTTTTATTGCATGCTTGATTGATCAAGTACTAGTGTATGCAAGGTAGTCGTTCTAGAGTACGAAACCTATTACCTTTTGACCCTGAAATAGAACGAACCCTTAGGAACATTCGAGCTAAGATCAAAACATTAGGATCATCCCCACCTCTTAAGATGGCTGAAGAACAACCCAAACTCCTGAGGGAATTTTTTACTCCCACTATTTACACTTCCCCATCTTGCATTCGATTACCTGAGGTAGCAGCTGTACAATACGAAATAAAGTCTAGTGTGATCCAAATGCTTCCATCTTTTTATGGGCTCACCAATGAAGATCCATATAAACACCTAGATGAATTCCTTGAGATTTGCACTATTGTCAAGATTCAGAATTTCACTGATGATGCTCTGAAACTTAGATTATTCCCCTTCTCCCTTAAAGATAGAGCCAAGCAATGGTTGAATTCTTTAGAAGCCAACTCGATTCATTCCTGGGGTCAAATGCAACAAGAATTCTTAAAAAAATACTTTCCCATAGGAAGAACGAACCAGTTTAGACGTGCTATCACAAGCTTCTCCTAAACTGAGGGAGAAGAATTTCATGAAACTTGGGAGAGATTTCGGGACCTAATCCGTAAATGCCCACGTCATCAAATACCTAAGTGGCAGCTAGTGCAATGCTTCTATGACGGATTGACTGAACGAAACCGTCAGATGATTGATGCCGCATGTGGGGGGACATTCATGCTTCAAAATGAGCATGAAGCATGGAAATTATTTGAAAATCTAATGAAAACTCCCTCCACCATGCTTCATGTTCTCGTCAAGTACCCCCGAGTTCTCAAAGAAAAGGGAC
The DNA here is from genome assembly GCF_051530095.1 of Phoenix dactylifera. Classification (NCBI taxonomy): domain Eukaryota; kingdom Viridiplantae; phylum Streptophyta; class Magnoliopsida; order Arecales; family Arecaceae; genus Phoenix; species Phoenix dactylifera. Next base: position 17,868,533 of record NC_143197.1, read on the forward strand.
CATTTGTGAAATAAGTCATTCTATGGACCTGTCTAGCAAGGTAGATGCATTGTCCCATAAGATTGACCAACTGATGATAGGTGGGCATTACATGAACTCTTCCCAAGCACAAGTGTGTACTATTGGTTCTAGCCCATCCCACCCTATTCATGAGTGCCCTTCAGCGCCCCAATTCCCCGAACTCGTGCAAGAACACATCAATGCTGCTCAAACACTGCCTAGACCGGGTAATGACCCATTTTCCAATACATATAACCCGGGATGGCGAAATCATCCAAACTTTTCTTGGAAGCAGCAAGCTTCGAACACAGCCCAACCCTATTCCCAAAATTTTCAAAATCCTCAAAATTTTCAAACCCAACAAAATATTCATCCCTACCGTCCCTCGACTCAATTTCAACACACTTCTCCTCCACCCCAAAGAAACACAGCCTTTGAGGAGAAAGTGTTGAACGCCCTTCAAGGTTTGGAAACCATTACACAATTAGTGCACTCTCATACGCAATCAATCGCCAAGCTAGAATCCCAAATGGGTCAACTAGCTAATGCACTAAACAAGCGAGAGGAAGGAAAGCTTCCAAGCCAACCACTAAGTAATCCTAGGGGACAATACATGGCTCAAGAAAATCAACTAAATGCAATTCATCATGAACAAGCCAATGCTTTGACTACCCTAAGGAGTGGACGTGTAGTAGACAATAAGATTGGGGAGGACAACAATAAGGAAGATGAAGAAGAGGATAGAAATGTGTCAAATGAAAAACCTTCTTCTTCTTCTTCACCTAGTCCACCTTCTGCCAAAACTCATATCCCAAAGGCCCCATATCCTAAAGCTCTTACTTCACCCTCTCCATTTGGCAAAAAGGGAACTTCATTAGAAGAGATGATGGAGGTCTTCAAACAAGTTAAAATCAACCTCCCACTCTTTGATGCTATCAGACAAGTTCCCTCCTATGCCAAATTTCTCAAAGACCTTTGTACACAAAAGCGAAAATCTAGGACACATGTGCCTAAAAAGGTCTTCCTAACTGAGCAAGTGAGTTCTATTCTCCAACACAACACCCCTCCAAAATTCAAAGATCCTGGTGCTCCCACCATCTCCTGTGTCTTAGGAAATAATTTCATTGATCGAGCACTCTTAGATCTAGGGGCAAGTGTCAACCTTTTACCTTATTCAGTTTATGAGAAACTTGGTTTAGGTGAGTTAAAACCAACCTCGGTATCCCTTCAATTGGCTGATCGATCTGTAAAAACACAATGTGGGATAATTGAAGATGTTCTTGTCAAGGTAGATAAATTCTATTTTCCAGTAGATTTCATTGTCCTTGATATGGAACATGAGCCCAATCCTAATAAACAAATCCCCGTGATCCTTGGGCGGCACTTTTTAGCAACAGCCAATGCGTGCATCAATTGTAGAACAGGGGTAATGAACATATCATTTGGGAATATGAAGGTAAAATTAAATGTGTTCAATGCTGCCGACCAACCCGCAAGGAAAATTGAGTGTTTTATGATAGACAAAATAGATGACCTCATAGAAGGAGATGCAAAAACTATCTCACCATGTCTGGCTGAAGACAATAAACTTAGCGCTTGTTGGGAGGCAACCCAATTCTCTTAGATTATTTCTTAACATTGAGGACAATGGTAGGTTTAGGTTTGGGGGTATTCATCTTGATTTTCGTCAAAAAAAATAATAAAAAATAAAAAAATAAAAAAAATAAAAAATAAATAAAAAATAAAAAATAAAAATATTTTTTTAAATAAAATGTGTTTATTTTTATTTTTTATGAAATAATAAAAAAAAGTTATTAAAAAAAAAGTTTTTGTTAAAAAAAAAACCCTAATCTATATACATTTATGCGAGAATGATGAACACACAAGGTATATAAAATCTAAAAAGCCCAATGACTAGTGGGAAGTTATACAAATTTAAGTTCTTTTTATTAAGTCTCTCTTAGGGAGTTGTAAGCTAATTAATACTTTGGAATTTCACTATACACTGGCCGACCCTTCTAAGGTCTAGGCTCGACATTATGTTGATAGTATAGTAGCAACCTTGGACCCTGATGAATCATACTTATCTAATCCAAAAAAAAAAAAAAATTCATCAATAAAAAAGGATTTAGTCAGGAACATCGAAAAGGGCTACCTATTGTCAAAGGTTAAATGGGCTTGTGATGAGGACTCCGAGCATAAGTCCGTAGGGGAGTCTTGATGCTTGACACCTTGTGCCAACTGGTGTGAGAGTTGTCGACTGATTGCTCGTTACCCGGAGAAATCACCACAAGAGTAAAAGTACACAATTATACATCTTTCAAAAAAAAAAAAGTTCTGTATTGACCTTGAAAAAGACAATAGTGTGAAAGCCGTCGTTGTAAAAATTCGAGTAAACTGAAATATTACAGATAAAGCCTGTGAGGTACTAAAGTAAACATCCACAACTCTCGAAATCCTGCAGATATGATGATTTTGAATCAGTGAGCAGGTCTTTTCGACCAATCCTTGGAAACTACTAGTATTAACAATATTTTGGAGATCCGAACCCTTAGCTTGTGTACGGTCCAGATTTCACCAAGCACTCCAGTATAAATGAGTCTTACAACTCCCTAAACGGAAACTTAATGACTTTAACTTAGATTGCATACTAATCTAGAATTTGGGCTGACTTAGTAAATAAAACCGTGTGTGCTTTGAAATTCTTATCATTTATGTATCTTAAATTAGATTTGAATTTAAAAAAAAAAAACAACAACAACAACAACAACAAATTAATCATAAACAATAAATGATATTGAAGTTTGTGGGTATCTTCACTGGAAACCCTCACGAGACTATAACTCGTCCACTAGGGTAACCTAGGGGTTTAAAGCCTTGTTGCATATGGTAAATGCAATCGCGATGCCTGCGAAAGTGAGTTAGAGCTTTTCTTTAATTTTATTTTGCTCGAGGACTAACAAAACATAGATTTGGGGGTGTGATAAGTGCTTAATAATTTATAATTTAGTCATCCTTCCATAGCACTTATCAATGTTTTTAAACTGATAAATACATATTTTACCATGAAATTGAATAAACATTGAATTAAATTTAAATTATGGTAAGAGGTAAATAATTCTTTTCTTAAACCAGATTTTGAACTTGTCTCTCTCTCTTGATTGCAATCTTTCATGAAAACTATAGAAAAACATATAAGGAGATTGTGTTGACTCGGCTAAGGTTATAATTAAATGGGTTTTGGTCCTGATTAGATTGAAAGTTATAATTGTATGGAAAATATTTTTATTAAGTCATGGTCTTGGTTTTGACCGGTCGAGTTTGATCTGAAGCAGCTTAGCAAGAATTAAATGACAATGGGCTCAAGGACAAGTCAACCATCATGACCCACCTCAAACCCAAAGCAATTCCTTACCAGCCTTCATATAAAATTTATAAATTGAAAATAAAAAAAGAAGATAATTAATATAATAAAATAAATAAAAATAATTTTGGGGAAAATCACTGGATTCACTGTTCATATGAACAGTGTCCCGTAAAAACACTGTTCATATGAACAGTGGGAAATAATATAATATAAAAAAATAAATAAATAAAATTGTTTCACTGTTTATCTCCTTCCTCCCTCTATCTATTCTTCCCATGATCTCGCCTCACAGAGTGCCCCGCTGCCCGTTCCAGCCACGAGTCCCACGCGGTGCAGCCAGATCCAGATCCTCCGCCTCCTCTTCCGCCCGTGACGCCTCCGGCGTCTCCCCGTCGATCCCGCGGCCAGCCCTCTTCCCAGCAGCCGAGATCCAGCTCTTCCGCATCAGCCCGTTCCAGCCAAATCCAACGAGCACACCAGCGAGCAGCTCCTCCGTCTTCTCCGAGATCCGGTCGTCCGCGTTCCTCTCATCGATTCCCAGCTCCAATCCCTGTGATTCAGCCTTCACCGCGATCCCAGCCGACTGCATTCAACGAGCCGGTAACCCAGCCCCTTCCGGATCGGCACCCGCTTCGAGCTCCATCTTCGCCCGAGATCATTCCCAACATCACGCCCTCCTCCTCTCTCGGGATCCATCGCTGCTGGTCTTCGGCGAGCTATAAGAGGAAGACGAAGAAGGGAGAGCGGGGGGGGGGGGGGAGAGCTCGGTTCAACAGAAAAACAGGGGAGACCCCCTGTTTCAGTGAAAAGAAGAAGAAAGCCGAGAGGGAGATGAAGAAATAAAATAAAAAAAGAGAGAAGAGAGAGAGGCTGGGAGCGGAAGGGAGTGAAGAGCAATTTTTTTATGAAGATGGGAGGACTTCCGGCCACCATGAGCAGCTAAGCCTCGGTTTAGGGGTTTGATGAAGCCATAGAGGAGTATTCGTTTCATTTTTATTGATTTGAGTTTGTATTGTAAGATAGGTTGCATGATGAAGAATTTATCAATTGATCTTATGATTTATCCAATTTATGTGAATCATTTATCTTGCATAAAATATTTTACATAAATTGATCTATTTCATCGAATCCAACACCTGTGGTTTGGGGGAGATATTCATGTGACATCGATTTCATGTTTAATGACTTAATGATCAGATGCATCATGCTAGGTTAGACAGGTCATGCTTATCGTTAGAGTAGATGGTTTGTGCTAGACTTAGATGATTCATGCTGGAAATTAGTTATATTTTCTTTTGTGATTGCTTTGGCTTGTAGTCGGAAGCAATCAAGTCTTACATACAACTCAATCATTGAAAAGCGTCACGGATATAAATCTATCGGTGGAATCTAGCCCTAAACACCTCTCTCCATAGATAATTCATACTACTACACCCATATTAATTCTTAGTTTTTATCATTTACTCTAGCTTATCCCCTTTGAAGTAATTATTTAATTAGGAAAAATAACTTGTCTCCAATCCCTGTGGACCGACACCCGTAATCACTATCCTACAGGATACGTGCTATTGCGTGGTTTATTTTTGAAATTGAAATAACCGATCAATGTCCCTCGCGAAGTTGATCCTGAGCGCCGGCTCGGGCAGCTCCGGCAGCACCTCCTCTGCCGGCAACGTCACCTCCCACATCCCTCCAAGATGCCCATACAAGCACAAGTTCTCCTTCTCTGCATCAAATCAACCCACACCCAAATCCCTCGATTCCAAGAACCAGATCCAACACCAAAACAACCCTGATCTCAAACTTCTACCGATCTTTACCAAAAAAAAACAAAAAAAAACTCACCCAGATCGCACATCGCATAGAACTTATCGACATCTGAGGGTAGAACAGATCCCAAGAAAATATGAGAAAACAACTAAAAAAAAGTCGAAAAGATCGAGCAAAAGAGGGATTGGAGAAGGGTTTGGTCTCTGTACCTCTATCTCTATAAAGCACGGGTGACCGATGTTTCTAGAGAGAGAGAGAGAAGACGAGGAATGGGCGAGAGAGATATGGGTAATACTACTGGTTAAATAGATGCTTTCCGATCTCTGGAATGGGTTGACGGAGGGAGGAGGGATGAGAGAGAGGAGGGCGGTGGCCGGGTAGAGAGAGAGAGAGACAGGCGTGTGAGGGTGGCTTCCGACAGGGGGTTGTTTGGAGAGGGGTCGTTGGCTTCCGACGACGCTTTTTAGCGTCGTCTTAGGCCACTACACCGATGCGTATTAGCGTCGTCTTTTGCCGATGATTTTTACAAGCGTCGCCAACTTTAGACGTTAGACCGAAAATTGCCGACGCTTGTAAAAAGCGTCGGTAAAATCGACTTTTCCTGTAGTGTTGTCCTGGGTGCAACAAGGGCTTTCTTTCTCTCTTTCGGTGACGAAGTACCTCGAGGCGGCTGGGATATATCGACAGGGAACGGCTGGTATATGTAGAGGGAATGAATATTCCGTGCAAGGAGAATCCTTATAATTTGCTAAATATAGTAGTGAACGGTTCCATTAGTGAAGATCTCAATTGATTGTGGGTTAATTAATTTCCAAGTATAGGAGCCGAAGGTGATGCAGATAGAACTAAATATTTATACCAATTTTGTAGTCAGTGTGAAGGCTCACGTTTGGGTTGGGCCGGCCTCTGAGTAAGGGCGGCCCAACACATGAAAAAGGGGGAGGGAGTCCCCCGATCGGAGTATCCTCCCTCCCCTATTTCAGAAATTTTCCCCCTCCTCCCGAATCCACCGGAAGAAAGGTTATAGGGTGATAAAACCCTACCAAATCAGGCAAGATCTCCTCTCTCTCTCTCTCTCTCTCTCTCTCTCTCTCTCTCTCTCCCTAGGGCATCAACCGAGAGCCCTTCCACAAAAAAATAAAAAAGAGGGAGATTGGAGTTCTACCTTGCCGCGGGAGGGACCAGAGCATTCACCGTCGATCCGGTCGGGAGGATCTCGCCGGAGGCAAGGTGAGTCGTCCCTCCCCCTTTCTCAATATCTGGATCCTTGTTTCTCTTGAATCCGGCCGGCGAGCCGTTAGATTTGGAGACAAAGGAGTGGTTGCTTTGTTCCTCCTCCCGTTCGGTGGCTCATCGCCGGGGATGGCGTGTGGCCTGCTGTCGTCGGACGGCGCATGGCCGGTACCACGTTGGGGCCGTCGATCGCTGGGATCGTCGCCCATAGGGACTGCCTCCACCGAGCACGCCCACGAGGAGGAAATAGAAGGAAGGAGAGAGAGAGGGAGGGAGGGAGGGCCACTCGGTTCTCTCTTCTTTCTTTGCCCTTCCCTCCTCATTGTTTCGAAGATTCTGGGTTGTCATATGCCTTGAGTAATTTTTTAATATTAACTTGGTTCTGTAGGGGAATAATTTATTGGATGAAAGGACGCTGAGTAGAGTTCTGCGCATTTTGGTTCATAGATCGACGTAAGGGCGGATGATTAGTTGTCTGAGTTTTCAACAAAGGATAAGAATCTTTGTACGCCGACCTGCATAATATAAATATTTTGTACCTATATATGTATGATGTGCTATGATCCTGATAAGTAAAAAGCAAAAAGAGTTTTATATTAAATTATATTTTGATCGTATTTGCTTGTGATTGGTATCATGATGGATGCATGCATGCGCATAACTTGCACCTGCATAATTGGATTAATGAATGTGGTTGTTATGATATTTTGGTATTAAATCATATATTTATCATGTTTATTTGTAATTGATAGTATGATGGATACACACTTGAGCATAACTTACACTTATATAATTGGACTAATGAATTGGTGTTATGGACTAACCATGTTATATTGATTGCCCTGTCACGGGCCAGAAATGTGACCATGGTTAGTCTAGGCCGGAAATAAAGTGGAAAAAAGGATTGATGTGTGTTTGTGAATTGATTAAATGAACAGGGACTTTGGGCTTATCTCGTTATTATGGATTGCCCCATCACAGGCTGGAAATGTGATACTATCGATTGCCCCATCATAGACTGAAAATGTGATACTATCGATTGCCCCATTACAGGCTGAAAATGTGATATTATCGATTGCCCCGTCACAGGATGGAAATGTGATACTATCAATTGCCCCATCACAGGATGGAAATGTGATACTATCGATTGCCCCATCACAGGCTGGAAATGTGATACTATCGATTGCCCCATCACAGGCTGGAAATGTGATACTATCGATTGCCCCATCACGGGCCGGAAACATGATCGAGATGTAGCCCAAAGTCGGAAAGATAATTGATCCGGATCAAGTTAATATAGAATGAAAAGAAAAAGCATTGAAAATAGTAATAAAGATTTATGAGCTATTATATGCTATATCATTCTTATGTGGTTGGACTAGCATTGATGTTTGATATACATACTTATATTGATTATTTGAGTCTTTTGGAAATTGTTTATGATTTCATGAAATGTGCATCGATTTATCGTGGTTTTCAAATCTATATTATTATTGTGTTTGTGTGGATGTGTAGGGGTTCTTACTGGGCTGTAAAGCTCACCCTCCTTCTTTTCGTTTTCACTTTTCAGAGTTGCAGGATGTATAAATATGGATGGGTTGGGCGCGAGGCGCGAGTATCAAAGTCATCAGCTAGTTAGTTAGTTTATCTTTCTTTGATGTCGATGTCGATGAATATTTGAAGATCTTGTAATTGAACCAAATTGATTATCTAGACATGTTGAATTTTTCAATTTGAATTAATTAATTAGTTGTGGATTTATTGAATTTTTGTTTATCTTAGGCCTTGCATGATCTTTAGGGCACTGCTCTAGGGCTCATGCGGCCGATCACATACCGGACCTGAGTGCTGGATTCGGGGCGTGACAGTCAGAAAATCTTTCTTAATATGAATCTCTACTCGCTCTCTCTTTTTTTTCTTTTTTTTTGGTGGTTCGGTTGCTCAAGTAGCTCTCACATGAGCATAGCCAGCTACATCACTAACAAGAATACTAGTAAAATCATCCGGAACTAGAGCCTACCGGGTCCATAGAAACTCTCTTGAATGTTGTGCAGCAAAGGAGGCGACCCAATCAGCAGCTTGGTTTGCCTCCTGAAGAACGTGTCTGACCTGAATAGCCCGGCAATCCCATAGTAGCCGTCGCATGTCGCACAAAAGTGGGTGCTCCACCACCTCCCGCCTCTCTAGCTGAAGGCGATCAATCAAGACAGCAGAGTTCCCCTCTAGAATGATCCCATCCACCTCCAGCACATATCTCGCATGGGATAGCCCCATTCATGCAGCCCTGAGCTCCGCCCTGAATGCCGAGGCCTCAAAGGAACGACATCCTCCCGTAGCAATCAGCCTGGCGCTGTGGTCTCTGATCACAAAAGCCACTCCTGCCCAATCTCCACTAACAGACATACTACCATCGAAATTGACCTTAAGATGGCTAGGAGGTGGGGGCTCCCAAGAGATAAGAACAAATCTGGGCGCTATGGTAGCGGAGGGGGGGTCCCAGATGTCCCTAGCCATCACCGGTGAATCCAACTCAAACGACTCAATGACCTCCACTGCCTGATGGAGAGCCTGCTCAACAACAAACCTCAGGGGGCCCCTCTTACCCTCAAAGACTCTGGTATTTCTGTCCAGCCAAATATGATAAGCCAGGTAAACCGCAGCTATGTCCCATCCAACAGTGCTAGGTGACCGTACAGTAGCTCTCACCTGCTAAAGAAAGTCCTCTACCACAAAATCGAATTTCAGAAGGGAAAATGATGCCCTCCTCTAGACCTGGGCAGCCCGAGGGCACTCAAACAAAACATGACTGACAGTCTCCACCGAATCAAGGCAATCTACACAGGGTGGAGAGACCCTGACCCCTCTCCTAGCCAGCATGCTCTTCGTCGGCAGGTAGTCCCAGACCACCTTCCAAATGAATTGTGCCACTCGTGGGTAACCTATAATCTCCAAATCTAGCCCCCATCACGACGCCTGGCCATCTCACCCCTCACCAAATTTTGGATATTCGTCGACCTCACCCTGGCAGACCCAGTCGCTGCCCAAATCAGCCTGTCTTGACCACCCTGTGGTATCGGCATGGCAAGCACTCTCTCCGCAAGCTATGCCCCAAAAACCTCATGAATCAAGACCTCGTCCCACCGACCCCCTCCGGGAACCATCATATTGTGTACTCTGAGCCCAGCTAGTCTCGTAGAGTCAACCATCATCGGCATCCTACATAGCAGTAGCTCCGCCAGCCATCTGTCCTCCAGCACATTGATGGGTGATGACCCAAAGATTGATTCATAGATTGATTTTGATGATCACAAAACCTTGAAGTATAGATACTAATGTTTATGTTGCAAGGAGAAAGATATTTATTTTGCAAGGAACATAGCAAGTTGGGAGAACACAAGAAGGCCTCCAAAGCTCTCAAGTTGGAAGAAAGCTACAATTTATTGGCCCAAGCTTAAAGTTCAAAGGATTCAAATTGGAGGAGTAAAATCAAAGGAAAAATTCAAAAGAATAGTCTTCGAGTCGACTCCTGAGGAATTCGAGTCGACTCCAATGTTTACCGAGTCGACTCCGGGAAAGTATGAGTCGACTCCTAGGAGTCACAGGCAGAAAAGTCAGAGAGCAGTTTTCGGGTCTGAAATTCGAGTCGACTCCAGTGGAACGCGAGTCGACTCCGATGGTTGGCAGGTCGACTCCAAAGAAAGCAAGAGTCGACTCTCAGCGGTACATAAAGAAAAAATCAGAGGGCAGTTTCTGGACTCTGAGATTCGAGTCGACTCCCTCATTGCACGAGTCGACTCCGAGACACCGCGACCCCAAAGAAGACAGAAGACTAATTTGCTGACTCTGAGATTCGAGTCGACTCCCAGACAGCTCGAGTCGACTCCAAGGCAGCACTTCACCAAAGACACAGAAGACTAATTTTCGAAAACTGAGAGCCGAGTCGACTCCAAGGAAGTTCGAGTCGACTCCAAGACTGGACGAGCCAAAAGACAGAGGATCGGGAGTTCGGGCTCTGAGATTCGAGTCGACTCCCAGGACAGTCGAGTCGACTCGAGAGGACAAAATTCAAAATTGGATCCACGGACTTCAGTGGATGAGCCGACTCCGAAATTGCCAAGTCAGCTCCAGAAGTTGGCGAGTCGACTCCAGGTTAAGACGAGTCGACTCCCAGTCGAGGCAAGCACATTAATTCAAATTTGGAACAGTGGCCGAGTCGTCTCCGGTAAAACACGAGCCGACTCCTGCAACAGGCGAGCCGACTCCTGATCGCGCGAGTCGACTCCGATCCCAACGGTAACATTGTCAGGAAATGCAGACTGTGTCCAACGGCTCTTTTTCTTGTCTCTAACGGCTATATTCTTGTTTCCACGCCATCTAAAGCTATAAAAACAAGAAGAGAGCTAGGGGAGAACTCATGGAAGTGGGAGAGATCATCTAGGAAAGAGATCTCAAAGAGATTACAAAGGAAATCTCCCATAAGCACAAAAGGGCCATCCAAAACGAAATAGAGAGAAGAAGAGCATCCAAGTGAATCCGAAAGCTTTCTCTCCATCCGTGTGCTGCCTCGGGGATCCTCTACTTCATGCCAAATCAGAGGAGGATCAAGTAAAGAAGAAGCCGAGCTCCTCCATCTTCAAAACTCGTTTGAGGGCTTCTCTTTACTCTATTTGTTTATATTGTTATATTTGCTTGTTTAAGAAGCTTTGTTTTGTTTTATACTTTGTTTTAATATCTTGTAACTTGATTCAATCAAGGGATTGAATCAAGGGGTTAAGGTTTGTTGGTGAGCCAAAGAAAAACCAACGGTGTTAAGGTTTGTTGGTGAGCCAAAGAAAAACCAACGGTGTTAAGGTTTGTTGGTGAGCCAAAGGGAAAACCAACGGTGATAGGTTTGTTGGTGAGCCGAGGGTAAAACCAACGTGTAAGGGTTTGATTGTGATCCCGGGAAAACAATCGGAGAGGTTCTAGTCGGTGAGCCTGGGAAAACCGACCGAGTTCGTTGTGCGCTCGTAAAACAACAAGTTGGGTTGTGAGCTTGTAAAACAACCGGCTGTAATCGGTAGGATTATAGTGAAATTCCCAAGAGGTCTTGGGGAGTGGATGTAGGTGCTGGGGTGCACCGAACCACTATATGTCCTTTGTGTTTGTAATGCCTCTAGTTATTGTCTAACTAACACACTTACTTACTTAGATAAATTGCTTGCTTAATTCTTATCCGCACATCCTTTAGTTGCAAGCATATTTAATCAAGTCGAAGTCTATACATCAAACCCTTGCTAAGTTTAACTTTCACTGTGCATCTATACAACTTAGCATAGTTAATCAAAAAGTTTTAGAAGTAGCATAAAAGTCTTAAAAGACCCAATTCACCCCCCCTCTTGGGTTGTATCTACTGGGCAACAAGTGGTATCAGAGCAGGTGCTCAAATATTATTTGTAGTCTTAACCGACTAGAGCCAAAGATCATGACAACTCAAATAGATAGTTTTCTAGGAGAAGGACAATCAATTGATACACCTCCACTATTTAATGGCATAAACTATACACATTGGAAAATACGCATGCGCATTTTTATACAATCAGTTGATTATAATTTATGGAGCATTATAGTCAATGGAACACACACAAACACTAGTCATAATGAGAAAATGGCTCAACAAAATTCAAAAGCCATGAACCTACTATATTGTGCACTAGATAGGAATGAGTTTAATTGCATATCTTCTTGCATGACTGCTAAAGAAATATGGAATATGCTTGAAGACAAATATGAATGCACTAACAAATTTGAAACATCATGTGTAGAAGGAGAGCAGTATCACATTGAAAATCCATGCTTGGTGGCACAAGAGGTACATGCTGAAACTGAAAGCAATTTTACATTTGATGAACTCCATGATGCCTTTTCTGATTTGTATTTAGAATATAAGAAACTTATTTGTAAGAACAAAAACTTGAAGATTGAAAATCAAATTCTAATAGATGAAAAACTGAAACTAACCAGTAAAACTGAAATCTTAATTAAAGAAAATCAAGAACTAAATCAAAGAGATCAACTTCCACTGAAAGTCATGATAAACTTAAGAAAAACAATGAGTTACTTTCAGAAGATAACAGAAGATTAACTAAAGAAGTTGACAGATTAAAACCTATTGTTGAAAGATTTACCCTCAGCTCTGAAAAATTGAACCTAATGATAAATAATCAAAGAGCTGAATTTGATAAAGTTACATTAGGATATCAACCTTGGTACACCCAAAAACCTTTTAAGAATATGTTTGTTAAAACAGTTTTTAATTACTCTAAAACAGATTCTTATAAACAAAAGCTAAGTAAAATCTCTTCTGTTGTTCCTAAATCTATACATTACAAATTTGATGAACCAAAAAGGGAGAAACAGAAAATTAAAAGTTTTCCTACTACTCATGTTCGATCTAAGTTTGTTAAATTCAACAAGAGGATACAGAAATACATCCCTTGTAATCCTAAAATCTGTAAATTCATGGACAAAATAGCTATTAAGAGAATATGGGTTCCAAAAGGAACAATTATAGCTAACCTACAAGGACCCAAAAGAGCTTGGGTTCCTAAATTGAAAATATGATTATTCTTTCAGCATGCATGTCTAGCTATCCAAGGTTCTAATGAAAGATGTTATCTAAACAATGGGTGCTCTAGACATGTGTTAAAGAATTGAATTTAAAATGTAATTTAAAAGAATGATTTAAATGAAAGAAAGAATGAAATAAGTAATTCTTACATCTTCTCGTATTGAAATTACTTTATTAGTTGATTAAAACATAACTTGAAAGTATTAATCATTTTTGTGATATAAGTGATTTTTTTTTCTTGGGTATGAAAAGAAAATATATTCAAATCACTTCATTTTTATAGTATGCTCCACTCACTATTGGATAAGTTGCTAAATGATTAATTAATTTATTAAGAATAACTCTATGAATTCTCTATATGCTTGATTAAGAATTTGTATCCATGGCATTATTGTTTATTAATCATAAATATGATAATGTGTACTTGGTATGCTTTGGAATATATGCACTATGAATACCAAGATTAAAGAAACCATCTTTGGCATATAAAATCAACTCATGCTAGTATGTACTTAATCTCAAAAGACCTTGCCATAGGCTTACTTAGATTATCTACTTAAAGGTCAAAGTTTTGCTATGCATGCTAACTAAGGAAACAAACAAAAATCATTTCTAAATCTAAAGATGTTGTTTCCATCTCCAAGTTTTTCAAAAGCTTACATTGGATTTATTCTTGAAAAATAAAACTGAAGTATTTTTCTGTATTTACTAAATCTTGTAAAAGTGGTTCAAATGATAAAGGTTTCCAAACTGTGAAGATAAAGAGTATCATGGCACAGTGTTGAAAACCAAAATCCTGATAAAGGTTATACAGAAAATAATATTAAATCCAATGATTTCAGCACCAAGGACACCATAAGCAAAATAGGATTAATAGAATTCTTGAAGAAATGAAAAAGACAATTATGTATGATAGTCATCTACTTAAATAATTTTTAAAAGACTATCATCACTGCTTGTCATACATATGATTTCTATTTTTGATGAAAATTTTGATCTTCTGAAAAATGAAAAATGAACTATTGCATATCTTTCATATTTTTCAGTCGTACATGTTATTATGAAAATAATGCCAAATCTGATAGAGATATGTCTATCCTTGGATATCATTCATCAAGCAATGCATATAGAATATTCAATGAAAAGATTTTAGTTGCAGAAATATCAAGTCATTTTATTCTTTATGAGACTAATGATTTATTATCAAGATACTAAGATCAAATTATATATGTATATGGTTAATCTTTTACATATAACAATCTAAAAATATGTTAATAATTAGAACCAAATTGAGTTTTTCAGAAATGCACTTAATGAAGAAAAATTGATGACTACTAAAAGACTAAATCAAGAAAAGATGAAATAGATCTTGATGAAATTTTTGCATGATTAGAAGTAAAGATCACCATCATCATTTGCTTGCTTTATGAGCTTTATAGTCCATCAAATGAGTGTGTAGAATGGACTCCTATGTGCTTACTTTATTAAAGAAGATATATGTTAAATAACCACCATATTTGAAAACACTCATTACAAATATGATAAAGCAATATATGATTTCAAACAAGCATCAAAAGCATGATACATAAAAGCTTAAGTAACCTTTTTGATAGAAAGTAATAGTGATAAATCTATGCATCAAAAAGATGAATTTGTGATATCTTATTTGCTCAAAGTATGCATTGATGACATCATTATTGGTTCTACTAATGAAGAGTTATATTGCAAAGTGAGTTTGAAATATGATGAATGAATTAACATCTTCTCTCAAACTCCAAATTAAGACAAACAGAAAAGGGGATCTTCATTGACCAACGTTAGTCCACAAGAAAACTCTTATAGAAGATTGGCATGAAGAAGGTATATCTATGACCCCATCTTGTAGAATTTGAAAAGGATGAGCAAAGTAGATCTATTGTGTTAAAGCTGTATTGAAGCATGATAGAATAATTATTTTATCATACAGCTAGTAGACCAGATTGTATGCTCATTATGTGACCTTGTGCAAGACTTCAATCTAACTTTAATTAATCATATTTTATTGATAACAAATAAATCATAATCTGAATTTTGATAGAAACAAATGTTTAAGATAAATTGATTAAAACATAGTTAACATATCTTATTGATAATTATCTTAAGCAAATAGAATCTAAACTAAATTGACTTGAACTATCTTGGTTAATGAATCTATCTCTTTAGTTCAAATGATATGTGCTTGCTTATATTTAGGTAATCTCTTGAGTAAAGTGACTCAACATGCAACTATTGTCATATCTTATATTGAGTCATCTAGTTAAAAAATATATATGTTGGGTGAATGCTTTGTATCTTAAAGAAACTAATGACCTTCCTTCAAGAAAGAAAAATGAGAAATTTCAACTTGAAGGATATCTTCATGTAAGATACACTAAACATTCACATGCAAACAAGAGAGAGGATCTTCTTCAGCCAAAAGTTCACACATAAGAAATCTAGTTTGGCTTGAAGAACATATAATGAATAGGTAATTTAGATACCTTTCTCACAAATTAGTTGAGCAAAGTCAGTAACTTAAATCTTATTATGGCATGATTAAATTCTTTAATTATTAATTTTTGATATCATGCCTATATGTGTATTGACTGACTTATACTTTTAGAAATTATTTCATGGTTTGCCCAAACTAAAATATATCTTTGCCTATGTCATAACCATGAAATACACAAGTATATGCTTAAAATGTTGATGTAAAATAACTTGTGAGAAGTTATGAATCCTTGAGCATAATGAAAATGTTGTTTGCATGATATACATATATATGATACGTAAGATTAATTCTCTATTCTGCTCTCTCATGAAAATTACTTGAGAATAACAAAAAGAGAGAGAGATAAAGAAAAGAAAATGGATATTATTCAAGAGAAGTAAAATCCAAGTAGAGGCAAACACTTCAACATTAAGGAAAAGCAAAACAAACTTAATATATTCGACACATTTGTGAGACTTGTGTGAGCATTCTTTTGGAAGGGATAAAATTCATAATTAATTACACTTAAACAGGGAGGTTTTGAAGTAAACATTTTAACCTTTCTATATTGCTCATCATAGGGATGGTGCCAATGGGGAGGCTAGTGGTAGTACCCGGCACTATTTGACCCAACTATTCGGTGTAGGGCATATTAGGGACGGCACAAGAGGGAGGCTAGTGGTAGTACCTCGTGCCCCTTCCCAACTCCACCGGATAGGGAGCAAATAGAGTATAGAGCATAAGAAAGTTATAAATGAAAAACAAAGTAAATGAAAGTAGAATTAAGTCAAATTTTTAATCACTTGAAAACACACTTTAAGGATGAAATCATTGCAAGATTATATTTAAATAGGGGGGGTTTATTTGAAAAGAATTGATTTTGATCCTTGACATTCTTGTTCTTAGTATTTTAATGCATGACTTAACACATGGTATATTTTGCATATGGTATGATGTCTTGATTTATGGGTTCTCAATATTTTGTAATGTTTCATACTTGGACAATTTGATTGAATGTTTGAATTGCTACATAACATCTTTTGTTTAGTTTTATTGAAAAGAAATTTCAGATTTGTCATTCACAATCATTGTTAAAATCTGAAAGCTAAATAAAATTGTAGAAAGGAGAAGAGAAGAACATCTCTATTTAGGAAAAATAAATTGATATTGATCTATCTTTCTACTTGCCTAACTTTGATACATAATGTCCTAATACTTGTTAAAATATCCTTTATTTTGTATCGAAACTCAAAATTAAACACAAAGATTCTGAAAGTGCTTTAATGTTATTGAAATATGTATTTTTCAATCGTAACAATTTAAGATGAGCTACATTGTGAAAGATACATATCTCATATTATGACTTAGAAAGCTTCTATTAAAAATCCTATGTAATTCAGAATCCGATTTTGTATAAAAGTTTAAACTCCATATGATTACTAAATAAAATATTAATGTAAGAAAAACAGAATTTATTTTGATTGCTCCGATACGCATCCGAAACATATCATTTCTTATCTTCAAAGTATACTAATTTTGATTCAAATGATGTGTCTTACGATGATCTTGATTGCAAGTAAATATTTTTAAAATATATGACTTTATTTTAATATTTAAAAATTTATTGAGCTTCATGTATACATCGCTGAAAAACTATGATTAAGAAATTGAGTTCTAAAAATATATATACCTCAATGATCATCTATATGTTTTTCTCGCCTACATTCTTAAAGATTTCCATCAGAATATATATAGAGTGAATGATCTAAAAGCTAGAAATATTTCACCTCACTCAAATGACTCTAAAAGAAAGAAAATGTAAATGCTGTTGAAAGAAACTGAGCGTCAAATGAATCATTTTCTGATTAATATTTCAGTACATTTTCTCAAAGATTAAGAGGAAGCATAACTTGTTCTTGATAGATTAAAAAGGGTGATTGCTATAAATTTTGAATAATTCTTGATCACTCTCCATTCTCGATATCATAGAATTTCAGTTCTATTCACGTTTGTCATTAAAATCTGAAATTCAACAAAAGAAAAGAATGATTAAAGAAGTATGCATCTTTTGAGGGGGAGCTTTAGATATTCAGTATCTTATCCTAAAGTTACTTCAATTTGATGTATACCTTAAATCTTATGGATTGATTTTTATGAACTTCCTTATATTGCAAGACATGCTTTAAATTACCTTGAGATGAGTTCTATAAAGGTTGTCTTATCTCAAACCTTGAGTCTTATGAAAATAAGCTGAAACTTATAGAAAATATATTTTTGAGATTGACAATTTTATTGAACATTATCTTAGGATTCTAAACTCTTAAATGGAATGATCAATTGAGGGGGAGAAAGAAAATTTCAGAAGGAGAGGTCTTATGGAACTTAATCGCATAAATCTATAACTAAAGGAGAGAGAAAGAATACTAAATGAAAAGTGATTCTAATACTCTCCAATATGTATCATCTGAAATTTAAATCTGAAAATCTTTATGATACACCTTGAGGCGTGTTATTTGGTTAGTATATCTCATGCATCACTCTTGAACCAAATTGCAAATCTTAAGAGCCTCTAATTTAATGAAAAAGGAGGAGAATAATGTGTTAAATTTTCTTGAGTATCTCTTAGAAAATCTATTTTTTTTAAACTTCACTAATGAGCTCTAATTGGCTTGCTTTTTGGAACTTCAATTTTGTGCAAATTCATTATTTTATGTATCAAATTGTGCTTATTTTCTAAAGAAATAAAAGAAAGTCTTTAAAAGAGCTCTAAGATGTATCAAAAATTGCATGAATGTATATTTTGATATTTGTGCCCCAATGCTCCTATTATCATAAAAGAACTTTGAAGTCATTAAGAGAATTAATTAATTTGCTCTCATGGTTGATAAAATACTTAATAGATTGGGCAAAAGGTCCTAAATGAACAAGCTTTCATACTTATTATTGAAGAGAGGTTAGATTTCCATTCGTGTGGTACTTCTTGAATTAACTTAAGAAAGATTCCACCTACACTTGCTTAGAAAACTATCTGTGGTATCACATTCGATGTGTTCTGCTCTGAAATTATCTTAATTGGCTCTGATCTATGCTCATTAATCTGATTCTAATATTATTGCCTTGAGTTATATGATTCATATCCTTGCAATAATTTGACTTGCAAATCAGAGTACAATAAGGAAAAGAAATATATGAGCATTCTGATCTTTGTGCTTAATGTTTCACTATCTTTTTGATGTTGTCAAAAAAGGGGAGAAATATCTAAGTATATGCTCATAATGCCTTTATGCTTTGAATTGAATACAAATCAGCTTAAATTGAAATATGTTGATTGTGTTAAGCTGATTAAATCTAAAGCATTATCATGAAGTATGTTTTTTAAATATATATGTTTTCTACTTCATGCAACTTAGCTATGTATTACTTCTAGAAAACAATATCTTTTAGATTGCATATACTCCAAGTTTTGTCATCATCAAAAAGGGGGAGATTGATGACCCAAAGATTGATTCATAGATTGATTTTGATGATCACAAAACCTTGAAGTATAGATACTAATGTTTATGTTGCAAGGAGAAAGATATTTATTTTGCAAGGAACATAGCAAGTTGGGAGAACACAAGAAGGCCTCCAAAGCTCTCAAGTTGGAAGAAAGCTACAATTTATTGGCCCAAGCTTAAAGTTCAAAGGATTCAAATTGGAGGAGTAAAATCAAAGGAAAAATTCAAAAGAATAGTCTTCGAGTCGACTCCTGAGGAATTCGAGTCGACTCCAATGTTTACCGAGTCGACTCCGGGGAAGTATGAGTCGACTCCTAGGAGTCACAGGCAGAAAAGTCAGAGAGCAGTTTTCGGGTCTGAAATTCGACTCGACTCCAGTGGAACGCGAGTCGACTCCGATGGTTGGCAGGTCGACTCCAAAGAAAGCAAGAGTCGACTCTCAGCGGTACATAAAAAAAAAATCAGAGGGCAGTTTCTGGACTCTGAGATTCGAGTCGACTCCCTCATTGCACGAGTCGACTCCGAGACACCGCGACCCCAAAGAAGACAGAAGACTAATTTGCTGACTCTGAGATTCGAGTCGACTCCCAGACAGCTCGAGTCGACTCCAAGGCAGCACTTCACCAAAGACACAGAAGACTAATTTTCAGAAACTGAGAGCCGAGTCGACTCCAAGGAAGTTCGAGTCGACTCCAAGACTGGACGAGCCAAAAGACAGAGGATCGGGAGTTCGGGCTCTGAGATTCGAGTCGACTCCCAGGACAGTCGAGTCGACTCGAGAGGACAAAATTCAAAATTGGATCCACGGACTTCAGTGGATGAGCCGACTCCGAAATTGCCAAGTCAGCTCCAGAAGTTGGCGAGTCGACTCCAGGTTAAGACGAGTCGACTCCCAGTCGAGGCAAGCACATTAATTCAAATTTGGAACAGTGGCCGAGTCGTCTCCGGTAAAACACGAGCCGACTCCTGCAACAGGCGAGCCGACTCCTGATCGCGTGAGTCGACTCCGATCCCAACGGTAACATTGTCAGGAAATGCAGACTGTGTCCAACGGCTCTTTTTCTTGTCTCTAACGGCTATATTCTTGTTTCCACGCCATCTAAAGCTATAAAAACAAGAAGAGAGCTAGGGGAGAACTCATGGAAGTGGGAGAGATCATCTAGGAAAGAGATCTCAAAGAGATTACAAAGGAAATCTTCCATAAGCACAAAAGGGCCATCCAAAACGAAATAGAGAGAAGAAGAGTATCCAAGTGAATCCGAAAGCTTCCTCTCCATCCGTGTGCTGCCTCGGAGATCCTCTACTTCATGCCAAATCAGAGGAGGATCAAGTAAAGAAGAAGCCGAGCTCCTCCATCTTCAAAACTCGTTTGAGGGCTTCTCTTTACTCTATTTGTTTATATTGTCATATTTGCTTGTTTAAGAAGCTTTGTTTTGTTTTATACTTTATTTTAATATCTTGTAACTTGATTCAATCAAGGGATTGAATCAAGGGGTTAAGGTTTGTTGGTGAGCCAAAGAAAAACCAACGGTGTTAAGGTTTGTTGGTGAGCCAAAGAAAAACCAACGGTGTTAAGGTTTGTTGGTGAGCCAAAGGAAAAACCAACGGTGATAGGTTTGTTGGTGAGCCGAGGGTAAAACCAACGTGTAAGGGTTTGATTGTGATCCCGGGAAAACAATCGGGGAGGTTCTAGTCGGTGAGCCTGGGAAAACCGACCGAGTTCGTTGTGCGCTCGTAAAACAACAAGTTGGGTTGTGAGCTTGTAAAACAACCGGCTGTAATCGGTAGGATTATAGTGAAATTCTCAAGAGGTCTTGGGGAGTGGATGTAGGTGCTGGGGTGCACCGAACCACTATATGTCCTTTGTGTTTGTAATGCCTCTAGTTATTGTCTAACTAACACACTTACTTACTTAGATAAATTGCTTGCTTAATTCTTATCCGCACATCCTTTAGTTGCAAGCATATTTAATCAAGTCGAAGTCTATACATCAAACCCTTGCTAAGTTTAACTTTCACTGTGCATCTATACAACTTAGCATAGTTAATCAAAAAGTTTTAGAAGTAGCATAAAAGTCTTAAAAGACCCAATTCACCCCCCCTCTTGGGTTGTATCTACTGGGCAACAATGGGCTACCCATCGCCAACCACCCACCGAATTGCCGGTAGCACCATCTGGGCATAGGAGAGATCTCCCGCCACATGCAAGAACAATGCTGCCTAGCCCAAAGCTCCACTTCGGTCGAGTAGGCACCATACTTAGCCCTCATCAGGGCACCCCACAGACTGTCCGGCTCCAGGATAAACCTGGCAACACACGTCGCAACTAGGAGCTCACGCCTCACCCTCAGTGATGGTACCCCCAGCCCACCATGTCTGAGCGGCTGACAGACAACCTCCCAAGCCATCAAATGAATGCCGCTCCTACCATCCCATCTGCCCCACATAAAATTTCTAAATAGCTGCTCCATAGACCTCAGTAGGGACACCGAAACCTGTGAGCTCGCCAATAAGTACACTAGAATCGAACTCGAAACCGACCGCACCAGAATGATACGCCCCATCATGGATAGAGTGTCCACCTGTCATTCCTCCAGTCTATGTCTAATGCTCAACTCAACCTTGGAGCAGTCACTGCGCCAGAGACGACGACCTGTAATGGGCACCCCCAGGTACTGCATCATACCGTCCTGCTCACCCACACCCAGAATCTCACTAATGGAAGTCTTGATCTGTCGCTGGGTCCTCAGACTAAAATAAATGATAGATTTACCCCTGTTCACCATCTGACCAGAAGCAGAACAATAATCCTTCAATATATCCCGAACTACCCTCGCAGCTCAACGAGTCGCTCGCTCCAACAACAGACAATCATCGGCAAATAGTAGGTGCGAGATCTGGCACTCCCCTGCCGCCGGACTATACGCCTCTAGATCCTGATGCTCAACCGCCAGCCGTAGGGCCCCAGATAATGCATCAGAACAGAGAATAAAAAGTAGCGGGGATAGAGGGCATCCCTGCCGAAGACCAGTCACTAACTCAAAAAACTGTGTAGGTGAGCCATTCACTAGAATGTCAAAGGATGGAGAACACACACACCCCATGATCCACTCGATCCACTGCACATGGAACCCAAAACTCATCAGTGCACTGCGCACGAAATCCCACCGCATCCTGTTGTGGGCCCTCTCCATGTCTAACTTGATACTCATCAAGCTCCTCCGGCTCGGAGCACTCCGTAGATTATGCATAAACTTCTGGGCAATAAGGATATTGTCTGTGATGCTTCTCCCTCCTACAAAAGCTTCCTGCTCTAGGCTGATCAGTCTAGGTAGAACGCCATGCAGCCTAGTAACAAGAACCTTCGCCGTAGCTTTGTATAGGGTAGTACACAAGCTTATCGGCCTATAATGAGCCAGCTCCGAGGCGTCCGCCCTCTTCGGAATCAGAGTAACAAATGTCCTCTTCCAATCCGCCAGTAGGACTACCGAGCTGAAAAACTACTGTATTGCCTCCACCACCTCCAGACCAATGATCGACCAATATCTCCTGAAGAATACCGGAGGGAAGCCGTCCGGTCCCGGGGCCCTATCCTCTCCCAAGGACCACATAGCCTCCCTAATCTCCTCTATCGTGACATCTCGGACCAAAGCCTCATTCTCCTCCTCTGTAACTCGGGCATGAGACAGTGGTAACATGGTAGAACGCCCCCCCTCCCGTCTGACTGGTCCATCCACCTAGATCTGAAAAACAGCTCTAGTGTCCTCCTGATATCATCTGGGTCCTCTGTCATCTGACCATCTATCTCTTTGATACTCCTGATCCAGTTTCTCTGCCTCCTGATAATAGTAGATTGATGAAAATATCTGGTGTTTCGATCCCCGTCTCTGATCCACTGGACCTTGGATTTCTGTCTCCAAAAAGTTTTTTGTTGACGAAAAAGTGAGTCATGGGTAGACAAATGGAATCTAAGCATCTCCAGCTCCCCTGAAGACATCCCTCCATTCTGCATCTCCTAAGTCTGCAACCTGGAAATAGCCTCCTCAGCCTCCTCCACCCTCCTGAAAATATTACCAACCTCCTCCCTATTCCACCTCCTCACTCTATACATAGCATTTCTCCTGACCAGAACCCGCCAAGCCTCACGCACCATCTCCCAAGAGCGGGGGTATGACAACCACAATTTTTCAAATCTAAAAGGGCATCGAAGAGGAGCAGTGAAAGAAGTGCATGTAT
Organism: Phoenix dactylifera; assembly: GCF_051530095.1. Classification (NCBI taxonomy): domain Eukaryota; kingdom Viridiplantae; phylum Streptophyta; class Magnoliopsida; order Arecales; family Arecaceae; genus Phoenix; species Phoenix dactylifera. The sequence goes on from NC_143197.1 coordinate 17,891,754, forward strand.
ATACAACAACGCCAGCTTACAAATGCGAGACTAAACTCTACAAGCCCTACATTACATATACAACAGATACGAAATAAATCAAAATGGCTTGCATCTTCAAATTTTGATGTTTAAATTTAAGAAGAGTGTGGCCAAAAATGTTAGCCACACACGCTTCCATAATGCATGTGCATGCACCATGCCACGCCAAGTTGGGCGAGCGCACATGCCGGACATCAGCCCAAAATCCACACTGCCCAACTAAGCCTTAAACTCTTGAAGTTCATTAAATGCATGTCTTCTTGCATTTAATTATACAATATAGGATTATTCAAAATGTAATGTTAAAAATTTAAACCTTTTCTAAAATTAAATTAAAAATTATTTTAACCAGGCCTGTTCAAATGTTTAAATTTTTTAAAGCTACTTGAGTCATTATGAAGAAATTTTGGGGCAACTTATATTGTGGAATGGACATGTTGAATGGCCTTAAATCTCACTTAGTGTTAATTATATCTATATGAAAGTAATGTTACGATCATTATAATTCTTTCTTCCTATAAAAGTGGATGAATTATACATAGGATGGAGATTCTATCTTGCAGAATCATGAAAAGAAAAGTGAATACTTTAGGCCAAATGTCATCATCTAGAATGGAGCTCCTATCTTATAGTATTGTCATGTCTTCCAGCATTCTAGAGGTTTATAAGTTCCTAATCCATAAATTTGAAGATGACTTTACCCGGCGTTGGTTTTAGTCTAAAAATGGAGTCAAGGTAGTCATAGATTCCAAGTCAAATTCGTTTACTTGCTTATTCTTAAACCTCTGCCGCGACAACACGATCAATATATAAGTTTTACACCGTCCAAGTTTCACCTGATAAATATAATTTAATTTATCTGCACTGTCTAGGAATCTAGAGGTTTTTCAGTTTCTACTTCACAGATTTGAGGATGAGTTTACCCAGTCGAAGTTCACGAGTAGTCTAAAATTTTAAGCTGGCAAGAATCAACGTATATTCAAAAATTCTAAGTTTAGACATGGTCTAGTCAAAAAGTTTTGGGCTTACAAGAGGCAACGTACAATGAAAGGTTTAGATGCGGTCAAAAGTTCTAAGCTAATAAAACAATAGGTAAATAAGATTTGTGGATTAAATTAGATAGCCTACAAGCCATAATAGATTTACTGGAATTAAAAAAATTATGTAACATTTGATGAATTTTTTGGCAATCTTCCAAATGAACTTACATGAGAACTGAGAGTCAAATGGTGTTATCGTCTATGTACCAGTATTTTTGTAGAAGAGCTCGGAACATATAAAAATTTAAACACTTGATGAACGATGCATATTCATGCAACCCTACTATTTTCTAACTTACATGAAGAACTTTGCTTGGGTGCGTATTCTTTGATTAAATTTTACAATACTATGAGCATTCATTCTTTGAGACAAAATAGTAACTTCATTCAACTGAGATAAAACTTGAGAATGATATATAAGCTTGTCTTTGGAGTATAACTTTTCCTAATCTAGTCTTCTCTTCGAAAAGAGATCCTTGTATTTTTATCATTAGCACAGACTCATTCAAACTCAAACATGGGAAAATGAAATATCTCCAATTTCTTATCCCCTAGAATGCTGTAGACGTTAGTTTAGGTTGACGTTAATTTAAGTGCGAGTGGAAGACCAGGCTCTCCGAGTTCTCCGCAAGAACATGAAGTGACCGTGGAACAGGAGGCATGTTAACTTCGATGGCACACTCTAGAATTTGAACAACTTGCCCCATTGATGGCCGGTGAAACTCGTTATCCTGAATGCACCAACAAGCAACCTTGCAGACTCGATCAAGCTCTTCCAAGTCAGCATCACCATTCAGCTTGCGATCCAGCAAGCTAAGAACATCTCCTTCTGTAACTTTATTGACAGCTAACACTGGGAAAAAAGCCTTCTTTCCTTCTTCTGATTGCTCTGCATTTCTCCTGCCCGATATGATCTCTAAAAGCATCATCCCGTAGCTATAAACATCAGCTTTGGAAGTGATAGGCAACCCGTAGATCCATTCTGGTGCAAGATAGCCTCTGGTTCCCCTCATTGTCGTCAGAACTCTACTAAAGTCGCGGCCAACAAGCTTTGCCAGACCGAAATCTGCCAGTTTTGGGACAAATGAGGCATCCAGGAGTATATTCTCTGGTTTGATGTCACAATGTATGATGCATTCCCTGCATTTCTCATGGAGATAAGCTAATCCTCTAGCGGTTCCAAGGGCAATCTGGTACCTTGCTTTCCAATCCAAAACCATGGAATTGCTTCGAAATAGCTTAGTGTCTAGAGAACCATTTGGCATGTAATCATAGGCCAGCAACCTTTTAGTCCCTTCAGAGCAGAATCCACGAAGGCGAACCAAGTTAACATGCTGAATTTTTCCGATAGTGCTCACCTCGGTTCGGAATTGCTTCTCCCCTTGATGAAGACCTTCAAGCTTCTTTGCAGCAATGACAGTCGAGTCTGGTAGCAGCCCTTTGAAGACGGAACCGAAACCTCCGCCCCCCAATTTCTCTGAAAAGTTTTTGGTTATTCGCTGCAAGTCACCATACTTGAACAGCACCAAATTATTCTCCATGGCTTTTGTAGTAGCAATAATTCGTCTACGTTGATGTCCTGAAATCAAAATGAAAGCAATTGCAAATAAAAACACGCCGACCACCACGCCCACCCCAACTCCAACAAATCGTCGCTTCCTTGATTTGGAATTTGGCAGCTCCGAAGCAGCTAGACGGAGGTAAAGGGTCTCCCCGGCCGATCCGTCCGGCTGCTGCTGTAAGTTAAGCAAGTCTCCATACCATACAGTGCATCCATTACTATAAGAATAACCAGTACAGGAGCAATTCTTCAAGCAAGCTAATTCACAATCTTTACTACTAGCAACTGCTACGGAATGGTTATTAATAGGTAATTTCATACCAGGCATCATGAAAAACTTGTCTTTATCCCCATCACTTGAACTATGGGCTCGTTTGGTTCGCGGGAAAAGAAGAGGGGAAAGTGTGGTCAACGGAAAAGTAATGAGATGCCTCTTGTTTGGTTGGAGTTTTCAAAGGAGAGAGAAGGGAAAGTTGTATTCCCATAGGAATGTGATTCCCACATTTCATGGGAAAGTCTTTCCCATGAGAAACATGGGAAAGTTACTTTCCCATGAGGCGGGAATCACTCCATTTTTACTTTTTCCAAAAAAGTCCCTTCAGCATTAAAGAAGCATTAAAGAGGCATTAAAAACCTAATTTTTATTAAGGGCATAATAGGAATTATATATAACTTTCTTAGGAAAGTGGATGGCCAACCAAACATAAGCACCTTGGAAATTTGTCACTTTCCCATGGTCAACCAAACATGCCAAAAGTACTTTCCTAGGCATCCTCTTCCTAGGAATTTGTTTCCCAGGAATCATATTCCTAGGAAGGAAAATGCTTCCCGCGAACCAAACGAGCCCTATTAGTACGACACTGCAAAGGAGTGTTTCTCGCACATCCTTGGCTGTAATCCTCCAAATCGCAGTTGCTTGGAGAGGCCTTACTGAAGCCCTTCACACAGCTGCAGAACGGGAAGCTCCCCTGACTGCAGCTGCCAAAAGGACCGCAGAGATTGTAGACATCACACTGCTGTTTGGGCTGACAATAGTAGAGCATCCACTTCTGGGCTCCCTCCATCCAGGCCAGGTCCTTGGCTTGCCCTGAGATATCCATAACATGTCTTGCGATGATCTTATCATCGACAGGAGAGTAGGTGAAGTAGTTCTCCGTTGCATCGGAGATATACTCATAGTAGTTGATAGAACCTGATTTCATCTCGGGAATAGCAGCGAAGAGATGTCCATTCCAATATCCACTGCTCCAATACTGCCTGGTTCCGTTCCATACCATGAAGTACTGGCTAGAACCACGGGGGTCTATCCCATAAGAGAAGATCCCAGGAGCAGGGTCATCAGAACTCTTCCAGGAGGTGAGTTGCTGCCTCTCTCCAGTCACCTTGTTCATTCCAAACTTGCACCCAGGTAACAATGTGTCCGTTGGGTGGTCACAGCTCTGCCAGAAGACTTTGGATGGGTCAGAGTCATCTCTAAGAACAAGGTTTCCAGAGTCCAGGATCACAGCAGTGGTAGAGTTGGAAGCTATGGAGGTAAGGTTTGTAGACCAGACTTGCTTCTTGAACTGGTTGAGGAGGACCAGATTGCCATCATCAGAGATTCTGAGCTCTGATGAGGTTGGGTCAGAGATGGGTTTCTCCCTGTTTGCTACCCAAACTGGAGTGAGCTGTGAGACCTTCTTGAACCAGATGCCTATGTAGTGGTTGTGGTTGGATTTGTTACCAGGTTGGAAGAAGCCTAGCACGAAGTTGCCACCTTGAGATATTATGGTCCGGTTTCCAGAGAGAGAGTGATTCATAGAGATGGAATTGGCTGCAAAGGTGTGAGGGATGTTGAGAGAGCTAAGGAAGATAAATAGGAAAGTAAAGAGTAGAGGATGGCTCATGGCTGCAATACTATGGAATAAGAGGAAAGATATGGAAGAGCTTAGCAGACGAGTAGGAAGGCCGGGGCTGCTATACTACTGAATAACAGGTGAGGCATGGAAGAGCAGAGAAGAGGACAACCTAAATAGATGCCAAGGCCATGCTTGACTTTGTCTTCCATCGACCTCCCTGTCAATGTGACTCCGCCCTGATGTTGAGGTCATAGACTTTGAGTGGTCAAGTTGTAAAAATTTTTAAACTGGATAATAAATCTAGATTTTAATTTATCGGGCATTTCATGTAATAATCCTGATTTTTAGGATTCGTGGGCAGCCTGGCCGCACCCACCCGAGCACTTGACCTTATGGGTCGGCCTGAAGAGGCCAGGCCCAAGGCCACCGTGCCCTATGGCACGATGTAGCAGAGAGGATAGGAGTCTTCTTCCTTCTTCGATTCCAGCGGAAATCGGAGTTATCCAAGCAATCCGAGTTCGACTAGAACTCTAGGATTTCACCTATTTAACTCTTCCTCCATTGAAAGTTGTCCACAATGAGTCTAAAAATCATCACTAGTCTCGACGTTCCTTTTCCGAGTCTTCTCCTTGATTCATTGTTGAAAGAGCTGCTGGACCGTAGTAAGCGTCGCCTGTCTGTCTCTCCTTCTTTCCTTAGTTTGCTGCCACTGTTCATGGTCTTTTGGGGTACCCTATCTCGGCGACTCTTCCTCCCATGTGTGCCGCCATTCGGACTTAGGGCTTGACCAAGCTTCGCCACCTCCTAAGTGCTCTGAGATCATGTGGCCGTCGGTCAGAGAGATAGGCCGTGATTTAGGCCGAGTTACCATGAATCAACCCATATTTTTCTCAATTTGGCCGGCCACCGTCACCGTCAAGGCTTCGCCCAGAGGACCGCCCTAGGCCGCCACCACCGAAGCAGGCCGACTTGGCCTCCACCAGTCTAATTCAAAGAAGAAGAGGGAGAGTGGGTTCCCCCCTATATTGAGGAAGAAGAAGAGAGTATTCTCTCTCTTCTTTCTCTCTCCTCTATCCTCTCTCTTAATATCTCTTTCTTCGCATGATTCTATGGACCCAGCCGGAGGGTCCTAGATCTTTTCATTATGAACCTCAGTAGACCCCAGTCCTGGACCAATATTGCTGCGACCATCCATTGCGCTAGCTTTACTCTGACCATTGTTGAGCACCGCTAAAACTCTATCATCATGAGTCCCTAATGTATTACCTGTACTATTTCTGATTCTTGTTTCATGAGTTGACTGGCTTGATTGGCTCCAACAAACTGACCCGAATCTTTAGAACCTACTACCTAATTGACCTTGTCCATCATGCACCCCACTGTTGCCAGCTACCATTGAACCCATAATTGATAACCCCTGATATTTATCATCAATTTCTTGATTGAATATTTCTTGATCAGATGAATTAAATTATGTTATGCTGACCAATTCAAATAATTAGGCATTGCCATCTAGCTGGCCTTGTATATCTGTCTATGCGATTCTATTTTTTATAGTCAGCCTTAGATTCGTATGGAGATGCAGACATCTAGGCAGGAAGAAGCCCAACGAGCTCTTATACTCTAATTTCTAAATTGAGATAAAGCCCTAACAATTCATTTTAATTTTCAATTAAAGGAGAATAGAGAATAGGGGTAATATTAAAATTCTAAAATTAGGTAATTACCGAATAATTGATTCATTAATATAGCGAGTATCTCATGAAGGATAAGTTAGTATTATATGATATTAAATTAATTAGACATGTTAGGTGTGAATTGGTAGCATTGTAGTTGGGTTGGATTTTGATAAAGGTAAGAATCTCTGTACTGGAATCACGATGTATATACATGTTTATTGGTTGTATCGCTGGATTTGCATTGTAAGATTTGTATTAATTTGACATGTGACGATATGCTTTTATATGATTCACAGTACAAATATATTTATGTGGTTATTATACATTTCAAATGTTGAGAACATGATTATATGAACAAATGAATTTGAGAAAAAATTATTGCATATGTGATAGTTGATTTGACAAGAGTAACAGGCAAATCAGATGGATAAGATATGGTTTGGACTAACCTTGCTGACACATGAAAAGCCACCATGGGCTATAACGTGGGTTGGATAGCCATTATGGGCTTACGCATGGTGTCAGCCTCGAGCTGGGTCATAAAACCACCACGGGCTTACGCATGGTATCAGCCTCGAGCTGGGTCATAAAACCACCACGGGCTTACGCATGGTATCAGCCTCGAGGTGGGCCATGAAGCCACCACGATTTACACGTGGTATCAGCCTCAAGCTGGATCATGAAGCCACCATGGGCTTATGCATGGTATAAGCCTTGAGCTGGATCATGATCTTGGTTAGTCCAAAGCCGAAAAAAATTAATACGAAAACTAAAAATCAATTTAACCCCTACTAGTAGAATATCGATGTACCAGCGTATAACCCTCAATAGCAGGATAGGGTATCAATGTACCAATGCATAAGCTCCACTAACAGGGTGTTGATACATAGTCAGGCTCTGAAATCTTCTTGAATTAGACTCTCTTTCCATACATCAATTTTATGCTCCGGATCGAAAAATATGCAAAACCATCTGATATCGAATCTAATTAAATATAATCCATAATAAAATTGATTCCTTCGATCATGCATCAAATAATATTTCATAATAAGAGATATTCAATAAATAAATACTATACTCCAAGTTTATAAATTAGAATTAATATGACTCAAAACTTAATAATATAAATATTATATAATTTGCTAATAAATCTAGAAAAAAGTTAGATTACTTACTTGGCGGACGCAATCTAACTAACAGATCCAATTAATTTCAAACAACCCACTTGGAGCCTAATATTCAAAAATTATATTTTCATTAAAATTTTAGCATGATTATTCTAAAAATAAAATCTCTAAATTCTAACATCCTTATAAGGCTGACCAAGCGGAAGTGCCCAACACCCCTAATTAAGGCAAAACTCATCTGATCATGTTCAAGCTAGGGTACATGTAGTTCAATAAAAATCGAAGGTGACCAAATTTAACAAGGTCAGCAAGGGGCAAGATGGGGGTGGGTATGTCGCTCGATGACCCTAGATCAGAACCCTTCACCCGAGCCGAACCAAAAGTCATTAAGAAACATCCTTACCAGGTCCAACAACCTTAGAGAGAGAGTAGAAAGACAATGCAAGTAGAGAGAGAAATAAGATAGAGAAAGGATAGGGAAGAGAGAGAATATGCTTCTCTTTCTCTAACCAAGAAAAATGAAGGGAGAGCATGGCTATGGGTGGTGCTGGGGTCAGAGGGCCCATGGCTGACCAACAAGCTGCTAGTGGCTGGCGGCGACTAGCAGGCGGCGACGATAGACGGCCGACAGCGCAAAAATCCACCTAAACATAGGGTTTCAGCCTTTTAACCGTGGATCTAACACATTTTGGTTGCCAGAGATTGCACCACGTCTTCTAGCCACTGCGGGGGGTCGAGGAAAGTCTCCGGAAACAAGCTCGGATGATGGAGACAGCCAGAATCGAAAGGAAAAGGGTTGGTTTTCCAAAAATAGAGGAAATAAAACATTCTCCTTCTTTGCAAAAAATTCAGCGATCACCGGCCGGAATCATTGATCCATAAATGCAAAAAAGAAGTAGAGAAGGATTAATGAAAGAATTTTGGCTCTCATCTGGCCTCGAGCAACGTTTGACCGCGGCAACAGTGTTGATAATGGTCGACGATTGTGGAAAAAATCGAAGAAAAATCCGGTAACTAAATTGGGGCTAGTTCTCCGATAGATTGGACAAGAGGATGGGCGGAACTCTATATAGAGCTTAGTTACATCTGAAATCCGATGTCAGTATTCCATCTAATAAATTTGGAAGAAATGAAATTTTTATTAAGAGTTTTTTTCTCTCACACATGTGCAGCATATAATTTTTTTTTTTTGGCTAAATTTTCTGTACCGCCAAATAGACCGGGCTCGGTTACCGGGTTTACAGCAGTGCGAGGGCTGCGGATATTTTTCCATGAGAGTGCTTTTGTTGGAATGCGTGGTGTTGAACGACTATTGCCTAGTTGCTGAAGAGACCCAGGACGTGGGAGATAAATGAGGATCAGGACAAAATCTTAATGACCGTTGGAGACCGTTGCCTGGATACCGAAGAGGGTCAAAGACACGAGGACAAGGGCAAAACCTTGATGAACGTTGGAGACTAAGTCCAAAATCAAGATGATCGATGTGGTGTAAGATACCTATTGGTCATCCTCGTGACCATTAATTGGTAGGATGTGATACCATCATATTTATTCATCGTAGGAATATTGGACGCTTTGATCTCAAATCAAGTTGATCTTTTTAGCCTCAAACATAAATCAAAGGAAACGGTTTTGGCCCCAATAAAAAAAAACAATCGACAAGTATTAATAGTCCTAGCAACCAAGAGTTTCGGTAGCCTACGGTAGCACCACGTATACATCCGACCATCGCTGTCCACGTGGACTGAATTCCGTGCTATACTATACTATCGATCGTTTTCTGGATATTAGGGCACACCACATCAATCTAGATAACAATAAAATAGACTTTTCTATATAAAAGGACTGTTTGAAAAGTCTCAAGTGTAATATTCATTCCTTACATACAACTACACTATTGATGCCATTTCGCTAATTGCCACGATTGGTGGATTTTTTTTTGATGTATGGTGCGCCACACATCCCACACACTTCAATTTTTTCTCTAAAAGAATATTTGCTTCCACTTTACTCCCATGCACAAATCCTCCACGTAGGAAAATTAGCCTCCTAAAAGTCTCTCTCGTAATAGGATTTCTTTTTTTTTTTCTTTTCGAAAACTCTCAGAGTCTTTCAAACCGTTAGAATACCAGAAAACCAAAATTCCTCCCACTGAGGACCCCCACGAGAAATTAAACTCCCTGTTTTTTTTTTTTTTTTTTGAAGCTCCTATGGCCAAGATTCCTGAAAATAAAAAAACCGTTGGTTCTTTGAGGTGTGATCCCACATTCTTTTTTTTGAAAAAAACATTATTTTTTTTTATTATTTTTTTCACGAAGACGGATGGATCATACCAGACGAGTACGGATGCACCTAATAAAATCAAAAAACAAAATACCTCGGAGTGTTAGAAACAACTCTCCATCTCCAGCCTACAGGGTACTATTCGAGTGACTGGCTACATAAGCAACCACTCAATCAGCGGTCCCATTAGCTTTACGAAAGACATGCTTGGCCTAGAAAGCCCCTCCATCCCTCACCATTGACCAGATATCTTGAAGCAAAGGGTGAATGCAACCGTTGCCCCTTGGGTTTCTTTGAGACGTGAATACCCATGTTATTTTTTCTTTTTTTTGAAAACCTCCGGGTGCGTAAAAAGCCAAAAAAAAGCATGGGTTATGTCTAAGGCTGCAAATAAGTCGGGTCGACCCGTGATCCGACTCAACCCGACCCGTGTAGACCCAACCCGACCCGAATTTTTGGACCCGCAGGTCCGAGTCGGGTCCGAAAATTGGATCCGAATCATTTTTTGGATCGGATCTGAGTTTACCGAACGGACCCGACCTGGCCCGAATGGACCCGAAGAGAGAAAGAGAGAGAGAGAGAGAGAGAGAGAGAGAGAGAGAGAGAGAGGAGAAAAGTTCTAAGGAGAGTAGGAAGGATAGCAGCAGGCATAGGTTCACAGAATCCAATGGAACCTCGGCCCGTCAGGATTCTCTCTCAATCTATTACACTGTTGATACCTCTGGTCTGGTGTCTCAGCAGCTGGTTTTTTTTTTTTCATTCTGTTTTTTGGTTTTTGTTTCTTTTAACTTTTGAAGGGAGAAAGTGAGGGAACGCTGAACTAATAGGTCATGTGCCAGTTTTTTGCAATGGAATTGGATTTTGGAAGAAGGTCAGGGGATTTTTTTGCCCTTGTGAGAGGGGAGCTGGGAGACACCAAGTTCCGTCCAATCAGTCATATAGATAAAAAATAGTGTGATATGAAATTTGGCTTGTAGACCGACTTAGTTAGTACGTCACGGGTCATCTGTTCTGACTGGAGGTTAATTGCAAGTCTTTCGAGTCATAGGTCACCCAGCACCTCATAATTATGATATGACCAAATTAGATTTGCCCAAATCCTTCCCCAAAAGCACAAACCATTCAGATTCGAACCCGACCCAACTCAGATCCGACTCAGACCCGACTTAGATCCGATTCGATTCGATCTTCAACCGGGTCGGATTGCGGTCCAAAATTAAGACTCGAACAAAAAAACCGGGCCGGGTCGGGGTTACTTAGGATCCGATCTGATCCGATCCGACCCATTTGCACCCCTAGTTACATCGAGGTCTGGATATCATGTATTATATTTTTTGGAAATCTCCTGCATACCAAAAGATTAGAAGAATACGCGGGACACCTAGTGCCGCTGCACGTTCTTTTTTTATTTAACCGAAAGCTTGTTTACCTATTGAAGAAAAAAAAAATCCTTTCTTCCCATCACCGCTCAATTGAAAGAACACTTATTCATTGCCTATTGCCGCTTTGCCGACGGAATTAAAGAAGCCCGTCACGATACCCACCTTATCCTTCCACCACCTCAAGTAGGAAGCTCTTCTTGGAGGAGATCTCAATTACTTCCCTCCCCATTGGGGTATGACTCGATGGCTTACATATAACCTTCCTCTTAAAACCCTGACAAAGATTAGCATGCCATGAGATTTGGAGTATAGGTCTTTATTTGTCACACCCCGGATCTAACACTTAGGTCCGAAATGCGACACAGCTAGATACTTTCTAGAGAGCATAGCTCTAAAAATTATGATATATGCTAGGCCTGAAATATGAGCATAATTCACACAATACCAATAATTAAACTAATCCACTTACATTAATTCTTTAATAGTTCAAATACAAATTTTCTGATATCTATCGGTTTCAGCAAAATACAATAGGAAACTAACTAATGACTAGCTGTACAAACTTCACATTCCACCCATCTGACTCTATGCAATACATATTGATGGCATACCCATAGTAGAAGTTCGAACAAACAAGTGCATAACTTGGAAATTTGATCATACCTTAACTCTTGTCAGCTTAGAATTTTAGATTAAGACTTCCACTAGGTAAAAAATACCTCTAGAACCAGATAAATCAGATCACATAAGTGGTAAAATCTGCTAACCTGCAAATGTCAGCCGTGCATGGGAGGGTGCTCAATCATGCACTGAGCATTATTCAAAAAATGTTCAGCATGCCTCCTCTACCACTAGATCACATGGCATAATGCTAATAGAAGTACCATCCTGTGCATAATTCATCCACCTTTCCAGGCCAAAGAACTTTAATAGATCGAAACATTACATCATTTCCACAGAAAAGATTCAAGCATCACTTGAACACCAATAAGATAAATTTCAGTTGGACAAATTATTCATAAACTCTTGAACAGTTACAGTTTTATTAAAAGCAGAAATAAAACAAAAATAATTTTATAGATTCGGATCAAGTCGGGTTGGATCGTAGGATTGAAAACCCAAAATTATCCAAATTTCAAATGGGTCGGGTTGGGTTTGAATTCAGTAAACCCAGATCCGATCTGGAAAATGAAACGGATCTAATTGTAAGACCCGATCCGGCCCCACCGGTTCTCCAAAACGGGTCGGGTGGAGTCATGAGTCAACCCGATCCATTTGAAGCCTTACTGGTGAGAGCAATAACCATACAAATTGTTTGCTTGTTGGATGTTTTAAGATCGAACAGCTGATGACGCCTTTTTATTTTTTGGCCGCACTCAAGGAATAGGCAAAGTAGTATTGTTTAAATTTGGAGGAAAGAAATTATAAAGCCAAAATTCTGTTTGAAGAAAAATCTTGTTACTTAATGGCTGGTATTGATTTAGGAAAATTATTGATCCATTGATGAGCACCAAATTGAAAAGAAAGGGACTATCTTACTGAACTCTATAGTAGGTTGAGCCTCCATTTGGCATGGATTCTGCTTTGTAAGGTATACAGGTTTTACCCATTTTATGTAATTTAATTTACTAGTAATGTCCTTGGTTCTAGAGCTTCATTGACTAATTCGAATTCATAGATTTGAGGATGACTTTACCCTGAGAAAGACTAGGTACAGTTTAGATTATATTTCTCGGTTACATTCGAAAGCCCACAAGCAACTTTAAATTTACAAGAATTTAGAATATCATGACCAATGTATCATTGTTTACATTCTATTTTAACAACTCAGCTGGAGGTTGTAGGCAGACACCATTGCACAATATTTCGAATTTTGCTTCTTACTTCGATAATGTTATGCCCCGAGCCCGAAGTGCGATAGACGCTGCACGCCTGCACAGCGGACCGTACAGGCATGCAAGGCTGCAGATCATATCAAAGCAATGACAAATTTCTAATTTTTTTAAATCAATAATTTACTAAAAGCAATTTTTTTAAAGTTTCAAAATAACATATGACAACATAGATCAATTACTCTAACTAGTCTGTCTAAAATGCCAATAACTAAAAGGATTCTTCAGAAATCTAGCACACTCCCCGAGTCTCGGGTGATCATGTATCTGAATTTGAAACATAGAGAAAACAAGATGATGAGCTACACTAGCCCAGCAAGCAACATAATACCCCAAATGTGGGGTCAAACATGCCAGATATTTAACTAAAACACAAAATAATGATTGAAAAATAAATCACAAATCGAAACTTTTTATCAATTTCACAAAAACTCTAATATCAGAATTCCAGCATCAATAGGCTATGGCTACGTAACCTAGTGGCATGGGTCGCACAAAGTGCCCACATCGAGTAAACAGGCCCACAATGGGTGAACGCGCCCATAATGGGTCAACGGGCCCACAACGGATGAATGGGCCCACAATGGGTGAATGGCCCATAAAGAATGAGCAGGCCCACAATAGTTGAATAAGCCAACAATGGGCAAACATAGCCCACAATGCACACGACCCAACAGGGTGAATAGGATGGGTCCACAATGGGCATGACCGAATAGGGCCCAAAATGTCTGAACTGATCCTAAGTTTGGCCCACAATAGGCATGGCCCAACGGGCCCAAAATGACTGAACTGGGCCCATATTTGGCCCACAATGGGCACGACCCAAAAAAGTGAATAGGGCCCAATATGGGCACAGCCCAAAGAGTGGACAGAGGCCAAAATGGGCACATCCCAACAAAGTGAATAGGGCCCAATATGGGCATAGCCCAAAGAGTGGATAGGGCCCAAAATGGGCATGCCCAACAAAGTGAATAGGGCCCAAAATGGGCACGGCCCAACAAGGCCCAAAATGAATGAACTGGGCCCAAATTCAAACAGCCCAGATGAATAATCATGGCCCAAAATTGGGGTTCTTAATCCTGTTGAGAACCCAAGGGAGAAGGAGGAAAAGAAGGAAGAGAGGGAGGAGGGAAGAAGGGAGAGGAAGGGGAGGCCGATGGGCTGGCGGTGGCCTAGCCAGTGGCTCGTGGAGGCGCGAACGACGGCGAGGTGGCTATAACCTGTGGCACAGTGCTGCGGTGGCTCGGCCGTGAAGAAGAAAACCGAGGACACCCTCGGTTTGGATATGGAACAGGAGAAAGAAAAAGCTTGAATCGGTTTAACCAGAAATGGAACAAAGGGAAGGTGGCTCACCGGCACGTTGATGGAGAGGAGGATCTCGACAGAGGGTGGCTCGGTCCGGCAGTCAAGCAGCGGATCTCGTGGCAGTGACAGCGGTAGCTCGAAACAAATCTTGGAACAGAGGATATAGGGCCACGAAGAAAAAAACTTTTGGATGGAGCTCGATTGGGGCGGGTCGGCCACAGGAGAAGTAGGAGGAGGGAGGAGATGGTGGAGCGGGAAGAGAGGGAGCTCGGTGATGGGTCAATCATAGAGGAGGAGGGGTTTTATAGGTGGGTTTTGGCTCGTTCACCACCGCGAGAATAGCAGCAGTTGATCGGAATTGGCGGCCATTCAAGCGGTTGGAGGGTGGTTGCGGAACGGTGATGGAAGCCTCTCTTTTGGTATATAGAAAAACTAAGTATAACCGGTGTATTGGGTGGTTAGTGATTCAAGGACTACCTCAAGGCAGCACCTAAAAACAAGAGAAAATGATAGGTAGAGCTAGAACTAACTCGGGTTAGCACCTAGACTCTTTCAAGACAAAGTTTGAACAAAGTGCTCCAAGTTTTTTAATTGATCCAAAATATAAATACAAAATACAAGAGGCAAATATTTAAAGAACCCTAAAGACCTCAACAACTTCCTAAATTAAAGGACAATTCAAATTTTAAAAACAATTCAAATTTTAAATTCAAATTTTCTAAATTAAAAAAAGGTAATCCTCCTTAAATCAAGGAGTATACCAAAACCAAACTTTCTAAAATAAAAAACTCCATAAGCAAGTAAACTTTCTAAACCAATTTCCACGCGCATAATCAAGGAATTTCCTTCTAAACCCCACTCCTAAAATATAGGAATGCGCCTCCTTAGTCTCTCCTTCTTCTAAGCACGTTCCTTCTTTTCGGCCACCAAGAATTGTGCCTAGCTCCCATCCATGCATGGCAGGCATGCCACCTTGCTTGTCAATCGAACCTTGCATGCACTCTTCTCTTCCAACAGAGCCATGCATGCAACCAATTGCTCCTTGCCTTGCCTTCTTAGCTTCGGCTTGCCTTGCCTTTCTTGTGGCATTCCTTATGGCTTTCCTTGTGTCTCCATCAGTCCTCCCCCCTTCAAGACCGACCTTGTCCAAGGTTTAGCTCAAAAAATTGCTCCTTGAGAACTTAGACACTCTCCCATGTAGCATCCTCGGCTGCAAGTCCTCTCTATTGAACCAAGGCTTCGGTTCTAACTTGGCAACCTTTCCTCACTTGCCCATACTCCAATATCTTCTTTGGTTGAACATCAACCCTTCCTTCCTCATCCACCATTGGCAAGTCATTGACACCCATGCTTGGATCTCCAACTTTCCTCCTAAGCCATGAAACATGAAAGACCGGGTGGATGTGAACCCTGGTTGGCAAATATAACTTTGAAATTGAAAATCTTTGCTTTGTGGGACATGAAGATGAGGTATGTACTAGAACACAAAGTGATTTCTTATTCAAAGATGAAGTACATGCCGAAACTCAATCTAATTTTACATTTGATGAACTTCATGATGCCTTTTCTGATTTGTATGTAGAATATAAGAAACTTATTTGTAAGAACAAGAACTTGAAGAATGAAAAGCAAACTCTAATAGATGAAAAACTGAAACTAACTAATAAAACTGAAATCTTAATTGAGGAAAATAAAGAACTAAATCAGAAAAGCCAACTTCTCACTGAAAACCATGATAAACTTAAGAAAAATAATGAATTGCTTTCAGAAGATAACAGAAGATTAACTAAAGAAGTTGACAAATTAAAATCTGTTGTTGAAAGATTTACTTTGAGCTCTAAAAAGTTGAACCTAATAATAAATAATCAAAGAGCTGAATTTGATAAAGTTAGATTGGGATATCAACCTTGGTACACCCAAAAATCTTTCAAGAATATGTTTGTTAAAACAGTTTCTAATTATTTTAAAATAGATTCTTATAATGTTGATAAACAGGAACAAAAGCTATGCAAAATCTCTTCTGTTGTTTCTAAATCTGTACATTACAAATTTGATGAACCTAAAAGGCAAAAATAGAAAACTGAAGGTTTATCTACTACTCATGTTAAATCTATGTTTGTTAAATTTAATAAGAGGATGTAGAAATACACTCCTTGTAATCCTAAAATCTGCAAGCCTATGGACAAAATAGCTATTAAGAAAATATGGGTTTCAAAAGGAACAATAATAGCTAACCTACAAGGACCCAAAAGAGCTTGGGTTCCTAAGTTGAAAATCTGAATATTTTCTACAAGTGTGTCTAGCACTCAAGGCTCCAACAAAAGATGTTAATTTGGACATTGGGTGCTCTAGACATATATTAAAGAATGAAACTTAAAATATACTTAAGAAAAGTAATTGAAATGAAAAGAATAATGAAATTAGTAATTCTTGCATCTCATCATTCTCTTTGCCTTAGTATCTGATTAAAAATATGAATTGCAGGTATTAATCAATTTTGTGATATAGATAATATTTTTAAAAATATAATTAAATCACTTTATTTTATAGTATGCTATACTTACTGTTGGATAAGTTGCTAAATGATTAATTAATTTATTAAGAATAACTCTATGAATTCTCTATATGCTTGATTGAGAGTTTTTATCCATGGCATTATCTTTTATTGGTCATAGACATGAGAATATATACTTGGTATGCCTTTGAATATATGGACTGTGAATATCAAGACTAAAGAAACCACTTTTAGCATATAAAATCAACTCATGCTAGTATGTACTTAATCTCAAAAGATCTTGTCATTGGCTTACTTAGATTAATTTCTGTAAGGTCAAAGTTTGCTATGCATGTCATCTAGGAAAACAAACTAGAATCACTTCTAAATCTGAAAAACATTGTTTCCACCTCATAGTCCTTGAAAATTCTCCACAAGAACTTATTTAGATCTCTAGAATTGTGAACCTAGGAGATAAGTTTCTTGATTTTGTAATTGTGGATGATTTCTCAAAGCTAACATTAGTTTTGTTCTTAGCACTTAAATTAAAATATTTTACGCATTGACACAAACTGACAAAAAGCGTTCAAATGAAAAAGGTTTGCAAACTATGAAAATAAAAAAAGTATCTGATAGTCAATTTTAAAGACCACGCAATAGCACGTATCTAGTAGGATAGTGATTACGGATATCGATCCACAGGGATTGGGGTATAATTGTTTTCTTAAAAATAAAAATATTTAAAAGGATGAGTTTGTGAATACTATTAAACTAAGCAATTTAATAAAAGAAAATGTAATTAAAGGGATATCAATTTAAGGAAACCTAAGGCAAGGAATTCACCACTAACATCAGAACAAGGGTTATTTATAATTTATTTCGTTCTTGGATTAACATGCAAATTGGCTACAAGCCCTATAAGCATTCAAATAAAATTTCACCAAAGTAATTTAGGAATATCCATCTTCAGTTAGCATGAAATGTCTACCCTAAACTAATGCGGCAGGACACTGCATCTTCCCTAAGCATGGATGATCTTACATTAACTTAGTGATCATGAAAAAACCGTTGTATAAACGTCATACTTAAAATCACAGAAATTAAATATGAGATGAAATAAAATATTCATTAAAAACAAAATAAAGTTTATACAACTCCAAGAATAGAAATCAAAAATATAAAACCCTTGGCCCTTTGTTAGGGCTGCATCCAGCCCTAGAGAGGAGATCAGCCTTCCATGGAGTCGTGGGCGACAGCAGCAGTGGCACAGCAGCGGGCTCCCATCTCGACTTCCTCTGCCTCAGCACATCATTTTTTTTTTTTTATATGGGAAGTGTTTCCCGAAATGCCCCAAACTTCTCTCCCTCCTCTGTTTCCGTGGGATTTGGCCTATGAGCTCCCCAGCTTCCTCCTCGAAGAGGAGAAATCTCCTCCTTTTATAGCCTCTGTCGACCCCTGTTATCTCATCACGTCGTGGGAAGATAAGGGCCAAGAAACTGACACGGGCGAGACGCGTAGCAGATTTAATCCGGGCGTTGGGATTATAGTCTGGGAACTGATTTCGTTGAAGAAGTCGGTTGCTCCCTTGGATGCAGAGGATGGCGAAGACGTGGATGTTGAGAGGA